>NC_137516.1:4227500-4257500 GCF_041902795.1 Electrophorus electricus | reverse complement strand
AAATTTCTTCCTTAAAAAATCACCTTAAAAAGTTCAAACCACTCAGTATTTCTCCAAACAGCTGTAGAGCACAGTACTGAATGAAGACTATAAAAAATAAAAAAATAAAAAAACCTTCTCGGGCATTATTTGGCATAAGCATACATTCAAGTCATCAGTTTAGTACCCAAAGTGTTATCAAACAGGCTAGCTTCTGATGTATACTATGTAAGCATTGTTTAAAATGTTATGGAAAATACAACAAAAATAATACTTTCATGCACCACATCACCCTTTTCCACCATCGCAACAAAATAATTTTATAGTCATGAAAACCACATTGCGTTGTCATACTTTTGTGCTGCCGTAGTGTGCAATTTTAATAGTTTTAGTTCATTATGGATAATATATTGAAGTATATGGAAGTCCATGTAATCCAGAGTCCTTACAAAATAGCTACAATTTCAAATGGAATTCTGGGATGGGGAATAAGAAGTTGTTTCAGACACAACTGAAACAATCAGGAGACTAGACAAGGGTTGAGGAACCAGGTGTGGAGCAAATGTCAAGCAAAGATCAGCAGAGAAACAGGCGTGGGTCATAAAACAACCAGGCACGCAAAAAACAAACAAAAGGGCTAATCCAAAAACAACTAATCATGGGTGGTAAACAAAACAATGATCAGGAACAGGTAGGCAGACAAAGACAATAGAATTGCGGTCCTGAAGGTAGTGGCAAAGCCGAGCAAGGGAGAGACTTCTGTACACCGACGCAAATGAACAAACACGGCGGAGGGGCTCAGAATTGAAGGCGTAGGTCTCGGGCGGAGAGCCAGAGCATGGCACTGATATTAGGGGGCTGTTCTGAGTTGGCCACCTGATGGTTCTTTAACATGACACACAACCCTCTGAAGTGGCAACACAAGCTGCTTCCCGGGTCTGCTAACTGCGATGCGGCCGTTCTTCCTCTAGAATCTCAGACAGCTCCCCTGACCAGGGGAAGAAGAGGAGCTGGTAGCGCAGCACACACTGTAACAAGGCCGGTCCAGTGCGTGTCGAGGAGTTCAGCATAGATTCTACTGAAGCTAAGTAATGACTGCAGTCGTTTTTGTTTCCACTAGAATAAAAGTGGAGAAACCTTCCAATCTCTTGGTTAAGTCGATCCACTTGACCACTCTGAGGATGGAAGCCTGGAGTGAGGTTAGCATTCATTTCTAGCCTCTGACAGAAGGTCTTCTACACATGAGATGGGAATTGAACCCCCATGTTCTGGCCAGATATCCTCGGGCAATCCAAAAGGTGAAATTCTTCACCGAACAGGTGTTTTGCCATGTGCATGGGAAGCTTGCTGAGCTGAATGAGGTGGAAGGTTTTAAAGAAGATGATGGGTGTCATCTTGCCGGTGGAGGAGGGCAGGTCAGTAACGACATCCACAGCTAAGTGAGACCACTGGGAGACGTTTGAGAAGTCCAGCTACTAACTGAGTCTCAGAGTCAGGTAAATGAGAGCAAGCAAAGCACACCAACACCTGTTTCTTACCAGCTGGACAGTTTGCTGCATCTGAAGATGTCCAGAACCCGATGATGCAAGGGAACCTATGAGGCTGGCCAGACCCTGTAAAGGGTCATCCTGCTGTCTGTGTCTCCCATCAATCTGGCACTATGACCAGTACAGGGGGCAGGAAGTTCCTTGTTGCTTATATCATAATTGCTGGATAATAATTGGTGGATCTTAATTGGTGGATCTTAATTGCTTATATAATAGATTACTGGACTCTGTAGTTGACTGTTCAGGGCTGTAGCCAGTGTGCTTTTTTGCTGTCATTCTCCATGCTGTTCTCACCTATGATGTGCTTCGGGAAAGACATTTCCTGCTTGTGAAATTCATGCTTCTCTAGCTTTACAGGCAACTGATGCACTATAAGACAAAACCTCATTCGACTTGAAATATATCGATATGGCATCTGTATAGAATCTGACAAAGTTGTTCAACGTGTCTCTGAGAACCTTGCTAACGAACACTTAGACACTAGGCCACAATTCAACACCGAGTATTAGTAGTGGCCTCTGGTAGTGATAAAAGTCTTCCACTCCTTACCTTCACAAATACAAAATACACAATAAGCACTTCAAAGATTTAACTCAGAGAAAATTTGAGGTCCTCTTAACTGCTGTAATGCTAAAGGAACTAATAGCGAGGGGTATTGGTCTTAACTGTTGCTGTAGTACTCTGCCTGTCTGGTGGTATCTGGTGGTATTCTTCACTCTGTCCTTCCCCACACCACCAATAATCCATTCCGCACAATGAAAGGCTGACGGCATCTATGCATGACTCATGCAAGCGCCATAATGTCTTTTCCTCTCTTTTCATTCGTCCCCCTCGTCTCTCACCGTCCTCTCTCACTGCTGCTGATTTTGCAACATTCTTTAGTAAAAAGATTAACAAAATCTGTCAATCCTTTCCTCCTGAATCTACTTCTTAAATGAAAGTATCAGTCACCCCCTTCTACTGCACTTAACATATTTTTCCACATTTTCCAAAGAAGATATCCAACAACATATCCAATCTTGTCCAGGAAACCTAGCACCTACCCCTTGGATCCAATCCCTTCCACATTGCTCTCCAGTCTATGTCAGAAGACCTGCTCCCCTACATCTGTTCCATCGTGAATAAACATGTCATAGATTAGCACCTGTCAGCCAGTATCTGGCATTAATCTCCTACAAACATAAAAATATCTCATCAGTGACAGTATTCCTCAACAGTTAAAGCCAAGTAATAAATGTTCCTGTCATCGGG
This sequence comes from Electrophorus electricus, assembly GCF_041902795.1. NCBI lineage: Eukaryota > Metazoa > Chordata > Actinopteri > Gymnotiformes > Gymnotidae > Electrophorus > Electrophorus electricus. The sequence continues at coordinate 4,254,723 of NC_137516.1, read as the reverse complement.
TCAAGTATTGAGGGCCTTCAAAGGCATAAGGGTCAGAGCCATCCTGAAGAAGCCCTCACTTGATACTTAGCCATCTACAACTTCTGACTGGTATCATTTCTTTTCTTCTAAAGTTTATGAATTGTCACCTGTCTGTGTTTCTTACATAGAATGAACTATAGGATCCTAACCAGTCTGGGTTTACAGCAGCACGTTGCACAGAACTGGCACTTTTAGTTGTTACTGAGAAACTGCAAGCTGCTGGATCAGCCAAGTTGTCACTGGTACTTCTTGATCTCTCCGCAGCCTTTCATATGGTTGCCCATAAGATTCTCCTGTCCTTCCTCACAAACCTTGGGATTACTGGCACAGCTTGATGACGGTTTGCCTTATGATATGAGGGCCACTCATATCAAGTGACACAGGGCATACAAATCTACTCCATACAGACCCGCCGCTGATGTCCCACAAGGCTCAGTGCTTGGTCCTCTCCTGTTCTCGGTTTGATGTTTGATCCTTGCATGGTTTCTCGTGTCGTTTCAACACCCTCTGACACTCAGGTTGCCTAGCAGGTTGCCTAGCAAGCATCTCTTCATGGATGGCAGATCATCACTTGAAACTAAATCTCAGCAAGCCACAGCTGCGATATATCCCTTGGGATCTCTAGCTAACAAAGCCTGCAAGCTTGGGCTACTACTGGATAACCAAATATCGTTGTCTCCTCATACCTCTAATTTTACTCAGTCATGCAGGTTCCCCCTTAGCAACATCAGAGAAATTATGCCATTTCTCTCCACAGAAGTTATTCAGGTACTTGTCTTGTGTGGTTTCTTTCCTCTGGGCTTAACTTAGCATCCCCAATTTCCATGGAAATTGCACCTGCCAGACTTGTAGCACAGGGTTTGTGGTTTGTAGGTTGGTCTGAGGTCTTGAGCTCACCACAGATTGCCAGTTGCATATATTTGGGTAAATTGAGGTTCAAGTCTCTGCAAGCTAATTCCATCTGTAAGGTTTCTCCTAACCTGCGGTCAAATTGCTCACTGCTGCCAAATTGCAGAACTGTACAATACTGTGAATCCAGATTTTTCTCCTGGTTGAGAGTCTTGAGTTACTTGACAGCATCCTGATCAAACATCTCTCCAAATAGTTTTATTTTTAAAACTACGGCTGATTTAGTGCTGTTTGTTCATGTTACAGAGTGCAGTTTCATTTGCCCTACAGGGGCTCAGAATTCTTGTGAAGTTGTCATCTGGAGCATTGTGTTAACAGCAGTCTTATTTCTTTTTTTTATGTTGTTGCAAAATTAGCTTTTTCTCTCGTAAAATGTAATATATTTTTATACAGAAGAGTTCATAAATAAATTTGGTGGAATTTGTTTTGGACAATAAAATAAGTCAGAGAGAGACTGGTATCCAGGATACCAGTTTAGCTGTCCTTCATTTCATCATGTCCTACCATGATTTAAATTTTGTTTTTTTCATGTTTATGATGTTCATTATGATATTCATGTTTGTAGGTTTTAAAAGATTTTTGTAATCAAAACCAAACAAATCCAAATAGAATCACTATGCGACTGAGGTCAACCTATTGGCAAACACTCTTTACAAACCACATATGACATCTCGATTAATTTATGAATTAATTGAGAGAATTTTTTAAATAAACATTGATTAAAATTTTTTTCATTTCCTGATGGGCAGACACCGGTTGATCTGTGTGTGTCCAGTGCTGCTTGTCAGTGTTCTTAAGTATGAGATCAACACACAAAAAGTTCAATCTGATGAAATGCAGACGGATTTGCAAAATGCCATCAACTTAGTTTTAAAGTCATCACACGTGCTTTATGCTGGCAAACAGGCTGATACACGGTTGGAGGACGAGTTAAGTTCACCAACTGAGTAAAATATGTTCACTGAAAGAAGGTTGTGTGACAGGAGGACTATAATATCGTGGTACATGATCCCACCATCTGAAGCACCGTATCTTAACCCTAAACAGAGCCGGGTGGAGAAAAGAACAGTACAAGATTACTGTCAATACACAAGTACGACAAATCTGCCATTTCCTTGCAGGATACTCCGTAAAAGATATATAGATATAAATACAAATACAAACTAATTATTGTGTAGTTTATATACAATTTTATATATGCAGTTTATGTATAGAAGCCTAAAACCTGAAACTTAATGAGTTAAATGTCATTTTTGTTACCCAAAATATACCAGAATATAGATATTATTATTTGAAAAGAGTCATAAAAACCAACAAAACATTTAGCTTAGAAAAATGTAAATAGTTATTTCCCACCCTCTACCGCTCAACCTCTGAGTTAAATGTACTTTTTCTTACCCCGAAATATATCTGAGTATAATCTTTTGAAAGTCAATAAAACATTTAGCCAAGTAAATGTGAGTAGTTTGGGATGTATCGTATTTTCCATCGCTAGTGCTGTGTTTTTCACCCTCTGACACGTACTCACCTGTTTGTCGTTACAGACAATATTAGTTGTTTTCAATGTGTGACTAGTACGTTAATCATTTATTTGAAAGAAATAATGCAACAATATCCCTTTGTATTGGAATATTCAATATACTGAAAGCATAAGCTTTGTCAGCCCAATCCCAAGATGACGATGATGATGACGATAGTCATACTGTTGTTGTCCTTGGCAGGGTCTGAGGTGTGATCTGTGTTCGTGTTGTTGTGTTTCTCAGGCGGAGCTGACCTTCTGTGCAGGGGATGTGATAACGGTGTTTGGGGAGATAGATGAAGACGGATTTTATTATGTGAGTACAGCTAAGCGTGCTGTGTGCAAGTGACCCTGAGCATTTAGGAATATGTCTGTCTGTCCTCAGGGTTTCAAAAGGTATCTGCTAAATATTTAATAAATGTATGTTGTCCAAGCCTCTCAATCAAGATAAAGGAGAAATAACACTTTATTGATCGCAGATGGAGAATTTAGGTATAACAGTAGCAGTATAACATGCAGTGAAAGACAGCATCATAAAATACAGTAAACAGAAATATAGATGTAAATAGAAAAGAATAGGTTGCATATAAATACCTATAGGAAAATATACACTCTGAAAAGGAGTCCTATGTACATACAGTACAGTACCTACAGTATACGGTACAAAGAGGACCAGATGTACAGATATGAGAGTGAGATGTGTACTTAATACTTACTATAACTTCACAAAGTGAAGACCTTAGTGTGAGCCAGTGGGTCTGTCAGAAACTGAGCTCCATTACAAACGCTGCTGTTTATTCTAATTCAGACATTTAGCTGTGCAGTACAGGGAAAGTAAATCCTTTTCAGTCTCTGAGTGATGCTGGACCTCCTGTCCAAGCGAGGGACGAACCCGAGGCCCAGTTGTGATTGCGGTGTAACGCGGTGGCACGCTACGATGCACTGGTAGGCCAGAGGGGGTGTGGCCAGGGCGAGTGTCCTGTCAGGCTCAGTGGCAGCTGACCTTCACTTCCTGCAGGGAGAGTTAAATGGACACAAAGGCCTGGTGCCCTCAAACTTTCTGGAAGAAGTGCCTGACGATGTGGAGGTGTACCTCACTGAGCCCCCCACACGCCAACCTGAGGACTACCCCGGCCGGATAAAGACCAAAAGGGTATATCCTGTTTCCCACCACTAGACCTCCATCGTCCTTCCGCGCTCTCTTTCTCACTCTCTCTCTCTCTCTCTCTCTCTCTCACCTCCTGTCTTCCTATGCACTTTGGTTTGTTTTTTCTCTGTCTGTGTTTTTGTGTTGTGCGGCAGCTGATCGATGTTTTCTTGTTTGTTTGTTTGTTTGTTTTTCTATTTTGGTGTGACACAAATAAACACTGAACAAATAAGGGGGGAAAAATGTGATATTGAAACGTCTGGGCAGCAGAGATGTGCTGCTCACCCACCCCACCACATCCAAGAAGAGCATACCAAGTTTTATGTTAATGTCGAAATATGTAAAAGATTTTGGAGAGAGACGATATGTGTTCTAACAATGATACGGTATTCACAAAGCGCTGTTTAAGAGCAGCCACGCGCAGGCCGAGCCCTGGTGTCGGGTTCCTGACGCTGTGGTGATGGTTTGTAATGGGCGGCTCACCACACAAAGTCCTGATCGTGTTTGCGCATATGCAGCGTTGTAATAGATGCATTATGAATATAAAGTGTGTTTGACCTGAACATCCATTTTTGATAGTGGTAAACAGTTTTGATGTACAGGGAGACAGAACTGTGTAAAGCAGATGAGCTGCATGTCTCTTCTTTCCAAACGCTTGACTTCCTCTTTGAACATTTTTATATACCATGCAGAACAACTGAGACCATTAAAAAAAGAAGCAACTTTTGTATATGTTTCCAGAATAACTGTCCTTTTGTATATTGCTGATATTTAAGACTTATGGGCTTGCACACAGTCACAAATGTAAGTAGAGAGAGAGATATATACTTTGAGGAGTGATTTTGTCTATAGATTTTAGAGTAATGTAGATAACGCATTATGGTTCACGAAAACAAAAAGCCAACCGAGAGGAAACTGTAGATCTCTGTTTTGATTGGACGCTGCTGCTCAGAGATTCTCCTGGGCTTCACTTCACTTCTCTCTCGTGTTCTTCACTCAGGCTGTTCAGATGCATTGCATCATGCACTTGTTGTTTTTTTCTTTCTTTTTTTTTTTTTTTGTTGTTTTTTGTTTTTTGTTTTTTTCTCCTTTATCCGCTTGGCAAACCAGAAGAAGAGCGTTCATTTCACACCGTAACAGCCCAGGCCGCCTCACGTAAGTGAGTGACTGAGGATACCAAACGCAGAGCTGCCCCTCGTCTAATGCAGGTGACCTGGGTCCCCTTTCACTGTTGCCCCACCCACTCCTCAATAACCCCGCCCCCTCGCCGACTGCACAACATGCATGACTATGGATTCATCCATGAGGCTTGGCACAACAGTAAATGCAGTATAATATAAACAAATGCAGGACTACACACAGAACTATCAGCTAATCAGGGGTTAAACAGCTACATGCTGAAGTGGTTAGTTGTAGCTTAGCTTCGGCCCCAACAGAGTAACGAGAGCAGAAAGGCAAAGAGGTGACAAGGTTTGGAAGAGATCAATTCAAAGGTCTTGCAGTGAAATCTGAAGATCTTCATTTCACCTTACACACAGACACACACACACAGACACACACACACACACACACACACACACACCAGCTAGAGACACCAGATCTATTGCTACACTATAACTAAATCTATAGGCTACTTCACATTTTCTGACCCTCTGACACTCCTCCCCCCTTCCTGCCTGGCTCTGTGATTGGTCAGCTCCGCTACTGAAAACCCATGATTGGTCGGCTCTGGCAACAGGCACCCAAGACAGTGCATTAGACAAGCTGAGCTGGTATCTTCAGTTGATTCTCTGGGTGTTGTATATTACTGTGTGTGTCCCATTGACTTCTACGGTCACTCATGACTCTACATGGCCATTGTGTCATGACAACAGTCCGGATTTATCCCAGCCTTTCCATCCCCACCTCCCCCCAACTGCCCTCCTTCTCTCTCTTCTCTGTAGTATGTACTTTGCTTTGGCGCCGTTGATACAGATGAGTCCTCCCCTGCCTCTCGAGAAGCTGCACACCCAAACACACTGCTCAGACCGTTCTAATCAGAACTCACCCAAAGTGTCACTGGGCTGCCAGCCAGACTTAACAAGGCCAGACTTAACAAAGCTGGACTTAACAAACCTGTTATTTAACAAAGCATGTGTAGGGTGCACTTTTTCTCAACAATTTGGCAAGCAAACACAAATATATATTTTATATATATATATATATGTATATATATATATAATTTTTCAATCCTAGTGGGAGTATATTTGCATTATCAGAGTTGGTTATATTGCTTTTCTTGCTTTTAGGAGGGAATTTTAGATGTTAAATTGATGACACATGATTTGTAAATGAAGTTTTTTTTAAAGCAGGTTTGATTTGACTTGACATCCCTTGGTGGAGTTATCATGCTGAAAGATGATAGATTACATCAGAGACTGGTAAATTAAATTCTTATCTGTTCTCTTTATCTTAATTAAATAACAGACCATTCACCTGAAGATGTCTATTTATGTTAGTCTATTCGGCTGAAGATGTTATATTTAATCGGTTATTTTGAAGGGGGTCTCTCACTCGGGTCCAATGTCAAACATGCCGTCTTGCTAGAGATCATGACACCAGAAGAATAGTTCGATTTGCGTTGGCTTAATTTCATAAAGGTGTGTGTACCTGAAGAATGAGACATATGTCATTTCTTTTCTGCTCTATGTAATGTTGTAATCCACACTGAATGGGAATATTTTTGTTGTCAAATTATTAATCCATAGACTGTATAAAAGTCAAAAACTGTGTTTAGTAAGAATTTTTGTAAGAGCAAGAATAATGAAGCACCTTTTTATTCATTTTCAAAATTTCTCAGTCCTAACGTCTGTATTTATGCAGGGCAGGGGAAGTACCAGAAGGTACCAGATAACAGTTTGGCATCAAATTGGATCTTGTCCTGATAGGAAGCCCTAGAGAGAGCTGTGGTGTGGATTGAAATTCCTGATTGTGTACTCTGTGTTTTCACACACATACGGCCCCTGAACGACTCTTGAGTGGTGGAGTGGAGATGGAGGCATGGCTGTGCAGTGCTGAGACTGGGATTGGGATTGGGAATGGGATTTTTTTTTTTTCCTACCATCCAGCCTGAACTGTCCCTTACGGGTCTCCCATTAGGTTCCAGTGGACAAAGCGGGGGGCCGTTCCAGACGAAGTGCCATCCCCGCTGTGAGCCCCCAGTCCCCGGGGTCTGGCCCTGCCCCCGCAGGGGCCTGGTAGCCCTGCCCCACCACAACCCCGACCCGACTCTAAGAAACAAGGATTGCTCTCCAGAGGAAGGAAACTGTTGGAAAGGCTTGGTGCTGTGAAACAGGTCTCAGTGGTTCTGCTTCCATTACGTTTAAGTGGGAGTAGAGTGTTGACATGTTCTCCAGGGGTAGAGAAGAACTTCTCTTCCATGTTATTTCTGCTTCTTTTTACGCATTTGGATGGAAGTCGGAATGGGGAAAAAGAGAGAAATGGGGACTTCATGGTCTTCATCATCTATTTTAAATCATTTTTTATTACACAGTACAACCACAATAACTAGTAGGAACCTTAAGTCACTCTCAAGAAGTTTTAAATTGTTGAAAAAACACAGACCAAATAAGAGTAGTTTTCTTAACTTTACAGGCCATTATACACTTTCCAAAGCCCTCGTAATGGAAGAAGGCAACTTTGAGAAAGTTGTACTTAGCACAAGAAAAAACGGGTTTAGCACAAATAGTAGATATGGGTTTTGCGAGCACTGTGGATAGCATATATATGTCCATAACTGGTTTGGGATGGGCTTCCTTATTCAAACCACCACTGGCTCCCAGTTCTGTCTGGTTCTGAAAAGTCTAGATAGACTCGTATTTGCCTTATAAAATGCACAAGGGTTTATGCTGTGGTCAGTCAGACAGGTGAGATTTGTCTGGTTTGGACTGTGCGTGTTCATGTCAGCGCTTTCCAGCTCGCGCAGAAATACGACAACAGCCCAGCATTCTGTTTCAGCCTTGTGCTGGCATTCTCGCAACGGGGCCCGATGTGTCGAGGCAGTTGCCTGTGGTGGAGAGTCACACTGTTTAGTTTTAAATGAGAATAATCTACTTCACAACCAGTTTTTCATGTGGTGTTTAGAATAGCTAATCCCAGGGCCTGGTTGGTGTCTGTGTTGGTAAAATATTCTCCTAGATTACCATCGACATGAATTTGAAGCACTCAAGTTCCAAGCTAATGCAGGGCCCAGACAGACCTGCTCAGAGGGTAGCTGTACGCAGAGAGCTGTCATGATAGGAGATGAAGTTTGCCGTATTGTTTAGGCCGTGTACTCTCCTTCTCTTTCTCTCTCTCTCTCTCTCTCTCTCTCTCTGAAAAAAAATCACTCCCTCTCTAATTTCTGTTTTTCTTACCCATTTTCACCTTTCGTTATGCACATTCTCTGTTCTAAGATTCCAGTGTAGATGTTCGAGTTTGGACTGAGACTGCCAAAAAAAAAAAACAACAACAAAAAAAAACAAAACAGGAATGTATGGAAACATTCTGTATATCTTGTACAATTTCCAGCCAAAATAACGGGCGTTTTAAGTCATCAGAATAGTTGTGTATATGTATTTTGTTTCCAGTCAGAGGATCATGTCTTACTGAGCATTGCTTCTACATGTTGTTTGACTCACTCTTTTTGTACTTTGTCCATTTGTACATTATTTTTAAATGTTTATACTTGCTTTTCAGACTGCCTTTTTTGTACATTCAACTTTATAATCTGACAGCGAAGCTCTCCTCACGTTGTCTTCAAACCATGTTTCAAAGTCTGCAACTGTGTGCTAGCTTTATGGAAATGAAATCTAAGCCTGTATTGACGGTTATCTAACATTGTGTGGGTGTGCATGTGCAATTTTTTTAAATCAAAATAAATTTGATATTTTGTACGCGCTGGTTGTGTGCCCATGATTTTCTGTGAACGACATGAGCACAATTCTTCCACTTAACACAGTGACTAGTGACTAACCTACAAGGACGGTCGGATGCTGCACCACGAGATGGCGCTACAACGAATCGCGTATTGAGCGACTAGTCCTGCTATGGCAGTCTGCACCTATCCACTTCGCTTTTCAAGCTCTGATGGCCGACGCTATATTCACCATGACGTCTGTTAAAATCTAACATTTCACTTGTTTCAAACATGCTTTGAAGGAGCTGGGTTGGGTTGGGTTAGCCAGGGCATTATGAATAACATCCGTGGATGATGAATAATTATTCGCATTTCTGTAACTGCAGAGAGGTTTTGACACACGGACAGACAGGTCTGAAGCAAAGTGAACGGATGCGCTTTTCGCTTTTGTCCCCGCAGCCCCGCCTCGTAGATGACTTACTTAACCAAGAATGACATCATCATTAGCAGATTTCCCACGTGCAGTACCGCGGCCCCACTCCGTGCGCTCGCGGGGACCGCGAGCCAAGACCCGGGACCATCCCGTTAGCGCAGCGCGTGTCGGCCGTGCTCTCCGTGTCTTGCGCATTTTGACAGAATGGATTAGAGGAAACCGATAAGAAAAATACAACCGGAGTACGAATATTCGGGATGCTTGTGCTTGTTTAGTTAACTGCGCCTGCGTTTAATCCGTCTCCAGACCGGATAGTGACTGCTTTGCATTCGTGTGCCACCAGCACCGTGACATGTGTGCGCTCGACGCGCGGTGCACTGTAGAGCTGCACTGTAACGCTTTTGAAACGTTTTGAGACTGAAGAACAACTTAAGTCATGGACTTTTTATACAAAGTTTTAAACGTGGCTGCTCTTGTGAGCGCTCTCCAGGTAAGGTCTTTAACTATATTTTTGGTCAGGTATTGCCAGTCAATTCGGAACAGTGTGTGTGTGTGTGTGTGTGTGTGTGAGACACACACACACACACACACACACACACACTCACACATACATATATATATTTATATGAATTCCTTTAGGTTGTTGTTTTAGGTTGTTGTTTTATGTTCACAGGTGTGTGGTGACGATGTTGTGAGGTCCATACATCCAGGTAAAAATAAACATTTAAAAAGGCATTAAAAGGCATTGAAAAGTTGTTTCTGAATACAACACTGTACAAAAAGCTCGAACTGAATTAGATTTCGTTACCAAACCTGGATCTCTCTATAACGGACCGTAGCGTACCTCACACGGCAAAACACGCTATAGCAAAATACGGTTACGGTATATATCACGGAGAGCTTTTCCGGGCAAGTTTATATCGTCTTTGCTTAATGTAAAAAAAAAATAATAAAAAAAAACTGCAGGAACGGTCGCTGCTTTTCTTAGTAACTATAAATATGAATCGACATTTACTCAAATCTTTGCTAGGCCTGTGCGTAGCAAATCCGGACCTGTAGATTGTTCGGGAAGAAATCAGACGCAAACTGTGATCTGCACAGGCGTGGCGGTGATCTGGTATCACAGCCCGAGGCTAGTCTAATGTTTTAGATTTTGATGAGCTGATGCTGATGTGTTTTAAGGTTAAAAACCTCGTGACCTTTTAATTTACACGTAATTGACATTTTATACAAAGAAGTATTTTTTTACATTAGACTTTTCTTTTAGCATTCTTTCGCTGTACAATTTTAATTACAAGAAAGAGATGGAATTTCCCTCTTTTTGTGTGACTATTTCTAATTGCTTCGAATTAGTTTTTTTAGTTTATACCTATCGGACAAGTGGCACCATATACCAGTCTGAATAAAATCAGTTTAAGGGTGAAAGGAGTCAAATGTACGACTTTATATAATCTGATAGATTATCCAGAATTCTTCCCCTTTCGGAACGTATTTTCAAGACTGTGAACTTTCAGGAACCAGCATGCGCCACAGCTAACGTTATTTCGGTTGGTTTACCACACTCCAAGGCAAAAACAGGGTGGTTAAGTACTGAATTGTAAATAATTTCTATAATCGCAACCTCATTGAGATAAACGACCAGGCCGGCCAGGTCTGGAGCAGAGTGGAAAGTGCCGGAATTTTTTCGTAAGTGCGAGAACTCCCCTGACTGCTGAGTGGTAGCTCTGCTTCTAGGCTCTCCCCAACACCTTTCACAAAGGTCATTTTTTACGTTTTCATGGGCTGCAGTTAAGAAGAAAAACCCATTCCAGTCAATGCCATGAACAAAAGAGTAATTGCTTCTAAGGCAAACACTTTTGGCCCCTCTGCTGTTGGAGCCGGGTGGAGACAATACACTCCATACCCTTAGAGAAGGTAATATATCCACTAAAGGACGAAGAAACTTACAGGGGCCAAATATTTTTCAACATTTCATGTTTAATGTCTGATATTAAAAATAATTAATGCAATAAACGAGACGACCTCTTAATGGGATAATCATTTTAGGGGAGATCAGAAATCCTAAAATGTTCCAAAATCCTAAAATGTTGGGTGTGTGAAACTTGTTTCAAAGTGTGTGTGTGTGTTGTCCCTAGGGCTGGATGTGCTGTCCACAGCCTCACATTACTGGCCACTGGATGCAGTGGACGGGATCCACAGCCTATTGGACCTCATTGGGAACAGAACAGGTCATGTTAATGGGAGTAATATAAGTATGTGTGCCAGTTTTGGCTGTGTCACCTCCTCACCCCTCTGCTTGTTCTATCTCCCCTCCTCACCCCTCTGCTCATTCTATCTCCCCTCCTCACCCCTCTGCTCATTCTATCTCCCCTCCTCACCCCTCTGCTTGTTCTATCTCCCCTCCTCACCCCTCTGCTCGTTCTATCTCCGCTCCTCACCCCTCTGCTTGTTCTATCTCCCCTCCTCACCTCATGTTTTTTATAGCCTTTCCGTTTCACTCTTCCTTCCCTCTCTTTTATCCCTCCTTGTTCCACTGGCCCCCTCCTGGCCACCACACCTCCCCACTTGCTAGGGATTCCTCTGTAGTCAGGCCTTGTTGAGTTGTAGAGCTCTCTCTTTCTGTGTCTCTCTCTGTGTCTCTCTTTCTGTGTGTGTCTCTCTCTCCGTGTCTCTGTGTGTGTCTCTCTGTGTGTGTGTCTCTCTCTGTGTGTCTGTGTGTGTGTGTGTGTGTGTGTGTGTGTCTGTGTCTATCTGTGTGTCTCTCTCTCTGTGTCTCTCTCTCTCTGTGTGTCTCTCTGTGTCTCTCTCTTTGCCTCTCTTTCTGTGTGTCTCTCTGTGTGTCTCTCTCTGTTTGTGTGTCTCTCTCTGTGTCTCTCTCTCTGTGTCTCTGTGTGTGTGTCTCTCTCTATGTGTGTGTCTCTCTCTCTGTGTCTCTTTCTGTGTGTGTCTCTGTCTCTGTGTCCCTCTCTCTGTGTGTGTGTCTCTCTCTCTGTGTGTGTCTCTCTCTGTGTGTGTCTCTCTCTCTCTCTGTGTCTCTCTTTCTCTGTGTGTCTCTCACTCTCTGTGTGTCTCTTTTTCTGTGTGTGTCTCTCTCTCTGTGTCTCTGTGTGTGTCTCTCTGTCTCTGTGTGTCTCTGCCTCTGTGTGTGTGTCTCTCTCTGTGTCTGTGTGTGTGTGTCTCTCTCTGTGTGTGTCTCTCTCTGTGACTCTCTTTGTGTGTGTCTCTCTCTGCCTGTGTGTGTGTGTGTGTCTCTCTCTCTCTGTGTCTCTCTCTCTTTGTGTGTGTCTCTCTCTGTCTCTCTCTCTCTGTGTCTCTCTCTCTCTCTCTGAATCTTTTTCTCTCTCTTTCCATATCTTAAAGGGGACTCATCTAAGATTTACTATGGTGAACAAACATTATTTATGTCTTACTACATCACTGCCTTCATCAAGACCCTGGACTGTCAAACAGTGATTCTTCACAGAATAGATGTATTGGTCTTGTTGTGTGTGTGTGTGTGTGTCCTATCAAGCTCTCACAGAATCAGGCATGTGTACGTTGCTTGTCAGACAGGTTCTGTGTGAAAATATATGCACACGTGCGCATACACGCACACTCACACCCACGCACGCACACACACACACTGTGAGGTCAGTGGATAGCAGCCTCTGCTCTGATTACTAGTCCGCATGTCCCCCAGGGGCCCTCGAGCGAGGACTGCAGTCTCCGTATGTGTGTGATTTGCCCCTCACTCTCTAATTCAAAGCTAAGAAGCAGACTCAGACCCACATCTCAGACACATCTCATTGATTTGCACATGTGTGGCTCTTTCTATGTTATTTCTGTGTGCCCACATTCTTTGTATGTGCATGAAAATGTGTGTAAAAAATGTGACTTTGCCTTTTATTCCCCTGCTGTGGTGTTTAAGGTCACCCTGCACACACTAGTCCTGTAGCAGACCTCTCTCTCACTCTCCCTCTCACCCTCCCTCTCTCACTCTCTCTCACTCTCTCTCTCTCACTCTCTCTCACTCTCCCTCTCACCCTCCCTCTCTCACTCTCTCTCAATCTCTCTCTCACACTCTCTCTCACTCTCTCTCACTCTCTCTCTCACCCTCCCTCTCACTCTCCCTCTCACCCTCCCTCTCTCACTCTCTCTCACTCTCACTCTCACTCTCTCTCACTCTCACTCTCTCTCTCTCTCACCCTCTCTCTCTCACACACACTCTCTCTTTCTCTCTCCCTCTCTCTGTCTCTCTCGCTCTCTCATTCTCTCTCTCACACTCTCTCACTCTCATTCTCTCTCACTCTCTCTCTCATTCTCTCTCACTCTCTCTCATTCTCTCACTCTCTCTCTTTCTGTCTCTGTGCCCAGCATATCACAGTGTTTGTGTCATGTATATTCACATGTGCCTGTATTGAACATTCACCTTGTTTTGTCCCCTCTGTGTGTGTGTGTGTGTGTTTGTGTGTGTGTGTGTGTGTGTGTGTGTGTGTGTGTTTTCTCCTCGTCTCTCTCCATGACAGCACTAAGAGTCCACAACCACACTGTCCTGCCTTCTCATAATACTTCTTCTGTGTACACCAATGACTCTGCCCACACTAACATTTCCGTCTCTGTAGGTGAGCTTCCTGTACTCCTCGGCTCTCTGCCACACACACACACACACACACACACACACACACACACACGCACGCACACACACACACACAAGCATGCACACACAAAACTGGCCACATTACCAGAATCTTCCTAGGGGATTTTAATGGATGGATTGTTATTCTGTCACACAACCCAAAACTTCACAACTATACCTTTATTTGGATTATGCAAATGATCAGTTGAAGTTACCTAATTTGTATGAACATATGAAATTAATTCTGAATTACTAGGAACTGAATTTATATGTACTTAATGAAACTGATCCTGGAAAATGTTTTTGATGTATACCACTAAGAAGAAAAAAATGTTGTCGTTATATTACTACATATGTAGAGAATTGGAAATTAGTAATAGTTAGATATGGTTTAATCTAATCAACGTATGGTTTAATCCGATAACTTGCCAGAGAGGTTAAGAAAGTTTTGATCACATGAGCAGAGCAAAGCTCCAGATGTTTCTCTCCCCGGACTGGAACTGACCCACTCGCGCTGAAATTTCCTCCTGTCCCTGACTGTTTTGTCTCCTCTGTTAGCATTCTCCACCATTTTGTCAACAATTCAGAAATAAAAGTAGGTCATACTCTACAGATGGATGTCAAACAGTTCCCCTCATCTTCCTCTCGTTCCCCTCCTCATCCTCACCATCTCTGTGTCTGCTTTGTCCGTCTCTTCCCGCTTGTCCGCTGTGATTTCGTCCTGCCGGTCTCTCCCCGCTGGTCTCGCTACGTCTTCCACCTACACCAAGCAGTCCGTCTCCCCCCGCGGCTCTCCGCTCCTTTGATCTGTTTCTTCATCCTCCTCTCCTTCCTCAGCACATCCATTCATGAGCTGAAGCGTGTGTGCCGTGTCTCCCGCCGGTCGTTTGGAACTCCCAACCCAGACTGTCCGGTGAAAGAGGACATGTCATTGTCTGAATCCGCCTTTGTGCCCACACGGAGACGAGCGACAAGGTGGAAAAAAAAAAACGTGGAAACAATCTGGCTATTCTGCCTGTTTGCTGGCCTGATTCAGTATTCAGTACTTACCGGGGATTTCTGATTCCTCCCACTGTGCTCCAAATGAAACGAAATGAATAAACAATCGCATTCTAGTTATAAAATTAAAGTGTTCTGTTAGACGATATTGAAATAATAACAACAATATCTACAAATACTACAATCTTTGGGGAAAAACCCGTAATATTCCATTATTTTACGGCGAAGGGGAGACTGGCAGAGAGGCAGTGGAAAGTGACATAAAAGTGAAGCCCAGTTACTGCGTTATGAGACGTTTCACCAGACCTCATTAGATTCACCAGAACCTGAGTCCGATTCATTTGAACCAGGTCTTCAGTGGGGCTTGGTGAACTGGATGAGGACGTGTTGGCTCTGTAGTAGTGAGAGAGAGAGAGCAGCCCTATTTATGCATATATTCATTTCATAATCTTTCATAAGTCAGTGCTATACTCATAAATCCTGACCAGAGCAGGTGAGGTGCGGAGCACCGCTAGTTCCGCCGGGATGGCGCAGATTATCTTAAGATCCCTTGGGGAAAAAGCGATGTTTCATGAAAAAGAACCACAGAACGGGCCAGAAAACTTTCTTTTCTTTGCAGTGACGCCAGTTTCACGAACAGAAATGACTGGCTTTGATTTAGTGGTGTAAATGGTGATTTGTGAACGCGTGTGTGTGCTCTCCTGCAGACATCGCGGAGGGAGTGGTGTAGTGGTGTAAATGGTGATTTGTGAACGCGTGTGTGTGCTCTCCTGCAGACATCGCGGAGGGAGTGGTGTAGTGGTGTAAATGGTGATTTGTGAACGCGTGTGTGTGCTCTCCTGCAGACATCGTGGAGGGAGTGGTGAACAAGGGCATCTATCTGAGCGGAGACAGCAGTGCCACCTTCCTCCATTTTGGCAACTATAAGAACTCGTGCATCAGTGACCCCATTCTGTGTGGACCAGAGGGTGAGTGTGTCACATCCCACGTCTCACATACACACACGCACGCACGTACACGCACCGCACACACACTCTGCCTCTCTCTCCTGTTTCCTATTACACACACACACACACACACACACACATACATACACACTATCCACCTCTCTGTCCCGCTTCCTATTACACATACCAAACTACACACACGCGCGTGTACACACACACACACATACACACACACACACACACGTTCTGCCTCTCTCTCTCACTCTCTTTTACACACACAAACACACACACACAAACACACACACACACACACACACACACACACAAACACACACACACACACACACACACACACAAACACACACACACACACACACACACACACACACACACTCTGCCTCTCTCTCTCACTCTCTTTTACACACACAAACACACACACACACACACACACACACACTTTGATCTCACATTTTGCTTCCCCCCCTTCATTCTGCTTGATAATGGCAGATGTCCCATTTACCCCCTCAGTGGGTCATTTTCTGTTAAAGATGCAGAGCTGCGTAACTCTCTCTGGACTAAGACAGCACAGCTGTGAGGTTTCACTCGTTTGAGCAATGGGCCCTGAATCACTTTTAATCCCATCATGCCAAAATGACACAGCAGCGGCTGACGGTGCCTAGATCAGATTTATGACCAGCCCAGATCTGCAGCTACAGATAGCAGCTGAATCATACACACGTACATCAGCAAAAGAACGTCGCCTGGCATTCGTCTCACATGATATCGGCGTGTGTTGCACTCGTCAGAAAGACATCGACATTTCTGACTCGCGTTGGCCCGGCAGGACACAGGCAGTTGTTTGCTGCCACTTCTGCTTGCGCTCAGAGCTCCGCATCTCTGTAAAACTGCGCCAAGCGTGCACGCGCTCGTCCAAACGTGGCTTGGTGACGGCGTCTGATTATGAAAACCAGACACGGATGCCTATATATATATATCACAATCACTGCTGCACACCCACGGCCTGCGCGCATGTAGACATTGACTCAGTCCGCGCCACGTGGGTTCGTCCCGACACCCTCCGTGTTAAAACTGTGTTAACTGTTGCTCTTGGCCACGTTGTAATGAAGCCTCGGGGCTCCCAGTCCATGTTGTTTTAGGGATAATGAGGGATGGAGAAGCCTGTTAGTTCATGTGTTTGTCACTGCGACTCGCCGGCCAAGCGTTACTCTCTTTGTAATTACAGTTTAGAGGTCGGGCAGAGTAAGTGTGCGGCGCGGGGGGGCTTGTAAAGGCTACAGATAAGTTTGTTGAGAATGTGTAAGTTAATTGTGAGTGAGTGAGTGAGCGGGGGGTGGGGGTCTGCGCAGGGCTGGGGGTGTAGCTGCTTCACGGATGCCGCTTGGGCGGATGAAGTAACAGCCATGTGTTGCCCGTGGGCCAGGGATCACGTTCTCCTTCTTCTGGAAGAACCAGGAGTTGGAATCGCGCTTTGCCATGACATCAGGAGGGAAGATCATCTCCAACGGCTTCTCCGTGTTCACGAACCCCTTAGGGGGGTACGTGGAGTTCTACACCAGGGGCAACTCCCGACGATGGAGAGTGCACATCAAACCGCCAGGTAATGCTTCAGTGGGAGAGTGAAATGAGTGTGTGTGTGTGTGTGTGTGTGTTGGGGGGGTGGAAGGGAGGGTGGATGTGTGTGTGTGTGTGTCAGTGTGTCTGTGTGAGGGAGTAAGTGAAAGGGTGTGTAAGTACAGTATAGTGAGGGACATGCCTTCTGAATTAGAGTGTGTGCATGTGTGGTGTTTGTGTAGTATGTGTGGATTGTGGGTAACTGGACTGAGTGTACGGTGCGTAAACAGATTGGGTGGGTTTTAGCTTTTTATCAGGCCAGTGTTGCCACATTTTCTTAGATTCTCTCTTTTTCATCTGCCTTCTTAAAAATTTCATTTGAGATCTTACCATAAATATTTTGAATGTGTCATTATGCACATAAGGAGACAGAATATACCCAAATCTCCCTGTCTGTCCTACAGTTCCCAGGAGTCTTTGCCTCGTCCACGCCTTGCATCAACATGACGCTTTTATCCAAAGTGACTTACAATTATGACTGAGCAAGATTTGCTTTACATCTGACTTTAACCTCAGTGACCTATGC
The DNA here is from genome assembly GCF_041902795.1 of Electrophorus electricus. Lineage (NCBI taxonomy): Eukaryota > Metazoa > Chordata > Actinopteri > Gymnotiformes > Gymnotidae > Electrophorus > Electrophorus electricus. The sequence goes on along the minus strand of NC_137516.1, from coordinate 4,237,099 downwards.
CACATGTGAGGTGCCAAATTAATAAAATTCATTTAGATTCATCAGAAGTGATTAATGAAACTATTTTTAATCTGTCAAGGATGTGCAATGTATAGTCTCGGAATTCTCAGATATAAACAAGTTTTAAATCTCACGTTCAGTTGGTTTTGCTAAGCGTGTCCAGAGTTCTGTGTGTGTGTTTTGTGATAAACAGTAGGGAAATGTTTTGTTTTGTGATTCTGAAGCATTTCTGACATGAGCGCACGTAATGCATGTAGAATGCCAGACACTGGCTAAATAAAGTCTTTAAACCAACTTATACGGTCCGCCGGGCCCAATAATGGCTGCTCGCTTTGGAGGTCTTGGAGCAGATCTGCAGTCTGACAGAAAGAGTTAGACAAGGACTACCGAGGGCCTGGAGAGAGGACATAAAGAGCAGTGTGTGATGTTTACATCAGGCAGCGCTGGCCCAGCGTGATCGCTTCAAGAAACAGTCGAAGATTCTGCACCCAAATTTCACTTGAGGCGAAATTAAAGCCTGATTTACGTAGTCCTTTTTTCACTGGCTAAATTAAAGCCTGATTTACATATTCCTTTTTTCACTGGCTAAATTAAAGCCTGATTTACATAGTATTTTTTTCACTGGCTAAATTAAAGCCTGATTTGCATAGTCCTTTTTTCACTGGCTGGCTAAATTAAAACCTGATTTACATAGTCCTTTTTTCACTCGCTAAATTAAAGCCTGATTTACATGACTGTATCAGAGTTTAACAGAGTTTGGAGCTCAACACGCTCTCTGGAAATAACAATAACGCTCTTAGATGAATGATGATGATAATGGCTCTGATAGCAATGAATGACAATATAATGATAAAAGTAAATAAATATAACAATAAGTTATAATAAACTAGATAAAACTATATCAGAAATAGTAACAGTAATATATTCACAGGATATACAGGATTATAAACAAGTGTGGTCAATGTACTAGTGTTGCTTGCGTTATTGGCACTCAGACACCGTCCACATGTTTTGCAGCGAGAGGTGATGTTTCTTTCTCCAAAGACAATTTGTAATTTTTTTAGACTGAGGGAGAATCGAAAAGTTTGGGAGTACAAGAATATGAGTATGTAAATTTCTTACCATGGAGGAGAAAGTGCTGCTCTGTGTGGACCACATGGTCTTCTCTCTCTCTGGACATGAGTTTTGGTGTCATTGTTCCAGTGTTACAGACAGACGTCTGTGCTTTGTTTGGTGATTTGGTAACTCTGATTGGACTTTGGTCAGTAGTGCTGGACTGAGGCTGCTGTGTGTTAGGGGTCAGTAGGGGAACTCATGGGTTTTCAATGCTTCATACTGTATTGTATATTGATTACTGCAGTGTAGATGCTGCCAAATCTCCTACCTCAATAATAAGAAATAAGCACAATAACACTAAGCAATGTTTTAATGAGGATGTATATTTTGTAGAATTTATTAAACTAGTTCAGAATGACAAACAGGATGAAAAATGGTTTTGAAATCAACAAAATATGCAAATACTTTGCTGTTATTTTGGTGGATATGCTGTTGGTTAAAGGTGTGTAGGATGTAAATATGATCTGTGGTGATGTCTTGGTCCCCAATCTGACTCTCACTCACTGTGTTGGGAATGGAAGGCCTGTATTCCGGCATTAATAATGCTACAGAAAACCTTCCCCAGATTTGCTGCTCACACAGAGGCCTCAGTAGATGCTGGGGTCAGTTTAGTCTCCACTCTCACAGCAGGGGGACGTCAGCCTGTGTTCCAGGCCTCAGGAGAGCAGCCTTCTTGAGGAGCTAGATCAGAGCATTTTAGTGAGGCCCCGTGGAGCCCAGGAGAGTCATTCCTCACCATCTCCGTCCTCCTGCTTTCAGGGGCCACAAGCGCTCTTTAAATTTAGGTTTCGGAGTGTATCTGCCAATCCTTGGAAGGTAATTCCATGGTCATTTCTCGTCAGGGTGATTTCTCTCTTTCTCTCTCCAGGACCTTTCTGGACACACATCCTCTTCACGTGGACTCAGGCCAAAGGCCTGAAGGTCTTCATAAACGGCACCTTCAATGTCAGCGACGAGAAAGGACCTGTGTCCCAAAACTACGGCGACACACAGACCGACCTGGTGATTGGCACCGGCAACAGCCACAGCTATGGACACTACGTGACCGGCGCCTTTGATGAGTTTGTCATTTGGGAGAGAGCTCTTTCACCCACCGAGATCTGCTTTTACTACAAGGCAGCCACAGGTAGCCTGTTCACCAGATTTACAACCTACTCATGTCCGCTGGCTTCGCATTTTCATAATAAATTACGTTTTTCTCACCATCTTCGGCCTCTTGGCTGGGCGACTGGAAGTTCCCCCTTTTGACCAGCCATCTGTGCTCATTTGTTCAGGTGCACTGGTCCCGTGGCGTCTCAGACCAGCCCGTTCAGACCCCTCAACACGTGGTGACCAGTGCTCAAATTTCAGCATTATTCTAGTATGCGCTGAGCATATCTTTCCCATAAAGCAGACCGTGTTCAGCACCAGTGTTAGGGACTGACCCATGCCTTGCACAGTTACAGGTGTTTCCTGGTCCCATCGCAAACGATTTTACAGCTCTTCATAAGAAAGTATGTGTGGGGCAGAGGGGTCCCCAAACTGTAGCAGCAGAACGCTTCCAGATGTTAAAATCAGAGAGTGTGCGCTCCGGGTCATATGCCCACCCCCACACGTGTGAACGGATGGCGTCGGTCTCACTCCACCGCCCCATTCAAGCCAGGGACAAAACGGAAATGAACGTACGAGCCCTTCGTCGAGCGCTGTCTGTCGTTACTGTAGTAGCGCGCTGTTGTGGAGCTTTAATTATATGACACTGCCATTCCTTTGATTCAAACAGTGAGCCAAACCATCTGTAGCATTGGTCATTTCATTTTCTCCGTGGTTATTAGCCAGAAGAGACGAGAATTCTTGGAGACCATTTCCCCAGATTCCACATTCTCCACATTCCACGAGCTCTCTTCACGTGCCGCAGACCGAAAGTCAAACATGACCCCAGCAGAGAATAGTCTTTTCTACTGTAGCACCACCTGTTGACAAAGTGCTGAGCTTCATATCAGGGGGATTTTATTTGCATATGCGTACAGAGCTGTTTGGAGAGCCGTTAAAACACACGTGGTGTTGTTTCACGGAGCCGCACTGTTACCTTGCTACAGATTCTGAAGGGGTGCGTCTATAGCAGGATGGGAGTCAGGGGGAGGTTCCAGGAGGTTCCGGGAGCTTGTCCCTGTAAGGAGCACGCTCCCTTTGTCTCTTCCCACCGGATCTGCCAGGCACTGCCGGGTGCAGGAGACGCACCGCTCCCCAAGGCCGGACCCAGACGGAACGCCAGACACAGACAGGGAAGTCAGGAACGCTCCAGCCTGCAGTCTAAACTGCACGCGGGGTCGCTGGACGGGATGCCAGCAACGCTCCGGTTATAGATGAGAAGTGCTAACCCAGCACCCCGTACGTCACATGGCTTCACGCTAACGTATAATAGCATGGGCTGATTTGTGCCTCGTGCGTGGCGCAGCTTGCAGAAACCACTTTGTGGAGCCTTCACGATGGCATGGAGGATTTGAATTGAAAGGGCCTAAATTTGATCCAATTTAAAAGCCAGCCAGGTGACAGACTTTTAAGCGTAGGGCTTTTTCCAGCTTTCTCTCTCGTGTCAGTCATCTCGCGTACCTTTATAGCTTATTATTCTTAATGTTAAAATACTTTGGCAATTTCTTTCTCTTCGCCCCATCGCAGCTGTGGGCGGAGCTTCTCTGGCTATTTCTGGACAGGTGCTGGGCAGCGTTTGTTTGGACCCAACAGCTTGTCATCACAAGTCTGTCAGTGTTTCCTGTTGCATAAAGCTGTCTGGCCCCGTGTAAGCAGCCTGTAGCACTGTTCCATGCTCATGTGTCTGCCAGGCCTCTCTCTCTCTCTCTCTCTCTCTCTTTCTCTCTCGCTCTCTCTCACTCTCACTCTCTCTCTCTCTCATTCCCTCTCTCTCTCTCTCTCTCTCTCTCTTTCTCTCTCGCTCTCTCTCACTCTCACTCTCTCTCTCACTCTCACTCTCTCATTCCCTCTCTCTCTCTCTCTCTCTCTCTCTCTCTCACTCTCACTCTCTCTCTCTCTCTCTCTCTCTCTCACTCTCTCTCACTCTCTCACTCTTTCTCACCTGCTCTTCCTGTCTTTCCCTCTCTGTATGCCTTTTTATGTCTCTCTCTCTCTCTCTCTCTCGCTCTCTCTCTTTCTCCCTCCCCCTTCTCCCTCCCTCTCTCTCTATCTCTCTTTCTCTGTTCATATCCCTCTTCTGCTGTATCTCTCTCTTTTTGATGCATCTTCAATAAAAGCATCAGACCCCACCAAAGCGCCAGCAGGCACGAATTACAGGCTGGTTGCGCAATCGGCTGTCATTCTCTTCCGAAATGAGCCCAATACGATGCTGAAAACTGGAACGCAGACACACTGGCCCACCCTTTGGAATGCCTCCCACGGATAAAGCAAAGATCCGTATCCTTCACTGGGGTGCAGGCATTTGTTCCTTATTAGAATAAGACCCATAGAAGAAAAATCTTCCCTTTGCTTTTAAGGATTAATATTCTTTTTGTTTGTTTGTTTGTCACCAGGTCAGAAAGCCAATTACCCTACAACCACTGACTCTCCCTCATCCTATGCCAGCTCCACAGACAGTATGGGTCTGCAGGTAAATGCGTTTACGGGCTACCCAGACTACCTCACTGCACTCAGTGCTCGGTCCAGCATGTCCTGCCGTGAGTGACCACACCGTGGAGAAGACAAGCTTGGGAGTCCCACTTATTAGCTGAGATGCTGTGAGCTCCACATGTCCTCAGACATCAGAACAGGGACCAAAAGCCAAACAAACGCAGCTGGCATTAGCGCATAATCAAAAGATCTCCTTTTCAAACGGCTTTTTTGCGATCCACTGAATCTCAGTCCCCACGGACTGGTTGAACTTAATGGTTGAACTTAATCCGAAGCCCAGGTGTATATGTATATGGAATACATGGAATACATGTGCTCCCTTCCCTGGAAAACTAGTCATTTGAGCCTGGAATGTGATGAATCACACAAAGTGGATCAATGTTTTGTGTCCCATGACATACAGCAAAAAAAGCAAGCCTTCATTTCTTTAGTTTGCTTTTCGTAAAAGAGTTTGAAATATTTTAGAACAGTAAATTTCCACTAGTGCAAACTAAGATTGTGTTTCAGTGAAATCCCAAATTTATCTCTCTATTTTAACTTCCTCATGACCAGGAGTCACTGGCTGTTGGCTGTAAGTGTATGGTAGCGTTTGTGTTCCATGTTAAGCGTGTCCTGTGAGAGCCCACAATGATTTGGTGGGATAGTGAGAGTGCTACTCAGCTGCCTCCAGCCTGGGGACCTCATTTGGCTGCTAGTAAATTAGTGTGGACATTCAAGACCCTGACACGTCCAATATAGCCCCCACAGAGCTGAGAGCAGATGCACACACACACACACACACACACACACACACAAACACACACATACACACACAAACACACACGTACACACACACACACAGAGGCATTCTCTGACTATTAAGGGATTTTAAGATGTCAGACATAGGATTGCTGAGAACACAACAACATACACCCACATGCATATGCACACACATGCACACAGACATGCACTCACGCGTACACACACGTGCGCTCAAACATGTAAACGCAAACACATTGTACACAAGTCATGCATTCTCATATGATTAAGGAATTGAAAGCGCACACACACACACACACACACACACACACACACACACACACACACACACACACCTTTAAGAGACCTACGCACAAAATCCTAACAGGAAAGGTGGAGTTCGGGGCCATAAACACAAACATCCATCTCTTGTGGAACTATTGTTTTCCTCCAGACTGCAGAAATGGAAAGAAATTGGATATTGAGCACGGTTAAGACATTTCTGCAGATTATTACGCCAAGAGGTCAGGAGAGAGAGCAACGGGGAGCGAGTGAGAGAGAGACAGAGAGAGAGAGACAGGGAGAGAGAGACAGCTGAAGTGTTCCCAGATTTAACATGGCTTCCTGTCCGGCCTGCACAGCTCAATAAGGCACTCCTGTCTGTAAGTTTTTTTGGACCGTTTCTTTTTCCAGATCAGTGATTGTGAATCACGAGTAAGTAAGTACTTATAATTTGTTGTAATCTCACTTGTAGCTGGACCATGTCACACCAGAAGATCTTTTTTTCATAAATTAACCCTGTAAGCTAAAACATATGTGGCCAATAAATGACACAAGCCTTGTCTCTTAAGTGATATCACGAATCTGATTCTGACCATTTGATATCTTTGTGGTGTGTGTGTCTGTGTGTGTGTGTGTGTGTGTGTGTGTGTGTGTGTGTGTGTGTTTGTTTGTGTGTATGTGTGTGTCTTCTATAGGTGGCCACTACCTTTGCCCATCTCATAGTCTCCAGCGTGTCAGATGAGGTTCCAGTGCTCCAGGACGTCGAGGTGCTGCCTGTTCTGGATTTCCTGCTGTCTCTGCCCTTCACCCTACCCAACAGGACCATTCCCCAGAATGCAGTCCAGAACCTCACCCAGGTACCGCCGAGAAACACATACACCTCCCTACTGGCATCCGCTGTTACGACGCGCAGACGGCCGTGTCCAATGTAAGCTCTGCCTCTAACAGTGTGTAGGTTTCAGTCGTCAACAGCAAGCCCATGGCCCTGCTCTGGTGGCCATTGGTTTGTCTGTGCAGGCTAAAGGTAGAATTATTGCAATGACACTGTATTTCTCATACATGAGAAGACACACACGTGTGTGTGTGTGTGTGTTTACTCTGGCTCTAAGGCTGGGGACAGTGTTCCAGTCTGTAGCATAAAGACAGCACACAGCTGTGACACGGTGAATCACATGACTGCCACATTTTGGCATCATCTTTTGTGTTTATGGACACATCGCAGAAAAGGGTGCACATCTCTGCTGAGCATGACCCTTTCTTAGAACTAAACTATTAGCCTAAAATCACACCCAAAACCAGGATTAATACGTTGAGTAAATGTATATTTGGTTTTCTGCATGTTGCAGTCCTTTCTGAAGAGCGTGGACGAGGTGATGTCGTCCAGCCGGAGAGAGGATGAGGAGGTAACAGGCTGAGACGAGGACGAGTGTTGGAATGTGGGACTGGTGGCCTCTGTGGACTGATCCTGTCCCATACAGATGACTGAGTGAATGGTTTTCCTGTCCCTATCAATGTGTGCGTGTGTGTGTGTGTGTGAGCAGTGGACTCCTGTGGTCAGTGGACTCATAGACACAGTGGACAAAGTCATGGTGCACATGGGGTCAAACCTTGAATCCAACCCAAGCTCCATTGTCTCCATTGGGGGGAAAAGCTATGTTGCAGGTGAGTATGTACACACACACACACAGACACACACACACACACACACACACACACACTCAAGTCTGTTATTGGACATTCCCATCTGCTGTCTTTCCCCTGGTTCACTGGTTGGCTCTGAGCATGGTTTGGAGGGGTCTTTATTTGTGTAGCACTTTTCCTTAGATTTCCAAACTTTCCAAAATAGTACTGTGGGGTGATGATGGGAGGAGGGAGTGGAGGGGTGAGGTAGCTCAACACTGGTGTCATCACGACCTCAGTGAGGTAGCTCAACACTGGTGTGATCACAACCTCAATGAGGTAGCTCAACACTGGTGTCATCACAACCTCAGTGAGGTAGTTAAACACTGGTGTCATCACGACCTCAGTGAGGTAGCTCAACACTGGTGTGATCACAACCTCAATGAGGTAGCTCAACACTGGTGTCATCACAACCTCAGTGAGGTAGTTAAACACTGGTGTCATCATGACCTCAGTGAGGTAGCTCAACACTGGTGTGATCGCAACCTCAGTGAGGTAGTTAAACACTGGTGTCATCATGACCTCAGTGAGGTAGCTCAACACCGGTGTCATCACGACCTCAGTGAGGTAGCTCAACACTGGTGTGATCACAACCTCAATGAGGTAGCTCAACACTGGTGTCATCACAACCTCAGTGAGGTAGTTAAACACTTGTGTCATCACAACTTCAGTGAGGTAGTTATAAACTGGTGTCAGAGTGGCAGTGAGGTAGTTAAACACTGGTGTTAGATTATGATTATGATAAGAGTCAGACGGTCAGGCCTGTCCCTTGGGAAACACTTTTTAATTTTACATCCAGAGTTCAGAGCAGACACAATAAGAACATAAAGAGCATCTTTGCAGAGATTTGTCTCCAGTCAGAAGCCCAGAGACAGAGAGACGTTGAAGAGAGAGAAAGGCTTCGCGTTTGGTTTGGACACGGCAGGACATTCTGATGTTGATTATCTGGGTCATTGAGATGTGAGCTAGTTTGGCACTTTGGTAAGAAACATGCTTTGTTTGACGGTAATGAATCGAGTAGCCACTCCCATCCCTGTCATTTACACCCAGGTTATAACGCAGCAGGTACAGGTGGGGAGGAGCAGTGTTGTTGAGTCATGTTCAGTCATGTTCAGTCATGTTCAGTCTGCTATCTTCTCTCTGCTCTGATGTAGACTACTCTCTGATGAAGATCCCTCAGAACTACAACCTATCCAGCTATAGGTTTCCCCCAGAGGGCAAGAGCTATATCTCTGTGCCTGGAGAGGCCTTCACAATGCAGTGTGAGTGAATGCACACACACATACACACACACACACACACACACACACACGTACACAATTAGTATCCTCTCCCCAGTACTGTGCTGCCCTGAGGGTTGTTTGATTGACAGGCGTAATCAGGGAACAGCAGCAAGGCATCAGAGTTGATTACAGTGCTACATTCCAGCCACCTACTTTACCTTAGCCAAGTTACTCACACACACACTAGACCCCCACCTTCTTATGAAAACATTCAGCCTGTGTGTGTGTGTGTGTGCATGTGCATGAGTGTGTAAGTTACAAACTGAGAAAAGAATAACACTAGGTTGCTGAGTTGTGTGTGTGTGTGTGAGAGAGAGAGAGACAGAGAGAGAGAGAGAGATAGAGAAAGAGAACGATTGAGAAATGGAGAGAAACATGTTTTCTCTGTGTGTGTGTGTGTGCGCGCGTGTGTGTTTGTGTGTGTGTGTGTGTGTGTGTATGTGTGTGTGTGTGTGTGAACGTTTCTGTGTTGTGTGAAAGTGAGAGACAAAGAAAGAAACCAAAAAAAAAACACTAGAAACTGTGACATCTGATCTGAAAGTGAAGTGCTTACTGCAGTTTCAGCTTCAGAAGTGTGTGTTATGGTGGGGGAGAGTGTGTGTTATGGTGGGGGAGAGTGTGTGTTATAGTGGGGGAGAGTGTGTGTTATGGTCGGGGAGAGTGTGTGTTATAGTGGGGGAGAGTGTGTGTTATGGTCGGGGAGAGTGTGTTATAGTGGGGGAGAGTGTGTGTTATAGTGGGGGAGAGTGTGTGTTATGGTGGGGGAGAGTGTGTGTTATGGTGGGGGAGAGTGTGTGTTATGGTGGGGGAGAGTGTGTGTTATAGTGGGGGAGAGTGTGTGTTATGGTCGGGGAGAGTGTGTGTTATGGTGGGGGAGAGTGT
>NC_137516.1:4205000-4220000 GCF_041902795.1 Electrophorus electricus | reverse complement strand
ACCACATATCTGTCTTCCTCTCCTTCCTCACACCATCAACCTGCAAAAGCAGCTTCAGTCCTGCTGTCCTCCAGCTGGGAGAACCTGATCTCTCCCATGGCAGTAACACCCAGAGCTGCGAGTGTGCACGCGCACGTTTCAATTAGCAATCTGCGCTCGGTCCAACTGCGTAACAGTGCTGCGCTTGTGTGCTGGCATGCGCACTCAGCCCGGGGCATCATGTTCTCTCCTGTGTACCCGTCTCACTGCGCTGTCAGTGTCTGTGAGCCTGACGCGGGGCCCATGCCGACATGTACGTAACTGTGGAGACCCTCTTTTGTTTTGCTTGCCTGTCACTGGGAGAGCTGTTTGCCTTAATGTTATCTGGCATGCAACCATTGATAGGATTGCTATGTTTGTTTGAGCAGATACCATGCTGATTGTGTGTGTATGCGTGCGTGTGTGCGTGCGTGCGTGTGTGTGTGCCTGCGTGTGTGTGTGTGTGTGTGTGTGTGTGTGTGTGTGTGTGTGTGAAATATAGTCTTCAGTATTGGACAAAGAGCCATTACAATAATACAGCCAATAAAAACCAAGGCATGTGTGCAGTTTGACAAGGCTGTGCTGTCTGGTGGAGGGAGGATGTTGTCACGCTCGCAATTGTTTGTGGCCTTTTCTCATCTGATTTTTTTTAAACTTCTAAGCAAACCCACAGAATTCTTATTGTACTTTAATACTGAAGCAGTTGGGAAATAAATAGGCTGCTCATAACAGTCTCCCCTGTTCCTGTGTTATGGCAACAATAACAGCCACAAAAAGACAGAGAAAGAAAGGGACTAAGAGAGAAAGAAAATGAGAGCGAGAACGACAGAGAGGCAGAGACAGCAAGAAATCATTTTTCCCAAACAAACATTGCTGACACCTAAAACTGGCCCTGCCCTCGGCCTTTCAGTCTCTGGAGGGAAGGATTGATGGAGGGATGGAGTGTAGCAGAAGTGGTTCAGTAAGGAAGAGAGAAGAATCATCTCTGGAGAAGAATCATCAGTCAGTAGAGCAGGAGTGGTGCTGAGGGAGAGACATGCTCCAGAGACCTTCACGCACGCACACACACACACACACACACACACACACACACCTCATCGGGAACCGGAGGTCCACTCCGAAAGTGAGGTGTGTGTTAACTTGTGTAAGAGGACGTCTGGGTTCTATGGGCCCATGGTATGTTTAGACTAGAACTGGGCCCAAATCTGTGCTTTCAGATCTGAGGTGTCAGCAAGCTTCGGCACTAAAGACCAACCCTCTTCTTACTGTGAGCAAGTGATGAACAAAGACTCTTAACTTAATAGAGGACAGACCTGACAGGCTTTATAACTGACAGGCTGTAGTCCTCACAGGTTTTACAACTGACAGGCTGTAGTCCTGACAGGCTTTACAACTGACAGGCTGTAGACCTGACAGGCTTTATAAATGACAGGCTTCATAACTGACAGGCTGTAGTCCTGACAAACTTTATAATTGATAGGCTGTAGTCCTGACAGGCTTTACAACTGACAGGCTTTATAACTGACAGGCTGTAGTCCTGACAAGCCTTACAACTGACAGGCTGTAGTCCTGACAGGCTTTACAACTGACAAGTTTTATAACTGACAGGCTGTAGTCCTGATGGGCTTTACAACTGACAGGCTTTATAAGTGACAGGCTGTAGTCCTGACAGGCTGTAGTACTGACAGGCTTTACAACTGACAGGCTTTATAATTGATAGGCTGTAGTACTGACAGGCTTTACAACTGACAGGCTTTATAACTGATAGGCTGTAGTCCTGACAGGCTTTACAACTGACAGGCTTTATAACTGACAGGCTGCAGTACTGACAGACTTTGCAACTGACAGGCTTTATAACTGACAGGCTATAGTCCTGACAGGCTTTACAACTGACAGGCTGTAGTAGAGTTCAGACTGCCCTCCAAGGTGCTTCGCAACTTCTACACCTGCACTGTTGAGAACATCCTCATGGGAAACATCACAGTCTGGTTTGGGAACTGCACCAAGAAGGACAGACAAGCAATCCAGAGTGTGCTGCATTCAGCAGAGCGCATCACTCATACGAAACTTCCTGACCTGTAGACCACATATTACAAGCGGTGCCAGACCAAGGCCAGGAGGATTGTGAAGGACCCCACCCATCCCAACAATAGGCTCTTCTCCCTGTTGAGGTCAGGGAAGAGCTTTCGCTCCCTGAAGACCAACACAGAGAGACTGAAGAGGAGCTTCTTCCTGCAGGCCATTTGGGCCCTGATTCAAGGCAACTGATGAACTGTGGGGACTACTCTGTGTACTCTGCATATGATGTCCACGATAACATCATAAAAAACAAAAAATTGGAAATTGTACATTGTGTATATATATATATATATATATATATATATATATATATATATATATATATATATATATATATGCATATTATACATCCCCTCTTCATTCATCGTAAAATATTTATTTATTCATTAATCTGCATCCATTTCCCTGTGTCTCTCCTTGACCACAGACATAGCCATTACAAAAAGCATGTGCCAAATCAACTTTGAACTATGAACTTTGAACTTAGTACTGACAGGCTTTTTAACTGACAGACTGTAGTACTGACAGGATTTATAACTGACAGGCTGTAGCACTAACAGGATTAGTAACTGACAGACTGTAGTACTGACAGGATTTATAACTGACAGGCTGTAGCAATAACAGGATTAGTAACTGACAGGCTGTAGTACTGACAGGATTAGTAACTGACAGGCTGTAGTACTGACAGGATTGGTAACTGACAGGCTGTAGTACTGACAGGATTAGTAACTGACAGGCTGTAGCACTAACAGGATTAGTAACTGACAGGCTGTAATACTGACAGGATTAGTAACTGTCAGGTTGTAGTACTGACAGGATTAGTAACTGCCAGGCTGTAGCATTAACAGGATTAGTAACTGACAGGCTGTAGTACTGACAGGATTAGTAACTGACAGGCTGTAGCACTAACAGGATTAGTAACTGACAGGCTGTAATACTGACAGGATTAGTAACTGTCAGGTTGTAGTACTGACAGGATTAGTAACTGTCAGGCTGTAGCATTAACAGGATTAGTAACTGACAGGCTGTAGCATTAACAGGATTAGTAACTGTCAGGCTGTAGTACTGACAGGATTAGTAACTGACAGGCTGTAGTACTGACAGGATTAGTAACTGACAGGCTGTAGTACTGACAGGATTAGTAACTGACAGGCTGTAGTACTGACAGGATTAGTAACTGACAGGCTATAGTAATGACAGGATTAGTAACTGACAGGCTGTAGCACTGACAGACTGTAGCCCTGCAGTGAGAAACAGCAAGTGCTCATTCTGTGATGGCCGACGTTAGCGAGGCCGTGTTTGCCATTAAAAGGTCGTTTGGCCGGAGCAGGGTTCCACATGGCGTCAAGACTTGCGCTGGGTGAATGGAGTCTTTGGGTGTAACCGCTGAACTAATGTGTTGTGAAGATTTTGATGCAGCGGTTTCGGAACAGCGGGTGTCCCGCGGTTCTGTCTGTACGCAACACACCTCCACCAAAAGTCATGAAGAAACATGACCGCAACCAGGATCTCTTTTCTCTCTGACACTGTTGGTTGCAGGCCGTTGTAATTGTTTGGTTCCCTGCAAGAATAAGTGTTTTGCATGTCTCCGCCCACTAGGAGGGATGATTCCATAAGACATGACTCCGCCTCTCCAGGTCATACCATCACCTGGAAATCGGGGATATCAGGGCCGAAAGATGTTTGTTTATTTCCTGTAATGCACCAAAAGTGCTGTGTGTGAGTGTGTGTGTGTGCATGTGCGAGTGCGAGAGCATGTGTGTGTGTGTGTGTGTGTGTGTGTGTGTGTGTGTGTGTGTGTGCATGTGCGAGTGCGAGAGCACGTGTATGTGTGTATGTGTGTGTGTGTGTGTGTGTGTGCGTGTGTGTTTGTGTGTGATGACTGCTCCTTGACCCAGAACCTCCTCTCCTCTCCTCTCCTCTCCTCTCTTCTCCTCTTCTCTCCTCTCCTCTCCTCTCCTCTCTTCTCCTCTTCTCTCCTCTCCTCTCCTCTCCTCTCCTCTCTTCTCCTCTCCTCTCCTCTTCTCTCCTCTCCTCTCCTCTCTTCTCCTCTCCTCTTCTCTCCTCTCCTCTCTTCTCCTCTCCTCTCCTCTCCTCTCCTCTCTTCTCCTCTCCTCTCCTCTCCTCTCCTCTCCTCTCTTCTCCTCTCCTCTCCTCTCCTCTCTTCTCTTTCCCTCCAATATTCTGGTATTGGAAACATCACTTCAATGACATCAGATGGAAATAATGGAAATACTGATACCACTGTTGGTTACTGTAAAAACGATTCCTGGCAAGCTCGTGGTGCCTTTATCATCTAATAACACAAGAGCTGATAAAACAGCATACCAAATATTTTGGGGGAGGGGCATATAAGTGTTTTGTGTTGGGGGAGGGGCATATAAGTGTTTTGTGTTGGGGAAGGGAGGGGCATATAAGTGTTTTGTGTTGGGGAGGGGCATATAAGTGTTTTGTGTTGGGGAAGGGATGGGTGTATAAGTGTTTTGTGTTGGGGGAGGGGCATATAAGTGTTTTGTGTTGGGGAAGGGAGGGGCATATAAGTGTTTTGTGTTGGGGAAGGGATGGGTGTATAAGTGCTTTGTGTTGGGGAGGGGCATATAAGTGTTTTGTGTTGGGGAAGGGAGGGGCATATAAGTGTTTTGTGTTGGGGGAGGGGCATATAAGTGTTTTGTGTTGGGGAAGGGATGGGTGTATAAGTGTTTTGTGTTGGGGGAGGGGCGTATAAATGTTTTGTGTTGGGGAGGGGCATATAAGTGTTTTGTGTTGGGGAAGGGAGGGGCATATAAGTGTTTTGTGTTGGGGGAGGGGCATATAAGTGTTTTGTGTTGGGGAAGGGATGGGTGTATAAGTGTTTTGTGTTGGGGGAGGGGCGTATAAATGTTTTGTGTTGGGGAGGGGTGTATAAGTGCTTTGTGTTGGGGGAGGGGCGTATAAGTGTTTTGTGTTGGGGAAGGGATGGGTGTATAAGTGTTTTGTGTTGGGGGAGGGGCATATAAGTGTTTTGTGTTGGGGAAGGGATGGGTGTATAAGTGTTTTGTGTTGGGGGAGGGGCGTATAAATGTTTTGTGTTGGGGAGGGGTGTATAAGTGTTTTGTGTTGGGGAAGGGATGGGTGTATAAGTGTTTTGTGTTGGGGGAGGGGTGTATAAGTGTTTTGTGTTGGGGAGGGGCATATAAGTGTTTTGTGTTGGGGAAGGGATGGGTGTATAAGTGTTTTGTGTTGGGGGAGGGGCATATAAGTGTTTTGTGTTGGGGAGGGGCGTATAAATGTTTTGTGTTGGGGAGGGGCGTATAAGTGTTTTGTGTTGGGGAAGGGAGGGGCATATAAGTGTTTTGTGTTGGGGAAGGGATGGGTGTATAAGTGTTTTGTGTTGGGGGAGGGGCGTATAAATGTTTTGTGTTGGGGAGGGGTGTATAAGTGCTTTGTGTTGGGGGAGGGGCGTATAAGTGTTTTGTGTTGTGGGAGGTGTTTGTGGGTTTGTTGGTGCCTGTGCTAATATACATTTACATTTATGGCATTTAGCGGAACTACCACTGCCCTAATATGTAATTAGATAGTAACTATTGAATACGTTTTTTAAGTTAATGACATTTTCTAGATTTGTTTTGTAATTTTTCACCATGGCTAAGACACTACATTCAAAAAACCTCTCTTAATACAAAACCCATCATCAAAATCAAACAGTGTTTACAGATCACAAGCAGAGCCAGTCAAAAATGCTATGAAGCCTTCATTACATACTGAGGAAAAAATGGAAAACACTGTGATCGGGGCATGTAGCTCCAGACAAAAAGTGTGTTTATAATACAGTAAATGCATTTTGTGCTTTCCCACAAAATACTTACAACTTAGCAACACAGTTTAGATATTGCTTACTGTAAGTACTGCAAGCAATACATTGCTGAAGGTCTGTGGATTCAGCACTTATAGCTCATACAGTAAAAATACAGAACTGTAAACCACCAAAGGGCACAGTCAGACTGTAACTGAGAAGCACATAATAGCACGTTGTAAATGTAACTGCAAAATCAAAGCCAGAAAGTGATTCATTTTGGCCCAGGCCAGAGCACTACGCCTACATCACGGCCAGCGTTCTCTGTAACCGGGCAACTGAGGAGGAACCTTCTGCAGTGTTGGATCTACCCTTGGCAAGACACCTGTGTCTCCCTACCATGGCGAGAAAATTTCCTGCGGTTTAGGGTTTCGGTCGTATACCTTCAACGGGAATGTGGAGGACAACTCTTCTACTGGGCTGAGGGAACATGAGCGTGGTGGGGGACGACGAACATTTAGGAATCACTGGATGATTGGACGGAGACATCCAGAAATGTCAGAGGTTGGTGGATGTTCAGTGAACCCAAGGGGGCATTACGGTGGCGAACCCCACGATTGCCAGTGGCACACCTCCACCAGAACCGACTGAGTTCCAGTTTCTCCTCCTCTTCATCAGACTGAAGCCAGTGTCGTCCACAGAAATGTATTCATGGGGTCCATGGAGTCGGATAACAACCACATACACAGAAATAGACACAGTTGTTTAAGTGCTCCAAAAAGACAGACGTGTACGTACTTCTAATTTACATACAGTACAGTGTAATGCAACTTGACAGTAGTTTGGAGTGTACTGTTGTACTGTAAACAGTCAACACTGAATGTGTCTGTACACTTAGGTGCACATACTGAAATGGTTGAACTTTGACCCTTTGAACTGTGCTCTGAGGGTACTCTGTAAACCTCCTTTATGTGCACCCTGTGGGATTGGAGGACACGGTGGAAAGGCTGACACTTTTGATCCCTCCAACATCTCAGTGTTGTATTTCACAGTCTGATGGTGTCGGCTCCAACAACTCAGTGCTGTAATTCATAGTCTGATGGTGTCTTCAACAACTCAGTGCTGCATTTCACAGTCTGATGGTGTTGTCTCCAACAACTCAGTGTTGTATTTCAGTCTTATGGCATTGTCTTCAACATCTCAGTGTTGTATTTCACAGTCTGATGGTGTTGTGTTCAACAACTCAGTTTTGTATTTCAGTATTATGGTGTTGTCTCCAACATCTCAGTGTTGTATTTCATAGTCTGATGGTGTTGTGTTCAACAACTCAGTGTTGTATTTTACAGTCTGATGGTGTTGTCTCCAACAACTCAGTTTTGTATTTCAGTCTGATGGTGTTGTCTCCAACAACTCAGTGTTGTATTTCACAGTCTGATGGTGTTGTCTCCAACAACTCAGTGTTGTATTTCAGTCTTATGGTGTTGTCTCCAACAACTCAGTGTTGTATTTCACAGTCTGATGGTGTTGTCTCCAACAACTCAGTGTTGTATTTTACAGTCTGATGGTGTTGTGTTCAACAACTCAGTTTTGTATTTCAGTCTTATGGTGTTGTCTCCAACAACTCAGTGCTGTATTTCAGTCTGATGGTGTTGTCTCCAACAACTCAATGCTGTATTTCAGTCTGATGGTGTTGTCTCCAACAACTCAATGCTGTATTTCAGTCTGATGGTGTTGTCTCCAACAACTCAGTCCTGTATTTCACACAGTCTGATTGTTTTGAAGGACCATGTCAACTTTGAGAATCTCCTGCTGCTGGGAGAACAGGAGTCACCCCAAAGTGGTAGTCTTGCAATTCCACAACAACGGAAAGTCCAGTTACAAAACTATCCATGCAGTGAAAACAGTGATGCATGTCCCTCCCAGTCTCCTTTATACTGGTAAAGTGATCTACAGAAACATCTGCACTTGACCAAACATCTGCACTTGACCCAGTTCTCCGCTCTGAATTCCCTGATTATGGCGAGCACCAGAGTGAACCCGTTCAGACTGGTTTGTATTCTCTCTCCTGCCTCCCTCATGGTCGCTTCATGAACTAGAATGCAGATGCTCGGATTTCGGCCGAGAATTTCTCTTCCCGGCTTTGGTTTTGCCCTTCTTCCTCCTCCTCCTCTTCTTCCTCCTCGTAAATCCCCTCTTACATAAATCGCACTCTTCCTCCTTTACCTCCCCGATTGTTTCCGTCCGTTGTCGGTGCCGACTGTGCGCTCTCGACTGCGCTCTTAACCTGCATTAATATCATGTCATCGTTAGCAACAAGCGTGGCCAGCTTGGCATCATCGTGTGTATGCCGTGACATCTGTGCTGTAATTGTATATAACTTCTGCCACTTCTGCATCACCAGTGCATTGCTGTGCTAAACGTGTTTTAGTGAGTGAAAATGTGTTAAGAGTTTTGCCAAGAGAGAGATCAATTCAGTGAATGGATTGGGGCCGTTGAGCGTTTGGTTCAGGGCACGGGATTTACTGAGAAATGGGAAGTCCATGTGTGATACGCTTGTCCATGCACATCTATTAAGGTGAAGACTACCAGAGGTGGATTGTTACATTCACAGTCAGTGTGTTCCTCCTCAGGATGGCCTATGTGTTCTCAGGTTCTCGTCGTGGGTGTGTCCCTCATCAGGAAGGCCTGTGTGTTCTCAGGTTCTCGTTGTGGGTGTGTCCCTCACACAGGAAGGCCTGTGTGTTCTCAGGTTCTCGTTGTCGGTGTGTCCCTCATCAGGAAGGCCTGTGCATTCTTAGGTTCTCATCGTGGGTGTGTCCCTCATCAAGAAGGCCTATGCGTTCTCAGGTTCTCGTCATGGGTGTGTTCCTCATCAGGAAGGCCTGTGCGTTCTCAGGTTCTCGTCGTGGGTGTGTCCCTCATCAGGAAGGCCTGTGTGTTCTCAGGTTCTCATCATGGGTGTGTCCCTCATCAGGAAGGCCTGTGTGTTCTCAGGTTCTCGTCATGGGTGTGTTCCTCATCAGGAAGGCCTGTGTGTTCTCAGGTTCTCGTCATGGGTGTGTCCCTCATCAGGAAGGCCTGTGTGTTCTCAGGTTCTCATCATGGGTGTGTCCCTCATCAGGAAGGCCTGTGTGTTCTCAGGTTCTCGTCATGGGTGTGTCCCTCATCAGGAAGGCCTGTGTGTTCTCAGGTTCTCATCGTGGGTGTGTCCCTCCTTCTATCTTATTCCTCTTTTTCTTTTATAAACCACAATAATAAGTAGTCTGCAGTGCCAAAGGCTTTTTATAACTGCCAGGACACACCAAATGTTTGTGGGAACCTCCCTCCTTCCTTCTCTCTCTCTCTCTCTCTCTCTCTCTCTCTCTCTCTCTCTCTCTCTCTCTCTTTATTCTGTCTTTCTTTGCTCCTCACTTTTTTCCCCTTTTTTTCTTTGGTGATCAATAGCAGATGTGAGTCTGTTTTATGTGCCTCAGATGCCTGGAGTTGTCGCCTCCTTGGTCTCCTCCCTTTGGCCTCTTCTCTCTCTCTCTCTCTCTCTCTCTCTCTCCCTCTCTCTCTCTCTCCCTCTCTCCCTCTCTCCCTCTCTCGCCCTCTCTCTCTCTCTCTCTCTCTCTCTCTCTCTCTCTCTCTCCCTCTCTCTCTCTCTCCCTCTCTCGCCCTCTCTCTCTCTCTCTCTCTCTCTCTCTCTCTCTCTCCTCTCTCTCTCTCTCTCTCTCCCCCACTCTCCCTCTCTCTCTCTCTCTCCCTCTCTCTCTCCATATCTCTCTGTCTTCCTCTGTCTTCTATCTTTCTCTCTGCCTCTCCTTTTCCCTCTTTTGCTGTATTTCTGTCTCCTCTCTCTCTCTCTCACACACATACATTCCCTCCCTCTCTCTTATTCTTTTTCCACGTCATCTGCTGCTTTTTTCTCTCTCTCCTCTCTCTCTCTCTCTCTTTCTCCATCCCTCTCTCACTCTCCTCTATCTCTCTCTTTCTCCATCCCTCTCTCTCCTCTGTCTCTCTCTTTCTCCATCCCTCTCTCTCTCCTCTCTCTCTCTCTCTCTTTCTCCATCCCTCTCTCACTCTCCTCTATCTCTCTCTTTCTCCATCCCTCTCTCTCCTCTGTCTCTCTCTTTCTCCATCCCTCTCTCACTCTCCTCTATCTCTCTCTCTTTCTCCATCCCTCTCTCTCTCCTCTATCTCTCTTTCTCCATCCCTCTCTTTTTCTCCTCTCTCTCTCTCTTTCTCCATCCCTCTCTCACTCTCCTCTATCTCTCTCTTTCTCCATCCCTCTCTCTCCTCTGTCTCTCTCTTTCTCCATCCCCCTCTCTCTCTCCTCTCTCTCTCTCTCTCTTTCTCCATCCCTCTCTCACTCTCCTCTATCTCTCTCTTTCTCCATCCCTCTCTCTCCTCTGTCTCTCTCTTTCTCCATCCCTCTCTCTCTCTCCTCTATCTCTCTCTTTCTCCATCCCTCTCTCTCCTCTGTCTCTCTCTTTCTCCATCCCTCTCTCACTCTCCTCTATCTCTCTCTCTTTCTCCATCCCTCTCTCACTCTCCTCTATCTCTCTTTCTCCATCCCTCTCTTTTTCTCCTCTCTCTCTCTTTCTCCATCCCTCTCTCTCTCTCCTCTCTCTCTCTCTTTCTCCATCCCTCTCTCTCTCCTCTCTCACTCTTTCTCCATCCCTCTCTCTCTCCTCTATCTCTCTCTCTTTCTCCATCCCTCTCTCACTCTCCTCTATCTCTCTCTCTTTCTCCATCCCTCTCTCACTCTCCTCTATCTCTCTCTCTTTCTTCATCCCTCTCTCACTCTCCTCTCTCTCTCTCTTTCTCCATCCCTCTCTCTCTCCTCTGTCTCTCCCTTTCTCCATCCCTCTCTCTCTCTCCTCTATCTCTCTCTCTTTCTCCATCCCTCTCTCTCTCTCCTCTATCTCTCTCTTTCTCCATCCCTCTCTCTCTCTCCTCTATCTCTCTCTTTCTCCATCCCTCTCTCCTCTGTCTCTCTCTTTCTCCATCCCTCTCTCTCTCTCCTCTCTCTCTCTCTCTCTTTCTCCATCCCTCTCTCACTCTCCTCTATCTCTCTCTTTCTCCATCCCTCTCTCTCCTCTGTCTCTCTCTTTCTCCATCCCTCTCTCACTCTCCTCTATCTCTCTTTCTCCATCCCTCTCTTTTTCTTCTCTCTCTCTTTCTTTCTCCATCCCTCTCTCACTCTCCTCTATCTCTCTCTCTTTCTCCATCCCTCTCTCTCTCTCCTCTCTCTCTCTCTTTCTCCATCCCTCTCTCTCTCCTCTCTCACTCTCTTTCTCCATCCCTCTCTCTCTCCTCTCTCTCTCTTTCTCCATCCCTCTCTCTCTCCTCTATCTCTCTTTTTCTCCAACCCTCCCTCTCTCCTCTATCTCTCTCTTTCTCCATCCCTCTCTCTCTCCTCTCTCACTCTCTTTCTCCATCCCTCTCTCTCTCCTCTCTCTCTCTGTTTCTCCATCCCTCTCTCTCTCCTCTCTCACTCTCTTTCTCCATCCCTCTCTCTCTCCTCTCTCTCTCTTTCTCCATCCCTCTCTCTCTCCTCTCTCTCTCTTTCTCCATCCCTCTCTCTCTCTCCTCTATCTCTCTCTCTTTCTCCATCCCTCCCTTGCTCTCTCTGTTCTTCTCCTGTCCTTTCCTCTCTATGATGGTGCGTTTGACTCCACTGAGATTCCATGTAAAACACTCCTTCCCTTCTCGCTGTCCCCATCTCTCTCTCCCGTCTAAAAGTTCTTCTCTGACAGCCGCTCAATCCCATCAGCACGGGCCTGATTTATCCTCCGACTCATCCCCTCATTTATCCCCATTTATTCCTCACTTATCCCAGTTTAATCCCCGATGTATTCCAATTTATCGCCTGGTTTATTCTGATTTACCACCTGCCGTCGCAGGGCTTCCTGTTTGAGTTTGCTCACTGTTCTGCCCGTTTATGGTCCAGCTGCTCTTTCCAAAAAAGGAACTCCAAGTGTTATTTTAGACTTTTTTCTCCATCGGGATCATGAGTAAAATCCATGGGTAAAAAAAAAAAAGACAGACCAAAAAAAAGCCTGTTAGGGCAGTGGAGGACTGTGTGACCCCACCCCCTGGGAGGAGCTTGAACATCAACTCACCCAATTAGGCTTTCACAAGGTTCAGTGATAGACTAATTGAGCTGAGTCCCTCCCCAGCTCTGCGCACTGAGCGCCGGGTGTCGAGTAGGTTGATAGTACGTGGGATTTAATGAAAATCCCGGCATGAAGACTCAGGCAGAACTAATGACTAGAGGGGAGCCATATAAACCTGAGTCAGGGCCGCTAATCACACACGAGACTATACACACGGTACGTACAACGCATTTATCAACATAGCAGTTTCATGAGTCTCTGTGTGACCATGTGTGCCTTTGTGTGTGTGTGTGTGTGTGTGTGTAAGAGCAGACTCTAAATTACAGCTTTGCTAGTCCACAGGCTCAGTTACAGACTTGGCCCCAAGGTCTGGGAATAGCAGGGAAGATTGAAAGGCAACGGCTTTTCATTGATCTGTTGCTCTGTGCTCGGGCTGCGAGCCTTGGCAACAGCAGCCTAGCGAGGCGCTCATTTATTTAGACTGAAAAGTTCCTAAAATACTCCTCACCAGAGACCAGGGCAACCAGGAAACCACAGGACACCAGAGCCAGTGTGTCACTGGGGGTGTGTTTGGGTGGAGGATGTGTCTGTGTGTGTGTTGTGGTTGGGGGGTGTTTATCAGACTGTGTTGGGTTTTCCACGTGTTTGTGTGTGTATGTGTGTACGTGTGTGTGAGTGTGTGAAAGAGAGATAGCGAAAAAGAGAAAGAGTGTGTGTTGTGTGTGTATTGGCAGTATGCTGGCTGAAGGCCTAAAGTGGAGGTGTGCTCGCCTCGTGTGTTTTCCTCCTCAGTGCTAAATGTGTGTGATGCTGAATCACATGACCAGAGCTGATAGTGAGTCAGGGCACCACTGTGAGTGGCTGTCGACCTCTGCATGCGTGGGACTCGGGCTCTGTGGAGAATTCACCACGAGGCAGAGAGAAGAGTCAGTCCAGCGTGAGGCAGGGAGATGAGTCAGCCTGGTATGGGGCAGAGAGACCAGTCAGCCTGGCATGAAGCAAAGAGACCAGTGAGCCCGGCATGAGGCAGGGAGACGAGTCAGTCCGGTGTGAGGTAGGGAGAAGAGTCAGCCCAGCATGAGGCAGGGAGAAGAGTCAGTCCAGCGTGAGGCAGGGAGATGAGTCAGCCCAGCATGAGGCAGGGAGAAGAGTCAGTCCAGCGTGAGGCAGGGAGAAGAGTCAGTCCAGCGTGAGGCAGGGAGATGAGTCAGCCCAGCATGAGGCAGGGAGAAGAGTCAGCCCGGCGTGAGGCAGGAGAAACATCTCCACCCTCAGTGCCACGTCTTAACCACCTGCAGGAGACCCGGAGGACTTGTGCCTTTTGTTAGCCAAGAATGTATGAAATGTAATTATTAGAAGACACATGAGCCTATGAATGTAGTTTACATATCATCTTATAAGCCACTTAAACTCCACGGTTATTGTGTTTGGCATATTATTCAGTAGCTATTGTGAATTATTCAGAACCACATTGAAATTGATATAGAAGGTACAGTAAGGGATGAGGGTCTGGACTCAACCAACCTCACCCCCCCACACACCCCCCACACACACACACCCCACCCCCCGACCCCTAGCGGGGCCTCTGAGGTGTCCAGATTTGACTTATTAATACAATTCCACCACCTGACAAGTGGCCTGTTGTCAGAAATGTTTTCTCTAATACTGCGCATCCTTGTCTGAGACCAGCAGAATTCCTGTGAATGACCCAGCAGAAATACACCCCAAATTACATGTTCCAATCAGGAAAGCTGTGACACGTTCCAGTGGGCGGGAATGGGGGGGGGGGGGGGTTGGAGCGAGCCGATTCCAGTGCCATAACGACAGATGGAGAGGCTTCAGTTAGCACGCATGCCACGTGCATGGCTGGAATCTCCTTGATGTGAAATTATGCAGCCTGCAGGCATGTGATAGACCAGTAAGAATGATATCATGGCCGCTGCGGAATAGCCCAGCACCGAGGCCACGCGGTGCCTAGCCCTTCAGGTCTGATCTGGGTTTGTAGGTTCGTGGGTCCTATACGAGAGTTCTGGCTGAATTTACAGGCAATTACATCATCTGCTGTTAATAAAGGTTTGGAGCACACACACTTCCCTGGCAGGTTCTGAGAGCTGTGGGACAGGGGAGAATTGCAAACAGACACACACACACGTGTGCACATAAACACACACGCACATGCGCTCACACTCTCACACACACATACACACACACAGTGACTATGTACGCCATCTCTCAGTTCCATGCTTTCCTTACTATGACACGACCAAAGCAAACATTTCTCATCTCACTCAGAAATTACACACAGATGCACATGCACATATGTACGCAGACACACTCACACATGCACCAGCAAATATATACACACACAGATGCATGCATATATATGTATACATGCACACTCACAGACGCGCACACAAGTGTGCATGTATGTACACACATATACACAAACTCGTATGCACACACGTATATGAATGCACATATTCTCATACACATGCACGTGCGTAAACAGACACATACATACAGCACACAAAGACACACGTACATGCATGTGCACGCACACACACCCAAACACAAACACACCTCAACACACACACACACACACACCTCAGCACACACATACGCACATACACACACACACACACACACACACACACACAGAGGAGACACTAATGGAGCTGTAGGGCCAATCAAACCACTCATTCTCAGAGTCAGAGTGACACATCCCATGTTGAAGGTGGACGGATGGACGGATAGATGGATGGATGAATGGGCAGATGGAAAGATGGATGGACAGATCGATTGATTGACAGGTAGACAGATATCCTCCTCCTCCCCTCTACTGGGTTTGTGACATCCTCTGTGCTCCTCCTGGGCTGCCCATCCTCATCACTGTGACAGGCCCCTCCCCTTTTCCAGGCTCGGCAACGTCCTCTCTTCGCCGGTGTATGGTGATGCTCCTCCCCAGTACTGGGATGTTCTCACATGTGGTTGTGCTTAATGTTTACACACAGATGGAGACTTATAGCGGAG
>NC_137516.1:4197500-4202500 GCF_041902795.1 Electrophorus electricus | reverse complement strand
CCACACTCTGCTCATACTCATATCTGATGATAATGTCCCTAATAACTTCCTTCCCTGGTCTTCACTACAATCCCCCAGATCTGATTCCCGCTGTGCTGACCCGTCAGGATGGGCAGGTTCCGTCCAGCCCTCTCCCACTCTTTGCTTTGCTGCCATTTTGTGCCTCTCTGAGAGTTATCTGGTCTTCCATCATCTGGGATAATGGAGGACATCCCTCAGCCATGCCATCCTCGCTTCCTCCTTTACTCCACAACGTGCTCCGAGAGCGTCAGCTTTAACAGGTGGTTCTTCGGGGAGCCCAGAGGGGGATCTCGCCCGCGCGAGCTCCATCGACCTTCTTGGCCACAGCGGCGCCCGCTACGTTTTACAAAAACCTCACCGTGACGCGACATGACGTGCTGCCTGGGTGCCTTTCTGCTCCGCCGTGCTCACTGAGACAGTTCTGGCATCAGAGGGAACACTGGGAATGCTTGGAATGTGTCAACGTGATGCTGCCTCCTCATGCCCGAACAGACATCTGCGGGTCACTGAGGGAAGGGACGCGATGATCCTAACGTGTCCGTCCGACGTAGGAGGCTGATGGGTTTATCGGTGTTCTGACTCCTGTTTCTCTCTCCTCTGTTCCAGAACACAGTGCATCAGATGCAGGCCTTGAACCAGAGCAGTAAAGTCTTGCTCTACTGTGCTTTCCTGGACTACAGGTGGGTGCCCCGAACCAAAGGCTTCAGATGTGTGTCCCCACCCTCAGGAAGAGAGCTTGCAAGTTGCTCTATGCTGGAAAACGTTCTTTTCCTGTGACTTCAGCTTTGCACTGTTTGTGTACGTGTGGTTTAAAAGCTATTTGTTGCTTCACTCAATGTGCAGTGTGATCTGGAGACATAATGCGGTTTTTGGGCACATCTAAATTCGGTTTTATACATCTTATGTGGGATTATCACCAACACAGATTCGTCTCAAAGGCAAATCCTTTAGAATTCCTCCTTGCCTTTTAGCAGCATTTTCAGGGATCACTTGTGTATTTTCTTTATCAAGGGATCTCTTTCAAGGGGAAACGGTAACCTGAGAAGGATGTAGGACCAGCAACGCTGCCAAATCTAGGATGGATAGAGGGCTGCAAAACCGTATGTGGCGTATTTGGAGTCAGACCAATCCCATCTTCCCCTGACCCCCTGAGCCACACCTCACCCCCCACCCTGCCCCTTCCTCTCCCCGTGGGGGCATGTAATGGAATTCCAATCACATAAGAGGGCAGAATAGGTCAAGGTTGACAGCTTGGCCCTCGGGACCTGGGAATGCTGTGGAGATAAGACCGCACATGCGCAGAGCCTGAAGCACAGGATTTAACCCGTCTAATCAATCAATTTTGTGTGTGTGTGTGTGTGTGAGACGTCATATCCACTTTTGCGCATATGGTTGTAATAATTAAGCATTTCTATGTCAAGCCATGTATGTTAAAACGCCGACTCGCCTGTATTCCCAGAAGCCTTCTTCCTCTTCCAGAGCCGCTGTGATAGCACTCACAGAGGAGTTCTCTGTCCTGATGTGTTTTCCATTTGCATTTCCTGAAAGCTCAGCTAACAAAACCGCTAAAGGACTGATTGTTGACAGAAGCCATTTCTGAGTGAGATGAGAAATGTTGGTAGTTTTGTTTGGTCGAGGGAAAGCAAGAATGAGGGAACTAAGAGGTGGCGTACATAGGTCACAGCGTGTGTGTGTGTGTGTGTGTGTGTGTGTGCGTGTGTGTGTGCGTGTGTGCGTGCGTGTGTGCGTGCGTGTGCGCGTGCGTGTGCGTGTGCGTGTGCGTGTGCGTGTGTGTGTGCGTGCGTGTGTGTGTGCGTGTGTGTGTGCGTGTGTGTGTGCGTGTGTGCGTGTGTGTGTGTGCGTGCGTGTGTGTGTGTGTGTGTGTGTGTGTATGTGTATTGTGTGTGTGTGTGTGTGTGCGTGTGTGTGTGTGTGTGCGTGTGTGCGCGCGCATGTGTGTGTGTGTGTGTGTGTGTATGTGTATTGTGTGTGTGTGTGTGTTTCAGCTCTAAGGAAGGCGTCTGGTCCAACGAGGGTTGTATGAGAACAGGAGGCAACCTGTCCTACTCCGTGTGTGTGTGCAACCACCTCACCAACTTCGCCATACTCATGCAGGTCATACCTATGGAGGTGAGAACAGTCGGTTAACTTCCTGACTCCTGCTCTACTGCAGGAAATGACCACAAAACAGACCCTAGAAATTCTTATGAAGTCCACTTAGTTTTTACTCACCAAAAAAAAAAAAAAAAAAACTATAATTATACCTGAGTCTCCCCTCAGGTTTAGTCCAAAACAAACTCCCTAGTAGGGTGCACAAAATGAACAGAAATATTGCATTGCGATCACATTATGTTATGATTCATCGTTGTTTTAACACTCAGTAAGAACCATCCTGATTGGTTCGAGAGGTCATTTGCACGTTGCACCCTTCTGTGATATCAGTATTGAAAAGGCCAGTATCACAATAACGGTTAACAAATGATATATTGTGCAGCCCTACCTTGGAGCACTATGGCACTAATGGCCGTGACCGTGGGCTGAGCATGTAGTCCATTCAGTTGGCCCCCAGCCCCGAAACTGGTGAGAGGCAGCCAGGAAGAACAGATTTTGCTCGTGGTCTCGGGAGAGATGTATGTGGTGAGCTCCCATTAAGTGTGGTTCATGGGCTCCCTGTGGTCAGGGATACTAGAACATTCTGTGAGGATTTAGGAGACCATATTTCCTAGAGGCGTTTTCTGGCATGTTAATCCTCGAATAGATTTCCTTTCCCTCCCTTTAGGCTCGTAGCTCGTGGTTGAAGTCTGTGCTGTGCACCAGTTAGAGTAAGTTCGGCGCGGTTGGTCATGGTATGTGTGAGGAACCTTCAGCACCAGGCCTTGACGCTCCTGGCCCAGTTCCCCGGCCTAACTCTTAGACATTAAGGCCAGATCGTGGCGGGGAGCTCAGAAAACAGGCCGTCCTGGTGCCGGAGCCAACGCACCAGATGCGTGGTGTTTTCACTACGCAGCGAGCCAGAACCATGTAGGGCCCAAAGTTATGATTGGCCAAAGAGCTCCCTAAATCTCCACTGCACTCTTACAGGAGAAGGCACTTTGGAAGGAGTTGAGAAGGTCCTTATCCTGAGAGATGTGATGCATTTTGCATCTTGCCTAATTTGAAACCCAGTGTTGTGTGTGAATGTGTCTCAGAGGAGGCCAGAGAGTGTGTGGGCTGAGCAGCGCAGGGTGGGGGGGTTGGGAGTGGGGGGGGGCAGGTTGTGAATAACAGGTGCTTGGGAGAGGGGCAATCGGAACCACAGTGCGACTCAACACTTCTGAGACCTTTAGGACCATGTAGTTCCATATAGCAAAGAGCACTGCAAGAACACCATCAGCCCATGGGGCAAACAAGTGAACCAGGAACTGTTACAGCGTGACCCCTCCGGGACGGGAGCGGCTGGCTCTGGCGTCCAGGTGCAAGCCGATCGAGTCTGGCGCCACGCTCCGCTAATCACGGGCTCCAGGGCCACGCTGCCAATGTCCCCCAGCCGCCGAGCCTTTCATTAGCGTCGTCATGCAGGGCCTCTCCTCTCTCGACCGCGCCACGGAGCGCAGGGGTATTTTGGGGTTTTCCATAATCACAGAGCTGGAGGAAGAGCTAGTGTAGGGTCAGGTCCAGCTCTGAGATTAGCCCTGCACCCAGCGAAGAGACGGCAGGAGACCAGACAGGCCAGGGGGTCCCAAATGTACCACTCACTGTCTTTCTTATACCATCAAGGCTCTAATGCACTCTAGCACATCAGAAGCACTTTGTAAAACCTTTCCAACTACCACACGTTGTTAATTTATGGCTGTACGTGAAGTGGAGGCGTTCGGGTTAACTGCAGACACACGCTCCTAAAGTAAGTGATGTGATCTCTTCGAAACTGCCAGCCAAACCTCGCTGGAAGCTGCGTTAGCTTGTAGCTCAACGTAAAAAGTGTTGAGGAATGCAGTTCAAATGATAGATGAATTATTCATTTTACTTAGATTTCTACAGGGGTACTGATCTTTTTTGGGGGGTGGGGGGGGTTGTAACATCATTTTAACAATGCAAAAGTTCCAGTAGAAGCAATCCAGCTCAGGCCATGGTGCTTCACCCTACAGTGCAATTCCTCAAATAACAGTTACCGCTCCAAGTTCTTAGTGACGAATTTGCCAAATGTTACAATCAAAAATCTTCAGTTTTAAAATGATAAAAAGAAAGAAAGAAGAAAACCACAAAAATAAAAAAGTACGTTTAATGTTATATAAACACACAAGTGATTGAATCAGTGAACGGTAACCTTTGACATCGCAGTTACTAGTGGGATTGAATGTCGGAGTTTATTTGGCTCACCTCACTCAAGACTTCCAGAAACAATAATGTTGGATCTGAACAGGCCTAGTGCCCTGGACCATCCCAGCTCAGGCGCAGCTGTACAGCTCGAGATGCATTAAAGCACAGGGAGGAACCCTTCCCTGCACGGTAAGTGGAGGAGACTGTAGATCTGGACTTTGGCATGGAGTGGGGTGTCAACAATGACATCACTCAGCGCCGGACAACAATCCTCAGTTTATTTCAATGTAAAAGAAGTTAACTGAAAAAAAACAAGTTAACAATTGTTAACAGTTGTTGTTTCAAGTCATAAACTGACTGATTGAGGTTTAAAACATGGTAGGTAAAGTCTGAGTGGCTGTTAATGTTTTTTTTCCAAGATGGGTTGGGACTGGTAATATTGACCTGTCTCTCAGATATGTCCCATATCCTTTTCTCCTGTATAGCTCTCCAAGAACCACCAGGTGGCGCTCTCTACCATTACCTATGTGGGCTGCTCTGTCTCCATCTTCTGTCTGGCCATCACCCTGGTCACTTTCGCCGTGCTCTCGTGAGTATACCACAATGCCACCGCTGGCTACGTACATGCTTAATACGTACTGAGCGTGTGTGTGTGTGTGTGTGTGTGTGTGTGTGTGTGTGTG
>NC_137516.1:4175000-4190000 GCF_041902795.1 Electrophorus electricus | reverse complement strand
TCTTCCAGTACCTGTTTGCAGCCTTCAACTCCCTGCAGGTCAGAACTCACTTTCACACCATTACTATAATTCCTCCCACATTACTCCTACTCTCAAGCAAAACAGTGAGAGAGAGAGAGAGAGTGTCTTTGTGACTCACTTGCTCATTACATAAAGGTCTCCATAATCAACCCCACGCCCTCAAAGTCCAGCCAGTAATGGGAATTAACATCTCATAAAAAAAAAAAAAACTGGGTTTCCCATTTATACGGATGGAAGCATCTGTGGGAGTGTTGTGTGTGTGTGTGTGTGTGTGTGTGGTGTTGTGTGTGTGTGTGTTGGGGGGGGGGGGTGACGAGATGTCTTGTCAGTTCTTCTTCCCTTCTGTTCTCACAGGGCTTCTTCATCTTCCTGTTCCACTGTCTGCTGAACTCGGAGGTGAGAATATGGCAGTGTGTGTATGTGTGTGTGGGTGTGTGTGTGTGTGTGTGTGTCTGTGCTGTGCATGTATGTGTGTGTGTGTGTGTGTGTGTGTGTGTGTGTGTGTGTGTATGTGTGTGTGTGTGTGTGTGTGTGTGTGTGCATGTATGTGTGCATGTATGTGTGTTGTGTGTGTGTGTGTGTGTGTGTGTGTGTGTGTGTGTGTGTGTGTGTGTGTGTGTGTTGTGTGTGTGTGTGTGTGTGTGTGTGTGTGTGTGTGTGTGTGTGTGTCTGTGTGCGTGTATGGTGTGTGTGTGTGTGTGTGTGTGTGTGTGTGTGTGTGTGTGTGTGTGTGGTGTCTGTGTGTGTGTGTGTGTGTATGTGTGTGTGTCTGTGTGTGTGTGTGTGTGTGTGTCTGTGTGTGTGTGTGTGTGTGTGTGTGTCTGTGTGCATGTATGTGTGTGTGTATGTGTGTGTGTGTGTGTGTGTGTGTGTGTGTATGTGTGTGTGTGTGTGTGTGTGTGTCTGTGTGTGTGTGTGTGTGTGTGTGTGTGTGTCTGTGTGCGTGTATGTGTGTGTGTGTGTGTGTGTGTGTATGTGTGTGTGTGTGTGTGTGTGTGTGTGTGTGTGTCTGTGTGCGTGTATGTGTGTGTGTGTGTGTGTGTGTGTGTGTGTGTGTGTGTGTGTCTGTGTGTGTGTGTGTGTCTGTGTGCATGTATGTGTGTGTGTATGTGTGTGTGTGTGTGTGTGTGTGTGTGTATGTGTGTGTGTGTGTGTGTGTGTGTGTGTGTGTGTGTGTGTGTCTGTGTGTGTGTGTGTGTGTGTGTGTGTGTGTGTGTGTGTGTGTCTGTGTGCGTGTATGTGTGTGTGTGTGTGTGTGTGTGTGTGTGTGTGTGTGTGTGTGTGTGTGTCTGTGCGCGTGTGCGTGCGTGCGTGCGAGAGTCATGGCTGCTCCAATAGCTTGAGGATAAGGCAGGTGTAAGGGCCGCGGGCACATTTTAGACTTAGTCAAGTGTTTTGGCAGTGAGCAACACTGCCACCACGTGGGGAATATTTGACAATGCATATAATTTAGACTTTTTCAGTCTGGTGCTCTTTCAATATAATTAATAATTTACATTACTGCAGGAGCCAAATGACCCAATTTGAAATTAAGAAGAATAACAATATAGCTTTTAGATTTGGGAAAAACTGCACTCATACTGATCTACAATGGTGAAATTTGCAATATAGTTTCAGTGTGAGCTCACAAATGGAAATTTGCAACACTGTAATTGTTGCAAATTTGTAAATGACTCTCTTTATATTAAATGTTATGAACGGTTACATTCTGTCAGTGTCAGTTATTTGTATGTTTTCCCCAGACTTCCTTTCAACAAAGTCAAGTGATGACAGTCTTGCTCATACACCATAAGATGTTTGCTATGATTAGTCATATTTTAAGCCAATAAGCACTGCAACACACATAAGTAAACTCACTGTATTCCCATTGTATGCATATTGTATTCCCCATGTATTCCTCCTGTATTCCCACTGTATTCCCCCTGTATTGCCACTGTATTCCCCCGTATTCTCACTGTATTCCCCCTGTATTCCCAATGTATTCCTCCTGTATTTCCCTTGTATTCCTACTGTATTCCCACTGTATTCCCCCTGTATTCCCCATGTATTTCCACTGTATTTCCCCCATATTCCCCATGTATTCCCATGTATTTCCAATGTTTTTCACCTGTATTCCTCATGTATTCCCACCATATTCCCCATGTATTTCCACTGTATTGCTACTGTATTCCCCATGTATTCTCAGTGTATTCCCACTGTATACCCCCTGCATTCCTCATGTATTCCTCCTGTATTCCCACTGTATTCCCCATTTATTCCCACTGTAGTTCCCCTGTATTCCCACTGTATTCCCACTGTATCCCCCGCTGTATTCCCCCTGAATTCTCGGAGATGGAGTAGATGTGTTGACACCATGAATGCTCAGGACACATTTCCTCTGCCCAGGTGAGAGCCGCCTTCAAGCACAAGACCAAAGTGTGGTCCCTAACCAGCAGCTCCATCCGCAACATCAACGTCAAGCCCTTCAACTCAGACATCGTGAGTGCATGCTGGGAAAGGCTCGGCCACCGTCCGCCCATCTGCACAGTCACCGACGCCCTCTGTTGTGCTTTGTGCCCGTCTGCTGTGTTCTGCCGTTGGCCGCCCTGTAAGGGTCAGGCAGGGTGTGACAGACATGCCCGACCGCTCAGTGCCCCCTTTCTTCTATCTCTGACAGATGAACGGTAACAAAGTGGGAGGGAGCCCCACCAAGATGAACACGTGGGACAAGAGCACCAACTCAGCCAATCGCATCGACCTGTCGGCAGTCTAAGAGTTGAGCGGCACAGCGGACGGCCAATGGCAGCTCAGCAACAGGACTTGGCACGGACAGCAGAAATAGCGTTTTCGCTCAGACACACTGGCTGTTTTGGCCACAGTTCTTTCCTCATGTGGCCCCAAGGTTTGGAGAACTTCTCCCGGGACCTGAGAGAATCTGCTGGTTCTGCCAGCTGGTAGCTGTGTTGGTAGCTGTGTTGGTAGTTGTGTTGGTAGCTGTGCTGGTAGCTGTGCTGGTAGCTGTGTTGTACTCGACTCTGATGTCCCTCCCACCTCACTCCTCAAACATTAACAGGGTTTAGATCAGTAATACGTTACAGATGAAAACACAAGATTCGTGTTGGATGAGTGTGCTCTGTTAAAATACAAAATGTTCTCCTTCTAGTATTCTAGTAATTCTAGTAACTGTTGTATTCCACTGTTGTCTACTACTTGATACTAAACTGTGATGCAAGATATTTGCTGGGGAAGCGAACTCTCCAACAGAGAGCCTATTACAGCACTCTCTCCTGCTCTGATCCAATGAACCACCAAAACATTAGGCCTGTGTGACATATAGACATTATAGCTGTTTCCGTCAGGCCTGTGTGACATATAGACCTTCTAGCTGTTTCCATCAGGCCTGTGTGACATATAGACCTTCTTATATTTTCCATCAGGCCTGTGTGACATATAGACCTTCTAATATTTTCCATCAGGCCTGTGTGACATATAGACCTGCTAGCTATTTTCATCAGGCCTGTGTGACATATAGACCTTCTATCAGTATCCAACAGACCTGGATGACATATAGACCTTCTACCAGTTTCCATCACGCCTGTGTGACATATAGACCTTCTAATATTTTCCATCAGGCCTGTGTGACATATAGACCTTCTAATATTTTCCATCAGGCGTGTGTGACATATAGACCTTCTAGAAGGTTCCATCAGGCCTGTGTGACATATAGACCTTCTAGCAGTTTCCATCAGGCCTGTGTGACATATAGACCTTCTAGCAGTTTCCATCAGGCGTGTGTGACATATAGAACTTCTAATATTTTCCATCAGGCCTTTGTGACATATAGACCTTCTAGCAGTTTCCATCAGACCTGGGTGACATATAGACCTTCTACCAGTTTCCATCAGACCTGTGTGACATATAGACCTTCTAGCTGTTTCCATCAGGCCTGTGTGACAATAAGAACTTCTAGATGTTTCTATTAGGCCTGTGTGACATAGACCTTCTACCAGTTTCCATCAGACATGTGTGACATACTTCTAATATTTTCCATCAGGCCTTTGTGACATATAGACCTTCTAGCAGTTTCCATCAGACCTGGGTGACATATAGACCTTCTACCAGTTTCCATCAGACCTGTGTGATATATAGACCTTCTAGCTGTTTCCATCAGGCCTGTGTGACAATAAGAACTTCTAGATGTTTCTATCAGGCCTGTGTGACATAGACCTTCTAGCAGTTTCCATCAGGTCTGGGTGACATATAGACCTTCTAGCAGTTTCCATCAGACATGTGTGACATATAGACCTTTTAGCTGTTTCCATCAGGCCTGTGTGACATATAGAACTTCTAATATTTTCCATCAGGCCTTTGTGACATATAGACCTTCTAGCAGTTTCCATCAGACCTGGGTGACATATAGACCTTCTACCAGTTTCCATCAGACCTGTGTGATATATAGACCTTCTAGCTGTTTCCATCAGGCCTGTGTGACAATAAGAACTTCTAGATGTTTCTATCAGGCCTGTGTGACATAGACCTTCTAGCAGTTTCCATCAGACCTGGGTGACATATAGACCTTCTACCAGTTTCCATCAGACATGTGTGACATATAGACCTTTTAGCTGTTTCCATCAGGCCTGTGTGACATATAGACCTTCTAGCAGTTCACTCTCAGTGTCGTGTGAGCATATACCCGCTGCAGTGGACCCAGTGACACAGCACCTGACACCACACACACAGCCCAGTGTGTCTCCTCCCATGTGCTCGTAGAGAAAAATGGTTTATGTAATTGTGGAACTCGCTGGGTCCGTTTTTTCCCTCACTCTTATGATGTTCTCGTCCTCCAGAAATGTCCCACACCATAAATGGTCTTAATGCAGCTTTTGCAATGAAGCTCATCAAATGTTCAGCCTCGTGGAGAATCCAGACTTGTGCAAGTCACATTTTAACATACTTCAAATCTATAAGGTTCCCAGCTATGAGTTAAGACCCTAACCCTAACTCTATACAGAGGAGGACGCTCGGACACCAGCTGTCACTGAACAGGTCCAAACACTGAACACTGGACAGGCTCTCCGATCAGTCATCATGGCGTCACGATGTTGTTGAACAGTAATATGTGAAATCACTCATTCATTGATTTACTGTGACTGTGTATGAGTCTTTTAAATGGTTGTCCAGGTTGATGCTGGATGCTGACACCACCATGAGAAACTCGATATATCAGGATATCAGTACATCCCATATTTCCATTGAATTTCATTGAAATGAAAACGATAGTTGAAATAGTGAAAGTGAGGAGTGGATCTTTGTCATTAAGACATGCTTCACCGCTCATTCTGAATGGAACACTTCTGCTCTGGCAAATCACTCTCACAGTCAGTGCTCGGCAATCAGAAGTCAGTGGTCAGTAGTCAGTAGCTTCCCAAATCATTTGAGCCTCGTTTTCCCATGCGGACGCTCTGTTATTCCCAGTAAAGTAAACCAAGTGTATGTTCAGGCTTGGTGTCCACCTCTAGGGCTCTTTCTACCCTCTGCTTGTGTACGCATTTGTCATCGTCAGTAAAATGATTCCCATTGCAATTCAGTACATTCTGAATCGTTAGGTCAGTACCTACTTAATACTCTGGCCAAATGCTGGTGGGAAAACAGCTCCCAGCTGAGGGAATGTCACACTGAGGACCTGTGAAATGTGACAGGCTTAGTATCCAGGCTCGGGTCACGAGGTCGGAATTCACCCTCTAAGAGCTTGCTACATCTGTAGAGCTCCGCTAAGATGACAGCGTGACACGTTAAAAAAACGCGGCGGGTGGGTCGCCACGTAGCCGTCTCAGATCTGTCCGAAGGCTAGCTAGTAACGGCGCAGATGCTCCGCGGCACTTTTTTCAGGAAAAAAGTCCAGCTTCCGAGCCAGAATGGAACTGGAATGGGGGGGTTTCCAATGGAAGTCAAAGTTCTTCATCTACATTCAGTTATTACACTCGAACAGCTGCCTTGTACCATAGTTATTTAAGGTGTTAAATTATGTAACATTGTATTTTGCTTTGTTTTTTGGTTGTTGTTTTTGTTGTATTTGTTTGCTTATTTTACTCTGGAGAATTCTCCTAAAAGGGACATTCAGTGTTTCGCACCATTTCATGTGCGGCCTTTATGTTTAGTGTAGATGTAAGGTGTGAAGTGTGCCATCGCATCACTCCTCACTCCTAACAGACAGACGATATGTCTGCTCGCCGTCACGTGATCCGCCTCTGCTGACGGACACGCGCGTGGCCGGGTTGAAGGAAACAGGGATGCGGTATGAAGGCCACGCTCCACGTCTGCAGGGAGCGCACACACGCGGACCTCAGACTCGTCACGCTGAGACGTAAGGCACGCAGGGAGGAGAACACGACGACAGTAGTGATGATGGGGAGGGAGCTCTGTGTGTTTTGAGTTTTGTCTGTGTACAGACGTCAGAGCTGTTTGGAAGACCAACCACGTGAGTCAGGTGCCTTCTCCGAAGCCTCGGTTCTTTTTCTTACTGTACTGTCTGTCATAGAAATAGAGTTTTGGTTTATGGTTGTTTATTTGTTTGTCTGTGTTTAATCCTGACAAAGAAAGTGAGACTTACACTCTTCCATTAAAGTGAACAAAAATAAAGCTCGATGTATAGCAGTACTGGGACTCTGATTTTTTTAAACTGGTAAGAGAGGGAAAGAATAACCTAGAGCCAAATAAGTAAGACAATTAGATTGTGTGTGATACTGGTGATACTGGAAATCTATGACAAGATCCGCCAAAATATGTGTGTGTGTGTGTGTGTGTGTCACTGGACGAAGCAGACAGTGTTAATAGGTTACTGATTCCCCTGGCACTGTTACAGTGACATACGTTTTTCACTCTCTGGGATCGTTGCATCTGGGAACTCTTACATTGATAAGGTAGCATTCCTGTGTCCTACAGGATCCAACGTTTTAATGTTCAGAAGAAAATTAATGGGGAAGATTGTAACACACACCTACCCCTATTCTGCAGCCCAGCACAGATGTTAGACAGCAGCCAGACTTTAGATGGCAGTACACACCTACCAGTATTCTGTATACGTTCTGTCTCTCCTCAGGCTAGATAACTGACAGGGGTAATTTAATATTTGTAAATTACAGTGTAATTTAATATTTGTAAATTACAGTGTAATTAATATTTGTAAATTACAGTGTAATTGAATATTTGTAAATTACAGTGTGTCTTTCACTTTTGTCATGAGTGGAGTGTACTGGTCTCATGTAAAGCAATGCTGTGGTAGTTCAGTGGTAAACTCTTGACTATTAATCAGAAGGTTGCCAGTTCAAGCCCCACCGATGCCAAGTTGCCACTGGTGGGCCCCCGAGCAAGACACTTAATCCTCTGTTGTGTTCAGTTAGAACTGTAAGTCAGCTAAATGGCGTAAAGTGATACCAAAACCTATAACAGTGATGCAACCACATGAGAAGAGAGACATGAGGTGAACCACAGCAGTTTCAGCCTTGTTGCTGGAGTAACATTTGGGATGATGCTTTATTCAGATTTGTGCCCCTCCTCTGGCATTTAACCTGCTCTGTAATGGCAGCGTTTCCTCCTGATCCAGTCATTTTTTTCTCTGATCTCTGACCATTGCCACCAACTTGCTCTGCTGTGCTCGTCACCTCAGCTCCTGCACCAAGGCTGCAGAGTGCTGGCAGGGCAGAACCAGACCACAGCTCCTCTGTCCTGAAGACGCCGCACAGCTCCTCTGTCCTGAAGACGTCGCACAGCCCCTCTGTCCTGAAGACGCCGCACAGCTCCCCTGTCCTGAAGACGCCGCACAGCTCCCCTGTCCTGAAGACGTCGCACAGCCCCTCTGTCCTGAAGACGCCGTACGGCCCCTCTGTCCTGAAGACGTCGCACAGCTCCTCTGTCCTGAAGACGTCGCACAGCTCCTCTGTCCTGAAGACACCACCCTGCTGCAGCCAATAATTCATGTGGAATAAATAACAAGAAAAACAAAATGATGTAAACAAACGTTGTTTAAAGTAGGCTAACGTGTAATTAAAATGTGATGTACAAACACAGAACTTGCGGATTGTAAAGTAAATGTCATTTATTTGCATAATTTTCTTGATCACAGCGTATTTCACCTTCTGTAGTTTTAAGGTAACTATAGATTTGTACACACGCGCGTAACATTGTATTTAAACATAACATACTCTTGCATACCGGTCCGTGAGAGGCTTATCATTCATTATTCTGAATATATTTTTAGACTAAACTACGGCCATCTTACGTCGCGTGCCCTAAAGCGCGCGTGCACGTGGCGTGCACTTTTGACATTCCAAGTACGGACCTGGCGAAGCAACTATGTTAAAGAGCGAATACAAGCAAAACTGAATTCAGCTTTCACTTTATGTTAATGTGTTAGACTGGTTTTATGAAGCCAGCAAATGTCTAGTTGAACTACTTAAGCAACCTGAAAGCGTGCCCCCCAGACCGATGCAGCATATAGCAACTAGGTGCATAACTGTAATATGACTATTGACTTTAAGCCTTTAAACCTTGTATATACGTTGCAAATGGGAAATAAAAGTAGATTGAACT
This sequence comes from Electrophorus electricus, assembly GCF_041902795.1. Lineage (NCBI taxonomy): Eukaryota > Metazoa > Chordata > Actinopteri > Gymnotiformes > Gymnotidae > Electrophorus > Electrophorus electricus. The sequence goes on along the minus strand of NC_137516.1, from coordinate 4,181,411 downwards.
TCAGGCCTGTTTTTTTCTGATGTACAGATGAGTTGCTACACTGATAAATCGCTATAAACCGGGATGTCTTAAATTCTCCGTTCACGCAAACAAAACACGTTTGGGAGGTTTTCATTAGCAAAAGCTCACCAAACTCGCCTGGCAGTGAAACGGAGCGCAAACACAACTCGCTTTCATGTGCTTTTCAAACACAACTCGCTTTTCACAACTCGCTTTTCACTCGCTTTTACCTCCTGTCGTTATCTCTTATCGGCTGATTCTTCTGCACGTTTGGGATAAAAGCGTGACAAGAACGTCTTATCAGAGGACTCTGAGTGGCCTCTGTAGACACCGCTTTATACTCTTTATATATTTATTTAGAATAAAATGACAATTTACGATTTGATCGTGTTTGATTATATACCTAGTTTTTTTGTTTGTTTGTTTGTCTGCTTTACATGATCCGTGCTGTACTTAAGTCGGCGTGCTGTTCATATATTATAAATGTCTAATAAAGTATGTGGTGTGTTTGGCCGGTGCGCGCAGAGGAGGAGCGACGTTACCTTGGCGCGCGTGCCCGAGGCGTGCGCACGCCCGCGGTCCCAGCCGTGGCGTTGGTGGCGCGGGACCTTTGTTCGGATCAGGCAGTTCGGGGAGTAAAAACGCCACCGGTGCAGAAGTGTCGTTTCAGCGGGCGCTGGCGCATAGTTTTCCAAAGCTGGGCGTGCAGATCCGAAGCCTTTGGTGCAGGCAGACCCGGTTTGGCGCGGAGCGTGGGGCGCTGAACACACTCGGGTTTGGGTTTTCCAGCGTCCTGCCATGGCGTGTTTGGCTAGGAGGACGTACCCCCACCGTCCTGCCACCGATTGCTGGTGCGTAACGCAATAACGATCATGACTTCTGCGGAGGGTAGTTTCTGGGAACGCCTGCCCGGTGAAAGCACGACAGGAGGGCAACTTTACTGCGCCAGAAAAGTCGTCAGGTGCAGGACCTCGACGTGTTGATTTCACTTTTTTGTCTTTTAAACCTTTTTAAACCGATGGAGAGCGTCGGAAAATTCGAGTTTAACAGGAAGGATTTAATCGGACACGGCGCGTTTGCGGTGGTGTTCAAGGGAAAACACAAAGAGGTAAAAGGCTTGAACAAAACCTGGTATGTCTGGTGTAATGCGCCCTTCATCGGAGCTGACTTAATCAGTGGGAATAAACTAAAAGTACAGCAGTCAGGACAGGAGGGATTATTGTGCTGCAACTGTTGTTGATAGTGTCGTCTTTTTCTTGTTTTACTTATGCAACTGCTTGTATTCCTCTGAGCAGAAACGGGATGTTGAAGTGGCCGTGAAGTGTATAAATAGGAAGAATCTGGCCAAGTCGCAGTCGCTCTTGGGGAAAGAAATCAATATATTAAAGGTATGTGCAGAGACCATGCTGTCACACAAGTACACCGCAGTGTCCGGTAGGACAATTTTCACTACAATTATGATTTACCTTTTTTTGTCTGCTAGGAGCTGAAACATGAGAACATCGTCACTTTACTGGACTTTCAGGTATGTCCGCTATCATAGTTCAACTGTGATCAAAAAACGATCGGATAAGATGTTCAAGAGGTTAGTGCTTAATGCTTAGCGTTAAAGTTTTTAATAAGGAACTTGAAGAACTGATTGTTCTGAGGAAGGCTTGATTATGAACGTTGATCTGTGAATCACACATGGCGGAGTGTTGATGTTGTGCGGAGTCGCGGTCGTTGATTGGTTAAAAATGGCTCCACCAAATGACGCCACAGCCAGACTCGTGGAAGTAGAACAAGGAACCGGAGAAGTACCTTAAAGCATTGAGCAGACTGACTGTGTGTGTGTGTGTGTGTGTGTGTGTGTGTGTGTGTGTGTGTGTGTGTGTGTGTGTGTGTGTGTAAAGGATCATTGCAGTGCCCATATCATCTCAGCTAGTCAGTTGATGACTCAGAGCCACCTGTCACTGGTCACTTGTATGGTGTTGTATCTACATTATCTACACTAGAAGCCAGAATGTTCACGCAAGCTTTTTACACAACACGGAGCTCAATTTAGACGCTTTGTATGTAGGCTAGTAATAATTAGCATATTTCTCATTTCCATGGCTCAGCTCCTTTTGAATACAGTCAATTACAATAGTCTTTTGTAAGACATATAATGGCCAAGTAGGTAAATAAGCCCAGTGACCCTTTGGAGACTTCTCCCACCTACAAGGTCCGCAGGCCAGCCCTTCTGTCATTTGCATACAGGGCTTTGATGTTAACTAGGCTGTGAATAGGAAATCCAGACAGTAACGCCGTTGGTTCAGCCACAGGTGGCTGGCGGTGAGATGTCTTGCGGGACTGCCGAGTCGCGTGCAGACTTAACAATGGTCACCTGAATTTCGAGCTCTTGATTGCTATTTGCTATATGTGAGGCCGTGTCCTGGTTTTTGTTGCGAGAGCGGGGCGGAGAGAACACTCTCGCCACAGCAACCTTCTGCATTGTTCTCATGGCCGTCACACACAAATAATTTAGAAATGGCTGTCCTGTCCCTCGCTGTGCACGCCCCGGAGGACTTGATCGTTACACGGCGCGTGATCCGTCTTTAAGGGACGCCGGGACGCCATTTTCTAGGCCTCCCTGCAGAATTCCTCTTCCGGCAGGCTCACGCCTCATGGTGGAAGGTGGTTGTTGCCGTGTGGTAGCGGGTGCCCACGGCCCCTCCTGGAGGGGAGGGGCCAGGTGAGGGATCCGCCCCTCCCCCTGCTGTGCGCATCAGCTGGCAGCCTGCTGGGCTGGCCCACATGGAATAATGGAGAAGTTCCACCCCGCTGGGCCTTAGTCAGCAGAAACTTTGCCCTGCCTTCTTCCACTGGTGCCAAATGCCTGCGTCTCTGATGGAGACTTGTTTGAATCCTGTGGGCAATTTTGTTGTTGTGGTGGTGGTGTTTTATTTATTTTACATCAGTCAGTGTGTTCCAGTTCCCATAGTGGAGCCCCTTTCTTCGGATGCGGTTGAATTAATTTTTTTTATGTGTTGTGGTTGTTGAGACTGCTCAGATCATTCAGAGTCAGTGGAGCAGTTTTATGGTTTTACTTTAAGTGGATGTAACCCAAGAGCCGAAAGCGCCAGCAGGAGACTCACTGTAACTGGCTGACCAGTATGAAGCAGAGGCTTCAGATTATCAAGAGCTTCCCTGCTGAAAGGCCCATTATGTCAGCGCTGTGCTAGGGAATCCAGAGATGACCCTGGACTGGCTGTGTGGTTTATAATGGAGCGGGGGGGGGGGGGGTCCAGTTAGGTCAATCCACATGGTATATACGTCAGGCTACTGAGAGAAAGCTAAGGTAATGCTGGAGGTCGGTGTTAGGAGCCCGTGTCGGAGGGCTGGACCACTGACTGTCCTGGTGGGATTCCAGGCAGGTCTCATAAACATGGGACCCTTCAAGAAATATCCGTGATGCGCTTTGATCAAAATACCACAGGGATCGTGCCCCAGATTTCCCTTCTCACATTTTCTCATTCTGCTCTCACGTTAGTCATGTGACAGGTACTGATCCCTCTTTCAGTAAAAGTTTGGCTGGCAGACCCATGCTGTACTGACCAAGGTCAGAAGAGCAGTCCGGCTCAAAGAATTTAGCATAAAAGCACTCCAGATTACCCCCCCCACACACACACACACACACACTGTTTTTTTTCAAATGTCTCCCTTAATTCTCTTTAAAGAGAAACATGTCAACCCTGTATGCTGTGTGTAGAGAGCAGAGGTCATGGTTCACAGTTCATGTTATTGTACTGTCCTCTAATACTCTGCATCTTTAATTTTCTAAACAGGAAATTTCTGGATGCGTCTACCTCATCATGGAAGTAAGTCAGAGGTCTCTCACACACACACACACACACACACACATAAATATTTATTTATGTGTGTGTGTGAGTGTATTTGCAGGTCTGGGTATAAGTGTAGGGATTTAAAACAACACTTTCTATATCCCTCAGCATCAAAACAGATAACATGTAAAGAGCTGAGTAGCGTTTCTCAAAGATCATGTTTCACACAACACTGTAGTTATGCGCCATTCGCATTCAGTTGGAAATGACCTCAGCAACGAGGCTACCGTGCCACTGGCCTCTCTGAGGCCTTCAACACACTCATCGTGGGGTGTGGGTCTTTTTCCTCTGGGCTGACGTTTGGTCTTCTTCCTCCGCAGTTCTGCAATGGCGGAGACCTTGCGGATTACCTGCACGGTGAGTGGAACCAGCTGGGAAAGTTTCGGAGTTCAGCCGGGTAAATTACGGAATCCCGCTAAAGTAACGGGTCGCGGTATTTACCTCTTGACATTTGTGGAAATAGCCCAATGTTCCAGCAAGGCACGGTTCCCACACGCTAGCCTGAGCTCAGAAGAGGGAGGGGAGTTTTAGCACTGTTATTGTAATATTGACACGTACTACGTTTTCATGCCGCTTAGCCCAAGCAGCCGCAGTGGTATCAACCCTCCTCGATGAACGTCAGTCTTTTTTTGTGCGGAATCACAGTCGTGTAGAGTGTGACAAACCAACACAAAAGAAAAGCAAAACTGACAAAACAAGGCTAAAAGGTACTAGAACCACATTTTTAAAAAAAATAAACAGAACAAGATGGAGGGCAACTAAAAACACTACAGACAGTAAACATTAGAGAAGGGCGAGGATATATATACAAGTAAGATGGAGGGAAGAACTGCTGAACAAAATGAACTGGGTGAGTGGATAGAACTAGTTGCAGGTGATGGGCGGAGAAATGGGGCAGAGACAGGAGACAAAACAGAAAGTAGGTGGCTGAGGCGACGGATTGGAGCGGTGCAGACGCCGTGGAGCGCGGAGAGACAGACGGGGAACACCGTGGTCGTGTCTGATCGCACAGCATTGTTTATTCGAGTGAAAACGACATCTTAAACCTGATTTGATTTTGCTCTCAGAAATCTTTTGGGCATCTTTATATCACGAGTACAATCGTCCAACAAAGAGCTCTCGCTGTCGGCGTGGAAGTGACACCCAGGACTTCTGAAAATCAGCTCCACTCACAAACACCCTTCTAAAAATGGAGAGTCATTAAAAATACCCTCACCTACACACACACAGAGGGAGAGAGAGAGAGACACACACGAACACAACATATTATGGAAAGGCTCTGTTAGATACACCATACAGATTCAAGGGCAGGTTGTGTTTACCGTATCAGCATAGCCTGCGCTATTTTAGCCCCTCTGCAGGTCTCACCTACCTCAGCCGCATTACCAGAGACTTCCAGGAAACGGGTATATGTTTCTCCCCCTCTTAGACCCCTCCATTGTGGGGGTGAGATGGCCATGGCACAGCTCAGTGAAACACAGTCGACACCCTGACCTCATTCACTCCTCCATCTGCCAATCTCTCCTTTCCTGTGGTGGAAAAACACTAGACCTAAAGATATGGCATCGGGAGAGCTGGGACAGCAGGGGGCGGGGCTTCAGGCGAGCGCTGGGCCTGGTGAGGAGAGGGGCGGGGCTTCAGAGTACTGGGTCTGGTGATGGGAGGAGCTTAGATGAAAAGTGTATAGCAGTGTTGGCCTTCACAAACAGACTTTGTAAGTGCCTAAAAGTAGTGCTTACCCCACTTTCATATTTCACCTATAATTAAATGACATTTAATTATATACATCTCTCTGATGCTGCTCCTGAACGTAGAAACCCCAAGTATAATCTCATTCTGGCCACTGTCTGCTTGCCTTTCACTGGTGCCTGTTTCTGCCCACCGTTACTACGGTTACTCATGCTGTTAGTCCTGTTTCTGCCCACCGTTACTAGTTACTCATGCTGTTAGTCCTGTTTCTGCCCACCGTTACTAGTTACTCATGCTGTTAGTCCTGTTTCTGCCCACCATTACTACGGTTCCCCCCCCCCCAGTTGCTACTGTGTGCTACCACCCACTCGTGAGTTCCCTTAATGTCCTCTTTATCCACCCAAAATCCATCATGTGCCTATCCGAGTGGCCGTGTCTCTGATTAAGCACCCGGACTAATCTCTCCTGGCCCCCTGTTAACCCCCTTCCCTGCTCTGCCCACACAGCAAAAGGCTGCCTGAGCGAGCGCACTGTCCGAAGCTTCCTCGTGCAAATCGCTGCTGCCATGGCTGTGCTGAGGATCAAGGGTGTTGTGCACAGAGACCTGAAGCCCCAGAACATCCTCCTGTCCCACGGTGGCAGCTGCCGGTCTGATCCCAGCAACATCTGCATCAAACTGGGTGAGTGAGGCCTCGTCACACAACCTTGCAACAAGCTGCCCTGCTCCTATGCACAGAAACGTGCCCACGTTATACTGATTATTATCACTGTAATACAATAACCTTGATGTTAGATAATGTTAAATGTGAGCAGTTTGCTGAAACTGAAGATATCAAATGATCTACATTCTGATTGGGCT
>NC_137516.1:4135000-4167500 GCF_041902795.1 Electrophorus electricus | reverse complement strand
ACGGGCTCCTGAACGCATGTCCAGCACGTTCTGTGATCCCTCCACCTTCTTTCATTAATCATGACCGGTCTCCTTGTTCGTGCAGCGCCCCCTGGTGGAGGTACGCGGACGCTTTTCACTGTAGACTCCCCTCCCAAAGAACACCCCCCTAACAGACGCCTCTCAGGTTAGAAGACGACGGACATCGTAAGCCTTAACGTTGCACGAGCGCTGGTGCGTGTGCACCGCGCTAACGTTCTGTAAACGTTTTCTCATTAAAGTGGACTCCTGCTGTCCTGGCTGGACCTATGGTCGCTTCCACAAGGCCGACAGCTCACCAGACAACCAGCGCCATGGTCTCGCAGACACCGGTGCAGCAGACCCACGCGAGGGAGTGGCCTTCGTGCCTCCGGAGCTTCCGGAAGAAACGCTGATGGAGGTGACTGGCTTGTGGTGACCTCCATCCTCCAACGGGTGGCTCCGACGTTCTTCACGAGAAGTGCTTTCACAGGAACTGAGCTCATCTCTGTGCTGTCCGACCACAGCAGGATCACACGGACGTGCTGGCCCACCTGCGCCTAACTCTGGCCTTCAGCCACAGCGTGATGGAGATGGCTGCAACAAAGGATTGTGGGAATGAGAGCAGTGAGGAGCCAGACGCCTCCTTCCTGCAGCAGAGCCTGGTGGCCGACCAGATAAGCCAGCTGAGCCGCGAGTGGAGGTGAGAGAACAACACACGCACACGCGCACAATCACACCTGTAGACATCCACACACATACACACACATGCACACTGGCATAGTTGCAAACACCGACGCACCCAAACACACACAGACTAACAATCACACATATACAGAATTTTTGTTTTGGTATTGGAAAAGAGTTTTCATTAATAAGAGCTGTACATAGTTCACCATGTGTGTGTATGTGTGTGTGTGTGTGTGTGTTTAGCTCTGCTGAGCAGCTGGTCCTGTATATGAAGTGTGCTGAGATGCTGTCTAGTGCCTTACACACAGCCATGGAGGCCATTAAACAGAACAAGCTCTACACTTCAGCTTCAGTTAAACACGGTACGAGCCAGAGCACGACGCCACCAGCACCCTGCGCCACTCGGCCCTGTCCGCGTGTCCGACGGCCAGCTGTTAGCCCAGTTATTAGGGTACAGGGCCCTTTGGAAGCAGTTAGCTGGTGAGGAGTAATCAGACTTGGGACTCCGCCCCCCACACTTGCATAGAGATATGGCATCTTCACCTTCTAAACAATTGCACTGGTCCAGCCGTCTAAATGCTCCGAGAGGTCTTCTTGACAGGGTTGTCTCAATAGTTCAGTTCATCAAGTTACTGCTGTTATTTTAAAGATCATAATGGTGTGTGTGTGTGTGTGTGTGCGCGTGCAGTCGTGCGTAAGCTGAATGAGGTGTATAAGGAGTGTGTGAGGAACTGCCGTGCCCTCACAGCGAGGCTTCAGCTCTTCTTCAGCACGAAGCAAAGGCTGATGGACAGAATCTGCAGCATCGCAGCAGAGAAACTCATCTACTCTCACACCGTCCAGATGGTACACACACACACTCTCACACACACACACACAAACACACACACACTCACACAGTACTGTCCACTGATCCCCATGTTACCGTAGTCCACCGAGCTCCGTGCGTTTCCCGCTGTGTTATCAGGTGCAGGCTGCCGCCCTGGATGAGATGTTCCACCGAGGTGACGACTCTGCAGAGCGTTACCAGAAAGCTCTGCTGCTAATGGAAGGCCTGTCCCTCATCATCACAGAGAGAGCAGACCTCCACAACCTTAACAGATGTGAGCGCCACCTCCCCACAATGCTCCGTGTCATCTTCCACTCACGTTACGCTGGAGCACAGCCAGTTAAACGACACTCCTCCTCTTACACCGGCTGGGTTTGTGTGTGTGTGTGTGTGTGTGTGTGTGTGTGTGTGTGTGTGTGTTTATCCACTGATGTAGGTAAGAAGTGCATCGAACAACGCCTCTCCTCCCTGCAGCCTGGATCATGATCATGTGATCATGAGACATCATTTGCTCCATGACCACTGCCGCTCGCTCCTCTTGTTCAAGAGTTGTTTAATGTTAGTGCTTGTGCAGTCCCATTTCCTCTGAACTGACCAGCTGCTGCAGAGCTAGACGCAGCATTGCCAGTGAGCCACTATGGATGGCTTAATGGACTCCGTAAACCAGACCGTCATATCCAGCACTGTCAGAGACGTCAGGTGCTGAGACTGAGCTGCCTTGGGAAACTGTTGGGGAAAGAGTGTGTGTAGAATCGTAGTGTGTGTAGAGTCATAGTGGTAGTAGAGCCACAGTGTGTGTAGAGTCATAGTGGAAACAGTCACAGTTGGTGCAGAGCTACAGTGGTAATAGAGCCACAGTAGGTGCAGAGCCACAGGGGTGTAGAGGAACAGTGGGTGTAGAGCTACACAGCCACACATTGTTCATCCAGTGCCACAGCCTACACTGCACTGAGCCAAAGGACATTAGTAAAGGACAACCTTCAACACGCTGTACACAGCAGTATGCAAAAATTCTTTCATTGTATACTTATTTATTTCCACTAAGGAGCGATTATGGTCCATTTTCTACACGATAGACGATGAACTCTCCTCTTTAATCTCCTCCAGTGTGTGTTTTTGCATGAGAGGGTGACAATTTAATGGCCTTTAAGGGAACGCGTTGTAATTGCATTGTATTGCATTGTAAATGACTGCGCAAATTGATTATTGAAAGGTTAGAGAGAACAGGTAGGTCAGTGTTACATAGCACATGTTGTAGCTTTCCATCATAAGTAACAGACCAAGCAAAAGCAGTTTCACTGACCGACTGCTGAATCTTTGTGTGACCTGTTCAACTGTGATGGAAGAGATGGAAACGATACTTGATATTCATTGTGAGATTTTTAGCAACTTTGAAAACTCAACTACGGTACTATTATGTGCATTTACAATTACGCACTTTATAAATGTCAGGCATGACTGCTTAGGGTATATAGGCATGGCCACTATTGAGTGTTTCGCTCTGTAGCAGCTCACTACGGGCCAGTGAGTTGACCTCCGTCATGTCCTTTATTCTGATGTTTGTAACACCTTTGCTTTGTGAAACTCACCTTAGCTGATTTGCCATTTCTTGTTTTTGTGGACTTTGTTTACGTTCGTGTTGAAGCGACCTTCAGTGTGCACAGGAAAAGCACAGGGAACTTTATGAGCAAACAGATTTTAATGTAAAAAAAAAAAAAATGTAAAAAAAAACCAAACAAACAAAAAAAAACCTTTTTATAGCCTATGTGATGTTACGGATGATTGTTTTCCTGCTCGTCTACTTTCCACTTAAAAAAAAGCCAAAGTCAACGTTTGTCAAGTGTGTGGTGTGGGAGTGTGATCATGAATAAAGTTTGGTCTCATTTTTTACTGTCGCCTCTAAGTATGTTTTTATCTTTTGCAAAAACACGAATAACTACACAACTGTCTACTAACAATTTGGAAGAAGCTGTAATGTTTATTGTTCGCATTTTCTTAATTGCAGCGACTTGTTTGTAGGGCGCACATAGGCGTGGGATGACCGCGTGACCCTGCGTTTCCGCGTGCGATTGCCTCGTGTTGCCGTCACTCAGCTCGCGCGGTGACCTCCCCGTAGTGCTTCCGGGTGATGGGAGAAGAATGGAAAAAAAAAAAATAAGCAGGCACTCGCCATGTTTCACACACGAATCTCTCCCCCTTGAGCGCAGTTTCACTACTCTCTGCTATTGTTATAAGGCATTGATGCGATTTTAACTTTTTTCTTAGAATATACAGACGCCTTTTCAGCGGATGTTAACAACGGCGGGCGGCTATTAAGTGTAAGTACACGAGAATGAGCGCATTGCCTCCGTTAGCATCCAGCTAACGCTGTTTGTTTATCACCGGCCGCGGGCGTGAGGTGTAAACGGTGGAGCGCTTTGTTTATTTCAACGGTCGCCTTACACCTTAGTTTTATTATAAAGGCAGGCACTGCTGTTTACGTCGCTCAAGTGGAGTTTGGAGGTAATGTGAAAGGATATGCCTTTTCTTTGTATTCGTTAGCCTGTTAGCTAGCTAGTCGTTACCGTGATGTAGGCCTCTGTGGGCCGGTAGCTAGGTTACGAACGGCGGTTTGACAGCTCGCAGCACCGTTAGCCATCTATAGTGTTTTTTTGTATATTTGTTTGCCTGTTTTTAAGACGTTGGCGTTAATACTCCTGCTTGTCTACATTTCTGTGTTCTACGTAATAGTAAACGCGTGAATGGTTTTTGGAATAAGCGCATTTACGGAGATGTAATCTGGTTTCATCGGCCGCGCATCAATCGTGAGTGCGCGGCTGTATTTCACACGGACTAAGATCCTGTGCACAGCTACGGTGCACTGTTGGCTTTAATACTGCCATGGTGAAAATGTGTAGTTTTCCCAGGTAGTGTAGGGTTTGTACAGCGGAGGCACTAAGGTCAAGATGTTTGTGTTAAAATACTGCCTAGAGCTGTAAAATGGTCTGCATATGTTCATTACAAAAAAAAAAAGAGAGATTCTTGTTTTTCTTTCAGGAGTGCTCATTGAATCAAGGTGACAGTGGCACGCGATGCACCATGGAGGAGGTCCACCAACCGTGCGGAATCTTCAGAGACCAAAGTCCGTCACAGGCTCTGAGGCTGAGGAGCAACAGCAACAGCCAGTTGCTGTTACCCAGCAACAGGCAGCTGTCAGTCACCCGCAGTCGCCGGTGACGAACTTTGCGCCAGCAGCAAGTCCTTCGGCCCCGCAGTCGCCGAACTACCAGATCATCATGAGCCGGAGCCCTGTTCCCGGGCAGAACATGAACATCACACTGCAGAACGTGGGGCCCATGGGGGCTGGGAACCAGCAGATCACCCTCACCCCACTGCCCTCGCCCGGCTTCCAGCACCAGGCTCCGCAGTGGAGGTTTGAGCACGGCCCGTCCTCGTATATCCAGGTGGCGTCGCCTCTGCCCCAGCCCATGCAACCCCAGAGCCCCACCCAGCACAGCCCAGTGTCCCTGCAGGCTGTGGCCAGGCCGGGCGCGCCCGGCACTGCTCTGGGCGTGTGCGGGCAGAGCCCGACGCGCTTCGTCGAGGCTGGCATCATGGTCCGCCTGGGCAGCCCGCCGGGGAGCAGCCACTTTGTGTACCAGGAAAATGCGGGGCTCACCCTGGCGCCGGCAGCACCGGCCGGGACCGTGCAGCTGGCGTCGCCCGGGACAGCGGCGGCGGTGGCCAGGGAGAGACGCCTCTCGCAGCCCCACTCCCAAACCGGGGGCACCATCCACCACCTGGGGCCGCAGAGCCCAGTGGCCACGGGGCCGGCGGGGCCCCTGGGCAGCCCCGGGCACATCACCACCTCCAGCCTGCCTCCACAGATCAGCAGCATCATCAGCCAGCTGAGGCCCGTCATCTTCGAGAAGCCGGCGGCGGGGGTGGGCACGTCCGCGGGCCCCTCCTTCGGGGTCCCCGCCAGCGTTCCTCCTTCCAGTCCGTCCCGGAGCGGCATTGCGCAGGGGCTGCCGAACGCCCCCCTCACCCCTACTGGGGTCTGCTCTGTGAAGAAGCTCCAGCCAAAGAAGCTGGAGGAGATCGCACCCCCTACCCCGGAGGTGGCGCAGCTGAGGAAGCAGTGTCTGGAGCACCATGCCAAGAAGATGGAGGGCCTGAAGGAGGTGTTTAAGGAGTACCTGATCGAGCTCTTCTTCCTGCAGCATCTCCAGGGCAACATGATGGACTACTTGGCCTTCAAAAAGAAACCCTGCGTGCCCTTGTTCACCTACCTGAGGCAGAACGACTTGGACCTCGAGGATGAGGAGGAAGAGGAAGAGCAGTCGGAGGTCATCAATGATGAGGTAAAACCTCGCGTGGTCTCCAGCAGGGAGCGTACTGCATAAATGGATGTGTTTAGCATAAGCAAGGAATTTCACAAATCAATATGCCAGTGATTACGGGAACCGTATCCAGAGATCTTTCCATTCAGCATCTTTCGGGATTTAACTTTATTTGTGTGGTTTTTATTGATTAATTAACTTATTTTTATTACTACCTCCCCCGCTGGGATGTTGTGCCACCATTATATCTGTTTGTATGACAACCTATTAGGTGAAAGTAGTGACTGGAAAGGATGGCCAGACAGTGACACCTGTTGCCATAGCCACCCAACTCCCGCCCAACGTGTCAGCGGCGTTCTCCACTCAGCAGCAGTTCCAGGTGGGCCTCAGAGAGGGAGAGCGACTGGTTCGCATGCTCCTCACACTTAGGCTGCTAAATGGTGTCGCCCTCCCCCGCGGGTTAAGGGTTACGTTGCAGTGTGTCCTCTTCGGAAGCTGTTGCGTGTTGTATTTTCTTCCTCGGTTTGTCGTGAACCCTCGTGTGTGTGTGTGTGTGTGTGTGTGTGTGTGTGTGTGTGTGTGTGGTTTTCTTGTTGTTTTCTTGGTGTTGCCTGCAGGTCCACTCTGGTCCTGTAGGTGGCAGCCTCACCAGCCCGGTGGACATGGAGACCTTCAAGCGACAGCAGGCTTTGGCTCAAGCAGGTAGAACGACGATGAACCAGGACGATTGTTTGTTTATTTTTATTTTTTTTATTTTATTGGTTTTCCCTGCTTGGTTTTCCCTCCCCCCAACCCCCCCCCCTTTGTTTCCTTTTCCTCCTCAAATTTGCTTCTGCTTAATCAATATTCCAGCATCTCTTCCCAGCTCTGTGTGTGTGGAGCCTGAATTCCATAAATGGAGGAGTGTTGCTTCCTGATGTCTGACTGCTGGTGTGCAGCTGTCATTGCCGTGTGCCCACTGTTTTCCAGTTTCCTTTTTCTTTTCCGTTTTTTTTTTTTCCCTATCTTCTTACTTTTTTTTTTTTTTTTTTTTTTTTTTTTTTTTTTTTTTTTTTTTGCGTGTTGAGGGTATTGTGTGTTTTGCATCCCAGATCAGACTAAGAGGTCCCGGATCGAAGTGGGTCGCCATGGGATGATATTCCAGCATCCTGTTGTAGCTCCTTTAGGATCTCCCGGCGTCCCCCTCCAGCAGCTTATGCCGACTGCGCAAGGTAGGAGCGCCGCTGTCTCCCGGGCCAGTTCCACCCCCCATGTCCGATGTTTAGACGCTGCTGGAGGTCAGAGTTCACGGCCCCCCCCCCCGCCCCCCACCTCCCCACGAGAGTGCCCAGAGGTGACTCACGTCTTTGCCCAAAGCGCAGTCAAGCACTCGCCATCCGCCCGCTGGCGGTCCATACTTTCAGCCCCCTCAGGTCTTTCCCCGTCCCTGAATCGGGGCAGTTGGACAGAAGACTGGCCGGAAGACGGAGCAGTCCCGGTTTCCCTGGAACGGGTCGAATCCATGTCTCATGCTTTTGTATTTGGTTTGTCCATTTATGAGTTGCTCATTCGTTTTCCCGGAGTTTTCCCGTTCTCTTCATTCATTTGTCCTCTTCTTCTTTGCCATATCGGATTTTTCATTGTTCCATCCACTGGCTCACTGGGTGATGAATCTCGACGAGTCTTCTCTCTCTCTGTAGGGATGCCCTACGCCACCTAGACGTTATTTATGTTGTTTGTTTTATAAAGTTTGGCCTTTTATAGTGGACGTTTCTCTCCCCAGACGATTTGGGGTTCCTCCCATCTGCTCTTCTCAGTCTCATTGCATTGTCAGCCTGGGTTCCCCAGTGCCGTCTTCCCACCCTCGTCGCCACCACATTTATGGCATTTAGCTGACGTTTACGTTTACATCACTCAGAGCATCGTTTTCGTTACCCTCGTTCCCATCGTCGCTGTCGTCATCTTTTCCGTCCGTGCTGTCATTCTTGATTTCTGCGGCCTCCCATCACGACCGGACCCCTCTCCCTCAGGCCACGTAGTGGGGCGAGCCGGAGCAGCTTGCCAAGAACCCCCCACCCCCTCCCTTCTCCCCAAGATAAGGGACCGTGACAGGGTGAACGTGAGCAGCACAGAGTCAGAGCTGGTGACGGAGGGGTAGCACAGCGGAGCGTACTGGCGCAGGCGATGGTGTTGGCGCTCCCTATAGAGCGTAGTTGGATGGAGGTGCTTCTTTAAGTCTTTACTCAGCACTGTCCCGCTTCACGCCTAACCCCCCCCCCACCCCACCCCACCCCTCGTCTCTCCTCTGCTGTGACCCCCTGCTTTGCTCTGTGGTGTCTTACAGTAGGAGCTGTCTAAACGCACCTGTACTGGACATAACGCCTGCTTCATGCATGCTCATCACGTGGTGTGTTCTGGTTTGGGTTCTTTTTCTTTTCTCTTGGGGTGTCCGCTTAGTGTTGTGTTGTGTGTGTGTGTGTGTGTGTGTGTGTGTGTGTGTGTGTGTGTGTGTGTGTGTGTGTGTGTGTGTGTGTGTGTGTGTGTGTGTGTGTGTGTGTGTGTGTGTGTGTGTGTGTGTGTGTGCGTGTTTCTTCTCTCCTTTTTGCTTTGCTGTTCTTTTCTCTTTTTTCCTCCTTGTATCTTCCTTTTATTTTATTATGATTGATCTTGAATTCTTAATGCATGACCGATTTGGTTATCCATGGTAGAATTCTTAAACACAGAAGTAGTTTTTTTGTGTTTGTTTTTTCTCTTCACATTTAACAGAGTTATGATTTTCATTCATTCAGATGTGTAGAGTTTCTCTGCTTTACGTAGTCATTGTGACACAAATGGTGTTTTTCTTTAATATCACTCTCTCTTCTCTCCCAACAGTGAGTATCTCATTGTTGGTAAATCCATGCCCATTATGACTGAACTGAGTTTAGTTGTATGGTACAGTGACATTCAAACCAATCTTAAGTGTGTTGTTGCTTTGTTTGGGGGGGCGCATGAGGTTGTGTTTCCTCCAAACGTTGAGCCATCGTTCCCGGTGGCAGCGTGATTGTTTGTGGACGGAGATGTTGGAGCGAGACTGCTGTGGCTCCAGAATCTTCATCCTCTCCTCTTTCTGCCAACTCTCTTCTGTCTTTCTCCTCTGTGCCACCACATCTCCACCTTTTCTTTCTCTCCCTTTTTGTCTGCCCCTCCATCTCTCCTCCTCTTCCCCCCCTTCTCCTTTGTACTTTCCCCGTTCTTCTCCTTCTTCCCATCTTTCCCCTCCATTCTCTCTGTCTGTCTCTCTCTCTCTTTTTTTTTTTTTTTTTTTTTTTTTTTTTTTTTTTTTTTTTCCCCGCCCTGTCCCTTAGGGGGCATGCCTCCCACCCCGCAGTCCATCCAGATCGGCGGGCAGAAGCAGAGCCAGCAGCAGTACGACCCGTCCAAAGGGCCGCCGGTGCAGAACGCCGCCAGCCTCCACACCCCTCCGCCCCAGCTGCCCGGCCGGCTCACCCAAACGGGCCTCTCCATGGCGGGCCTGCCTCTCGCCCTCTCCCAGGCCCAGCCCATGGTGCTGGAGCAACAGGGCCAGGCCGGAGGCGGGCCGCTCCAGGCCCAGGTGAAGCTGCAGGGCGTCCAGGGGGCGGGGGCCGTGCTGGCTGCAGTCAACCCTCACACCCAGCTGCAGACGCAGCTCCAGCAGCAGACGCAGCCCCTTCTCCAGCCGGGTCAGGCGGTGAGTGGCGCTGTGGGGGCGGGGTTATGCAAAACACACTCCTCCTCCCTACAACTAATGCCGGTTACAGCTGGAACTGGGGCTTCCTGGTTATGTCTAGTGAGTTTGACTTGCTTGGTTTGTGGCGCCCTCTGCTGCCTCACAGAGGAAATGCTTTTTCTCCTGTTCAGGCTTTGCTCAGGGTGTTTGGGTGAGGTTTTGGGTTTTGTTTAGGTGCAGTCCTTTTCCATAGTGTTGTATTTGTATTGTGAGGAATAGAGGAGTAGGGGGGATTTTATATAACACAAATTTTAAAGTGTGTTTTTGCAATTGTAATTTAAATCCTATTAAGTAGGAAACGTTTGGTTAGAAGAATTTAACCAGCATTTGTACTAAATTAAAGGTTTGTGGCGTTAGATGTAAAAGCGAAGGTGTTCCTTGTCTTGCTCCTGTTGTAATCTGTTCTGTCTTTCTCCTCTTCCACTCAGACGGTCACGCTCGTCCGCCCCGGAGCGGACGCGCCCCAGCCTGGCCAGCGTCTGCTGAGCAACTCCCTGTCCTCCTCGATCATATCCCCCTGCCCTCTGGCATCGACATCCTCGCTGCCCTCACCCCACCCCTCGGGCCCCATCAGGACCCCCAGTGCCGCGCCCAGCCCCTCCACCGCAGCCCAGTCCAAACTGGTCACCTCCAGCGGCTCCGTGGGGATGAAGCTCTCTGGCCTGGGGCAGGCTTCGGCTGGTCAGGGCACCCAGGAGAGCTCCCAGGACAAGCAGACGGAGCAGGCCAAACTGGTGAGCACGCGTCCGCTTCCCACCTGACGTCAGTGCACTCATCCTTGCGACCGGGACGGTTCGCCTGATCGGGTCGTGAGGCGGAAATGTGAACAAGCAATTCGCTTCCAGTAGTGGGTTCGTTTTGCTTCGCCCCAAGTCTCCTCGGCGTGGGCCAACAGAAAACAAGAAGGTGGGGCTATGAGCGCTTGTTCCTGAAAAAACAAGCCAGATGGAGGAACTGGTCATTGTCATTATTGCCTTGAGGAACCTCGTAAGATACATACAATATGTGAAGCAGTGTGTTCTGCTCCTCGGTCAACACAGTACTGTGAAATCTTAACTAGCTAGAAATACAGCTAACGTAAGATGTGTTGAAACACCACATCGGGCCTGCCCATGGTCACCTGCATTTGCTCTACTCTGTGACCTCAACCGCGGCTGACGCTCTCACCGTGCTCAGTCTAGGTTCCAGGTTCTCCGTGGGGTGGGTGTCTGGATCTGTCGCAGTTAGGCTGAGACACTGACGTAGCACTGTTGTGTGTTTACTCCACACACGCTCCACTTCCGCTAGCGAAGACGTAGGCGGCAACCTCAGACCCCCGCACGACAATGGGTGTCAGAGGAAGGGGGCCGCAGAAGACGTCAAGAGGGGTTTCTGAGTTCTTCTTCGTTGTAACTTGCACTACAGTGAACTGGAGCCTCTTAGATGGCCTGCAGCTGTGATTTCTACAATATATAAGAATCTAGTGAAGAAACTGTTGAATCGGGTCCTCTTGTGAGCTTTTTAACAGATGCAAAATGTTTTAATCCTACGATGGTTGTGTGTGTGTGCGTGCGTGCCCACAGGAGAGCCAGGTGCACCAGCGCATCGCGGAGCTGAGGAAGGAGGGCCAGTGGTCAGCCAGCCGGCTGCCCAAGCTGCAGGAGGCCAGCCGGCCCAAATCGCAGTGGGATTACCTGCTGGAGGAGATGCAGTGGATGGCGGCCGACTTCGCCCAGGAGAGGCGCTGGAAGATGGCGGCCGCCAAGAAGGTGGGAGGGGCTAGTGGATGGTGGGCGTGTCTGTGCTTATAGAGGGGAAGAACCAAGTTGCCTTTTCTAGAGAAGTCTGGCTGTGAAGCTTGCAAGCGCGTGTGCATTTGCATCATTGCCATGCCGTCTGTGCTGTTCTGATATTCAGAGAGGGGTCAGGTGTTGACTTTCAATGCCTTTAACAGGAAAACTGGCTAGTGAAGGCCAAACACTAAACCTGTGTGTGTGTGTGTGTTTGCATGTATTCAGAACTACAGGGAAGATACTGAATGTGTGTGCCACTGTGCGTTACCTTGTAGCAGAATGCAGACCCTCAGGCGTACAGCTGGGAGCTCGCCAAAGTCGAGTAAAGAGTGTATATCTTTGTGTGCGGTTGTCGCTGTGTAGCTGGTGCGCACCTGTGCCCGTTACCACGAGGAGGTGCGGAGGGCCGAGGAGAGGGAGAGGTCGGAGGAGCAGCTGCGTCTGAGGAGCATCGCCAGCACCATTGCACGGGAGGTGGACCACTTCTGGGCCAACATGGGACAGGTGAACCAGACAGACCGTCTTCGCCTCTCACAGCCGGGTGACATGTTGCCTGTGGGGGTAGTTGTGGGTGAGGGGGTGTAGTTTGTCTGTGTCTTGGGTAATAAGCTTACTGTGTCCCCAGGTTGTTGAGATCAAGCTCCGGTTCGAGATCTCTGACAAGCGGCAGAAAGTCCTGAAGCTGAAGAGGTCAGGGGGCAGAGGTGAGGCTCAGCACGGCCACCTCATAGCTGTTGTAGTAGTTGTTCAGAGGAAGCTCAACACCTGCCCTTAATGTGTCACCCTGCAGGCAAACTCACCCATACTTCAGGGGAAAAGTCCGAAAAGGAAAGTCAAGTGGTAAGAGGCTCTTCTCTGTGTGTGTGTGTGTGTGTGTGTGTGTGTGTGTGTGTGTGTGTGTGTCAGTGAGGGAGGGAAGGAGAGAGGGAGGGAGAGAGAGAGAGAGAGATTTTGTGTGTGTGTGTGTGTGTGTGAAGCTTGTGTTCTTCGTGGAGTTTCTAGACTTACCTCATCTCCTGTCTTAGCAGGAGTCCGGCAGCATCACCCGCAAGAGGAAGACGAGCACGTCACTTTCTGATGAAGAGGGTGTGTACCATGGACATACAGAGCCCGCTCTGTGTGTGTTTGTTTCACGGCAATAACTGTGTGTGGGTTTTGCAGCGGAGGATGAGGAGAGTACAATAGAGGAACAGGAAGCCATGGAAGTGTCTGCTGACCAGAAGGCCGAGCTGGCTGACCTCACCAAGGAAGGTCAGTCACACCCGCCATGCCAGTCTCTCCCACGCCAGTCCACATTTGACCTCTGGCCCATCTTCAGAGCACTGAAAACCTAGGAGTCCTTCTTTAACAGGTGGTGTGTGTGTGTGTGTGAGCAGCTTCAGTGCCGCTGGAGGCCCTGGTGAAGAAGTACGCCGGTGCCTATGCTGAGGGCTTCGAGTGGCCACAGCCTGCATGCCACAGCGAGGATGAGGAGAAGGACGAAGCCAACGGTACCATCTTTTCTCCACACAGCAACAGACAACTACGACTACCATATCGCACGTGTGTGTGTGTGTCTGTGTGTGTGCACAAGTGCACACACACCAGTGATGAGACTGAATTCTACGTTCTGTTGTACACCGCACCAGCTGTTTTACCCTTGAGGCAGTTTCAGAACTAAACTCCGTGGGCTCGATAAAGCCGGTGTTCTCCCTCCCCCCGTCAGACGTGGACAGCCCCCACGAGGCCGTGCTGATCGACTCCCTCCTGGGCGACGAGCAGTACCGTGGGCCGGACCGCACCGGGCCCGCTCCCGGAACCGACAGCAAGCCCATCAAGGACATAGCTGAGGTTTCCCGGGCGACAGACGCCATCCTGCCCAAGGGCGTTGCCAGGACAACGCCAACTGTAAGTGCCTCCACCGTCCAGCAGCCGAATGCAGTGATAGCCCAACTCATGATGGACAGAAAAGGCCAGTCAGTTTGTTTTCCTCAGATTTTAAATGTTTTATTTGTTTTATTTATTTTATTCTCTGTGGTCTAAATGGAACCTGTAGTGCAGAAAAAGCTTAATAGTTTTTACGGCAGAACTAGGTCATCGTTTTAGGGTCCAAACAAACAAACAAACACAAACAAAAACAACCTTGCCTCTCCTCTGTCTCCCCCCTTATGGTCCTCCTGTGCCGGTGCTGACAGAACCGCCTCCTCGCCCCCCCCCTCCTGCACGGGACGCTGCGGGACTACCAGCTGGTGGGCGTGGAGTGGCTCTCCAGCCTGCACTGCAGACACCTGAATGGCATCCTGGCCGACGAGACCGGTCTGGGCAAGACCGTCCAGACGGTGGCCTACTTCGCGCACCTGGCTTGCCACGAAGGTTCGTGCCGAACTCGCGCTCACCGCCACCCTCTGTGGGCCACTCCTAATGCGCTAGGCTCCCGGGGCGAACGCCTCCTAGCGCCATGGTGCTGAGATCGTAACAGGCTGACGTTTCACTGACATTTGCCACAAAGATTGCGCTAAGAGTGACGGGTTACCAGGTCTGTTAGATTTACGTTTACATTTCCGGCGATTACCGGATGCTTACCACTGAGCCACCACTTACGTTAACCACTGAGCCACAACTGCCCATTGCACACTTGCCTTTCGAAGCGTGCAGAGGTGTAGAGGATGGGTTTCCTGAGTAAGCACGCGCTGGTGTCCGATGGTCTGCATCTGGCTCTTGCAGGCATCTGGGGCCCGCACCTGGTGGTGGTGAGGACGTGCAGGCTGCTGAACTGGGAGATGGAGCTGAAGCGCTGGTGCCCAGGCCTCAAGGTCCTCCTGTATCTGGGCAGCAGGAGAGAGCGCCGACACAAGCGATCGGTACGCCACACACACCGGGTCGGATAACGGCACCGTTCGCGGCTTTGGGTCTATTACAATCATTGCCGTGTGTTACTGTGTTACAGACATTACCGGTTTTTGCTATGCTAATCTCTAACATTGAGGTTTATTTTTCTGCGAGCTTCCTTATCAGTCTTGGATGAGTCTTCATGAGGGGTGTGATGGGGGGGGGGGGTGATTTAATAATGACATTCACATTGATCCACTAAATGAAAACAGTTTTGCCAGCATAATCTGTGTCACAGCTGATGCTTGGCATCAATATCGGTGATGCGTATATATTTCAAAGATTGCAAAATGGCACACTCTGTACTGAGTTTTATTCTTGGTGTGTGTGTGTGTGTGTGTGTGTGTGTGTGTGTGTGTGTGTGTGTGTGTGTGTGTGTGTGTGTGTGTGTGTGTAGTGGTGGACGGAGCCCAACAGCTTCCATGTGTGTGTGACGTCATACAAGCTGCTCCTAAGGGACCGCAGTCACTTCCTGAAGAGACGCTGGAAGCAACTGGTCCTGGACGAGGTGCAACTGATCAGGAATATGAGGGAGAAGCACTGGGAGACCATCTTCGCCATCAGGAGGTTGGCCGCCTTCCTCGTCTGCTTGTCTGTTTTCCTCTCTGCGCCTCTGTCGGCTTGCGTGTCTCTCTCTCTCTTTCTGATTGTGTGGGTGGGTGGGTTTCCACAGCCAGCAGAGGCTTCTGCTCCTCAGTAACCCGCTGCAGAACACCCTCCGAGAGCTTTGGACCATGATCCACTTCCTGTTGCCTGGGATCACGCGCTCGTACCTCGACTTCCCCGTCAAACCCGGCACAGACCACAACCAGGACTACTGCCACAAGCTGGTCATCAGATTGCACAGGGTAGGCACAGGCGCACACACACACACACACACAGTCTGTTTTTGGTTTATATAGACAGACTCACTTAGTGTTCTCTCTCTCTCTCTCTCTTCTCCTCCCCCATCCCTCGCTCCCTGCTGCGCTCTGTAGATGATCCAGCCCTTCATCCTGCGGCGTTCTAGGAGAGATGTAGAGAAGCAGTTACCCAAGAAGTACGAGCACATTCTCAAGTGTCGTCTGTCTGCGAGGCAGAAGACCATGTATGAGGACATCCTCACGCAGCCCAGGTGTGTAGCAGACGCAGGGCGACTTTCCCAGTCATCCCCCCCCCCCCCCCCACACACACACACCGTCATACCCACATTTATCAGCTTTACTCAGTAGAATTTTTTTTTTTTCTGCTACATTCTGTTTCATTTGGCATCTTGATAATCAGATGAGTTCTTAAATCCAGCAGACTGTTAGGCTGTTAGACTGCTGCCATTGATTTTGTGCGTGTGCGTGTGTGTGTGTGTGTGTGTGCGCGACCTCAGTGCGCAGGAGGCTCTGAAGACTGGCCACTTTGTGAGCGTGCTCCAGGTCCTTATGAGACTACAGCGGATATGCAACCACCCCGACCTGATCCAGAGTAGACCCACAGCCAGCTCCTACGCCTGCCCCGCCCTGCTGTACACCACCCCCTCCCTGCTGCTCACGGCCCTGCACGCAGACCCCTGGAAGGTGGGTGGAGGGTGACGCGTCCGAACGTGATCGTGACCAGTTAGGAATTGTCCACACAAGTTTAGCTGAGCAGTGTTTGGGATTGCTAAAAGACACGCCCCTCCTTCTCCCACAAACCCTCTCAGACGGCCGACCTGTCCCCGTTCCACCTAATCGCCAATGAGGGCCGGCTGACGCGCTACGAGGCAGAGGAGGTCCTCCCCAAGCTCAGACTGACGCAGCAGCTCATCGAGGAGGTGCCCAGCACTCCGGACCCTCCACCCAGACCCAGACCCTGCAAGATCAACCCCATGAGGTACATGCTCTTACAGTGCTCTCTCCTCCTGATTTGTGGGTTTTGGTTCCATGTCCTGACTGGGTCTTGGTGTTTTGTTCCAGGCTTTTCCAGCCGGTGCAATATGACACTAAACCGGAGGGGCGTCTGGTGCCCCTGCCTAGCAGCTCTCAAACAGCACGTTCTACTGCCCCCAGCACCACTACTGCCCCCAGCACCACTACTGCCCCTGCTACTGCCAACCAGAACGCTCAGGCCAGGGGCAAATCGCCCATCAATACCACCTCTTCCGTACAGGGTGAGAGATTTTTGTTAACTTAAACCAATCACGCATGCACACACAGTTTCTACTGTTTAAAACCTAGCTTCTGATAAACAGTTGCTGTCATTTATGAAAAGCTATTGCGTCTTCGTAACTGAAAAGAAGGTATTCTCTAGATCAGAGCTTATACTGACCTGGTGCATACAAACAGTGAACGTGGGCCAGCGTGTGGGAACAGCAGTCAGTCGTCAGTGCCTTCTGTTAGGGTTCATTCAGAGGTTAAGGAAGAAGAACAGAGGGATTATTGTGAGATTATAGTGGGCTGGGAAATGCCTCTGGATATGTTCAGAAGTATGTGTGGGGTTTCTGTTCTTAGCATGCAAAAGAGCTTTCACACCGTTGTTTTCTTATTGGAGATTGTTTTATGGTGTGTAGCATGGTAACTGTATTTGCGTTGTCTTCCAGGGACTTACTGTGTGTTCGTTTTCTCTCCAATGTTGAAGCACATTCACACACTTTTAATACCCATGAATTGCTTGGAGTGAAAACTAAGCCAGCCCTTTTACACTTCTACTAAGCTTTTACAGTTCTGGTGTTTGTCCTCAACTATGAAGGCTCAAAAGTACTTTGAACTTTTATTTTGTTTCTCATAAGGCAGCTTTGCAGTATTTCGAAGGACTGGATTCTTCGAACTTCAGTTATCGGTCGCCCCTGCAGTGAGAAGGCGACATGTTTTTCGCTCTGGGTTGCTACTAGGGGTGTAACGATACGATACGACACAGTATTATCTTGATCCAAAAAAGTCAATATTTTCGTATCGTCAAATTTCCCACACGTACGTCATTTGACATGTACATCGTTTGCGATACGATTTACAACGCGATATTGTTGCACCCCAGCTGCTACCCACGCTGCTACGACTACTTTTTCCCCCCACCCACGGTCCCCTGTCCTTTGCAGCTAGCGGACTGTCCACCGACTCCTCCTCTTTTATCCAAACGTCCAGCGGCTCGGCAGGACTCCTCGTCGGGGCCACGCCCCCCGCCAATCTGACTCTGGGCATGGCAGGGGTGGGAGCTGCGCCCGGCAGGCTGGCTCCTGCCCCCCACCCCCTGCAGGCCGGCCTGCTCCCCCAGAGGCTGGTTCTGAGCTCTCAGGCCCAGGCTCGCTTGCCTAGTAAGTGGTCTCCTCTCCTCCCCTCCCCCCTCGTACACCCCGGCACAGCCGAGCGGCCGAAGGCCGTCGGGTCGGCCCCGAAAGCAGAGACCACTGAATGGGGTTCTGATGAAGTGAGCTGTGCGGGAAAGGGGAGGGGGGGGGTAAAAAAAATTAAAAAGTTCCCCCGCAAGACACGTTGCACTGTGTACACGCGTGGATCGTTGGATCTGAATTTGAAAGCAGATTTGATCTGAACAACCCGACAACGTCCCAGCTCCACTGCCCGGTCTCTCTGAAGTGGGCTGCACGAGGTCTCTCTCTCTCTCGCCTGCGCACTCTGCTCCCCTTTCTCGTCTTCATCCGACCACTTCTACCTGCTATCTTTTACGTTTCCCCTCCTCCCTCAGTGCGCCAGTTCCTCTGTTGACACGCTAATCCGTTTCTTTGTCCGGCTGGTCTCTAGGATGCTGCAATCTGATTTAGCTTCGTCTGTTCCAGCTTCTGCCCTTCTCTGCTGTGTCCGACCACAAGTTTTCTTCCTGTTTGCTGGGGGCACTAAAGCACGTCAGCACGGCTGCCTGCTCCCTTCTCTTTACCTGGTTTTTGTTTTGGTTTGGTTTTGGTTTGGTTTTTTGGTATTGCTAAGCATTCTCGTATAACAGTTACATTTTTTTTAAAGATGATTAATCAAATCCAAGATTTAGTGGAATTTGGGTTTTTTTCCCCAACATGTCGTCTTCCCATGGTTTGCGTTTGTTAAGAGGTCCAGAGCGCCCCCCCCCCCTTTCCTGTATGTTTTCCAATATCTGTCAGTAACAAGTATAACACACTTCATAGCAAAGCTGAAAAATGTTCCTTCCAGGCCTGCGTGAGTCTGCCATAATCTCCAGAGAGCAAAGCAGGTCTTCAGACCTCTCCAGTCTCTCAGAGGCTCCCGGCAGTCGCTGCCTATCAAGGCGTTCTCAAGCGCCCTGGTCTTTTTAGCAGGCCTGGATCACTAGTTCAAGCTGACACGTTTCACGTTTGTCCATCGTTTTGGAACAACTGCTCTACCGTTCCTGTAAGAACACTGAGCTCATAAATGAAGCTGTAGTACACGATATCGTCATTGCTGCTGGTGTTTAACTAGCGTACAGCCCAGTGTGCGACCGGATCAAACTGGAACACACACATGTTTGCGGCAGACACGCTTATCCAGAGCAACTTAGAAAAGTGCTTTGTCATTTACTCATAGAATACATCCTAGCCAGCAGAGTAGGTTAGAGTTCAAGATTACCAATGAGCTAGAATACTGTAGAAATACAGGGATCACTGCTGATGCTTAGAAGTGCAAAACACATAAATTCTATAACAACTTTAAGTGCAATACAAAAAAACCCTGCAATGAGTACCAGAGTTTTACTCCACATGGGTGCAGATGTCTCAAACACTCTGCAGGTGCGCACTGCACTGAGTGTGACAGATGTCTGTCAGAGAGACAGAAAGTCCTCCTGGGATTGTTTTAATCCAGATAGGAAGATACCTAGCTTTAGGAATACTCATACCATTCCGTAAAAAGCTGCACGCACTCAGCAGGCCATCTGGGAAGCGGCGTTAACAAGTTTCTTCATGACTGGTTCACCTACTGTGTTAACCCACCCTGGATGTGTGCATGTGTACTGCGCTTCCTCACACTGGAACTAACTGCCACCAGGACGTTTTGTTCTGCTCGAAACAGTCAACGTTTTTGTCTGCTAACCACCAGCCTGTGTGTGCGTGTACGCCTGTGTCCATCTGTCCTGAAGGTGGCGACGTGGTGAAGGTAGCCCAGTTGTCGTCTATACCCGGAGGCCAGAACCGCATGGCCCAGCCCGAGACCCCCGTCACGCTGCAGTTCCAGGGCAACAAGTTCACGCTGTCCCCCAGCCAGCTGAGACAGCTCACCACCGGCCACCCGCTCCAGCTCCAAGGTGCACTCGCGTCTCGTTGGCCAGCTCACACACACCCAGCCCAGTGTTTCGGTGAAGAAGGGGCCCTGGGTTTCATGTGTGTGACCAACACCACTGCTCCGTTGCTGAAACGGGCATGATCGAGAGATGAATGAAACTTAGCCGGTGTTTCTGCCTTCAGGCGTTGGGCTCAGCACAAAGACCGGTTCAGCCCAGCGCTTCGGCCCAAGTTCTCTTCATGTCTCAGGCTGATAAAGGCAGGGACAGTCCAGTTAAACAGGGCTTGCCTAGTTCTCTTATGTTTAAATACAGCCTGAAAATTTCAATTTGGAAAAAAAATGAGCCTATGCGTTATTTAATAGTTCAATCTACTGGATTATAAAACTAAAACTATTGCTGCTGCTTCCTTTGGACTGAATTTGTGTGATTTTCTCTGAAAATCGAGGACTGATCTTTAATCTTCCTCCCTCCTCCTCCTGCTCCTCACCGCCACTCCCCTCCTATAGGAAACATTCTCCAGATTGTGTCGACCCCAGGGCAGACCATCCTCAGGCAGCAGGGGTCCATGGTGATGCAGGCGTCCCAGGCTATGCCCGTTCAGAATTCCACAGGACCCCCAGGGCTCCTCCCAGTGGGCACGGTGGCTACGCCCCAGGGTGAGACCCCTCGTTTGCACGTGCGGTTGTGTGTGTGTGTGTGTGTGTGTGTGTGTGTGTGTGTGTGTGTGTGTGTGTGTGTGTGTGTGTGTGTGTGTGTGTGTGTGTGTGTGTGTGTGTGTGTGTGTGTGTGTGTGTGGTCGTCAGGGGAAACAAGCGCAGCACCTACTCTTGACTCGTGTGCTCTCTGTCTTCCTGTCGCACAGCCGGGGTGACCGCCGGCGCCACGGCAACAGCCGCTGCCCCTAGTGACACAGGAACCACCAAACCAACAACAAATGCAGTGCCACAAGTGAGTATACACACACCTGCTCCCCCCACTTGCCCTGCCTGTCACCCTGGTTCTGTGCGTCGGTCCCCAAGCCCACAGTCCTCCTGTGTGTTTCCCAATTAGTCGTGCGAGGAGCGGGGCAGGCAGCTCAAGGAGCGCCTGGCACGCCTGTTCGCGGTCAACGAGCGTCGCGTCCAGCGCGCTGTGCTCTACGGCGCCGACCTGCTGGAGGCCTGCTCTGTTGCCCAGGGGCGAGCGCCACCTCCCCTCCCCGCTCCCAAGCACTCCCACTGGGCCTGGAGTGGCCGGGATGCCTGCCTGAAGGCCCAGCAGTCCTGCGTCTCCACCACCGAGTCGCTCCGCTCCGCCATTATGTCTCCCGCAGACAGGCTGCGGGAAGGAAACTGCCTGCTTAAGAGGTGGGTGCCTTTTTACCCTGAGTAGCAGCTCTGTAGAAACTTTCTAAAGGTTAGGTGTGGAGGACTTGAATTTTTTGTTAAAAATTTGTTTGTGATATAGATTCTTTGCATTCTTTGCTTTGTGAACACTGTGCTCCTTAGACCGAACTGAAATTTTTATTTTATTTTTTTTTCCTTCCGCAGGTTGTCCTGTGTGCTTCCTGCTGCTGTAGCTCCTCCCCCTCAACTTTATGCAGCCAATCCCCCGCCGTCTTACAGCCTGGCGCAGAAGTCGTTCAGGCGACAGGCGCAGGAAGCATCCGCCCCCTACAACTCCGAGATCCGGAGCCTGGCCTGTCCTCTCCTGTTTGAGCTGGCCGACGAACACACGCTCGAGATGGACTCAGGTTGGCCTCGGCTAACTCTCCTAACTCCTAACAGGAATCTACCAGGAGAGTTCTACTCATGTCGTGTGTGTGTGTGTACAGGTAAGCTGGAGGCATTATCTATCCTACTGCACAAGCTGACAGCAGAGAGCAGGAGGGTCGTGATCTTTACCCAGATGACCAGCATGCTGGACATTCTGGAGGACTTTCTGGACAGCAGACATCTAACCTACGTACGGGTGGACGAGAGCCTGTCGCCTGACGACAGACAGGTATGCTGTACAGCAGATTCCTGTTCTGGGAGTGTCCAGAGTGACCTCTGTTTACGGTGTCTCTCACTCCTTTCAGATTCAGCTCTGTGCACACTTCCGGTTCCAGCACTGCTGAAACATATATTTTTTTAAATCCTCTACGCAATTTGTCTCATTTAGTCACTCGGTAGTTATGCGAGCTGTGCCAATGTCTCCGCCCACCTGTCCGCCTCTCAGGAGCAAGTGAAGAGGTTTAACCGTGACAGACAGTTCTTCAGCCTCATCCTGACCAATCGCTGCTGTTCCATCGTGGGTCACGTGTTGGACGCCGACACCATCATCTTCTACGACACAGACCTGAACCCCAGCATGGACGCCCGCACGCAGGAGTGGTGCGACAAGATCGGGCGCTCCAAGGACATCCACATCTACAGGTGTGTCTGCATGCACACACTGCGGGCCTTCGGGTGTGTATCGGAGGGTGCAGCGCCCTCAGCGGAGCCGCAGTGGCGGCACGGGGTTGTGGACTGTGGCTGTAGGCAGCAGAGTAGAGCCGTAATGGTGGCGTTCTCCTGCAGGATGGAGAGTGGGAACTCGGTGGAGGAGAAACTGCTGAAGAGTGGTACGAAAGACCTGATCCGGGAGGTGGCGGCTCAGGGCACGGACTACACGCTAGCCTACCTCACTCAGGTAGGTCTCTCTCTCACACACACAGACACACACACACACACGGTACATTTGTGGTACTAGATAGACGTTACTCTCGTTGAGCGTAGCGTCTGCTTGCTCTTTGTAGCGCACCATTCGGGACCTGTTTGAGGTGGAGGCAGGCTCTGGGGAGAAGGTGGAGGAGTTCGTGGTGCTGCACCAGGAGCCGTCCCCGTCCGAGTCCATCCCGCCCCACGTGGCCAGGCCCTATATCCAGGCCCTCAACACCATCACCCTGCAGTCGCTCCGCCCGAACGAGGAGAAGCAGCGGCACGACGCGGCGCAGAGCGGCGAGGAGGGCATAGGCGCAGCACCGGAGGAGGAAGAGGCTGGGGTAGAGGGCGAGGGATCGGAGGAGGCCTCCCAGCTGGAGGAGCTGACGAGCGTGATGGAGCAGGTACGTCGG
This sequence comes from Electrophorus electricus, assembly GCF_041902795.1. Lineage (NCBI taxonomy): Eukaryota > Metazoa > Chordata > Actinopteri > Gymnotiformes > Gymnotidae > Electrophorus > Electrophorus electricus. The sequence continues at coordinate 4,145,047 of NC_137516.1, read as the reverse complement.
GCTGGACCGCGCAACCTTGGGATTGATGAGGTAGGGGGTTACCTCCCTGGGCTGAATCAAACGCTTTTCCTGCTGAAACGTGTGACCCTGTCTGCTGTAGCTCACCCCCATTGAGATGTATGCCCTGCACTACCTGGAGTGCCTGCACGTTGGCGAGGATGAGATGCTTGCCAAGGTAGGAGGAGAGAAGTCCACGTTCAGAGCGGTTTTTTTTGGGTGTTGAGAAGACTCTTAGGTTCCTCAAAAAGTGCCCCCAAGTCCCTCAAAAAGACTCTCTGTGCGCTCGCATGCAGGAGTGTGTAGAAGCCGCCAAGAGAGGATGGGAGCTGCGTCAGGAGCAGAAGGTGAAGCGTGAGGCAGAGGAACGGACAGTGCTGGAGGAAGAGGAAGACCTCTTCACCTACACCAGGGAGGACGCTTACAACATGGTACACGGACGCTGCGTCACTGACACACACACTGCCCTTTGAACCCATCGCCGCTAGTCCTGCAAAACTCAGTGCCGGTTTTTATGTCCCGTAGGAGTACATATTTGAGACCGAGGACGGCCAGACAGAAATTATGCCAGTAAGGACAAAATTCGAAAAGATGAGAGATATGCATGCGTTCAGTATTTTAGCACGTTTCTAGGCTTCCATGTGTAACTTATCGTCAGTGCTTGCTTGACTGTGAGTGCTATTCTTCTGTGAACACCCCCCTCCCCGCCGTAGCTGTGGACCCCGCCCACACCCCCTCAGGATGATAACGACATCTACATCGACTCGGTGATGTGTCTGATGTACGAGTCCACCCCCATGCCCGAGTCCAAACTCCCCCCCGTCTACATCCGCAAGGAGCACAAGCGATTGAAGATGGATGCGTCAGGTAAGGACGCTGCGGTTCTTCCGCCTTGTGTAGCTTCCGCGTGTTGGGGGGGGCCGGGGTGTCTAGTTTTGTTCGCGCGTGACCACGTGGCTCACGTCGGGTCTCTGCGCCGTCGCCAGCCGCCGGGCGGAAGAAGAAGAAGGGTCACGGCGAGGCCGTCATCCCGCCCCGCTCGCTCTTCGACAAGGCCAGCGTGCTGAAGGTGCGCCGCGAGGGCAAGGAGCAGAAGAAGAACTTCTCCCTGAAGCAGCAGGCGCCCTTCGCCAAGCCCCTGCCTTCATTGGGCAAACCGGCCATGGAGGCGGGACAGGACAACCCCGAGTGGCTCATCGGCGAGGACTGGGCCCTTCTGCAGGTACTAAGAATGTACTAAGCAGCTGCCTGTACTGATCACTGTCATGACCCATGTCATGACCATGTGTGTGTGTGTGTGTGTGTGCGTGTGTGTGTGTGTGTGTCGCCTGTCAGGCCGTGAAACAGCTCCTGGAGCTCCCTCTGAACCTGACCATCGTGTCTCCGGCGCACACGCCCAACTGGGACCTCGTGAGCGACGTGGTGAGCTCTTGTAGCCGCATCTACCGCTCACCCAAACAGTGCCGCAGTCGCTACGAGAACGTCATCATTCCCCGCGAGGAGGGCAAGGTGAGGGAGGGAGGGAGGGGCAATGAGAAATTCTATTACATTTCAGAAACCGTTTTCTATGCTTTGCCAATACCAGTAAAGCCATTTTGATTTGACTTGATCTGTTATGGGGGATGGGCTATGGAATAGGTTTTCTTTGGGGGCAGCAGTATTTTTAGTGTGGACAGTTTTATATACATGCCTTTATATTTAAGTGTACGTTTCGCTCTTTACTATTTTTTTTATTTATTTTTTTAAAGTTTTGTTCTGTATTTCATGTTTTAATTTGTTCTCATGTAGTTGATATATGAAGCTAATCCCAAGAAGAAGACCAAGAGTATCTATAAGGTAAGATGACACTGCAGCGCTGCCGTTGGCATCCCCGTCTGCCCGTGCTTACGCCACATCGCCCCCTGGTGACCGCGTCTGTTTCCCACCAGCAGTCGAAGAACAGCCGCCCCCTGCGGACTTGTCAGATCTACACGCAGGACGAGCACGCCACCCAGATCCAGCTCTACAACAACCGCTTTGAGCTCATGAGGCTGATCGCCAGCAAGAGGAGCCCTCCCATCAGACCCATGTAAGCCCCTCCCATCACCCTCTGTCCTGCTGAGCTGAGCTGCTTGTTGGCTGGTGAAGGCCTTCTGAAGCCTCACACAAACATGTGCTTTTGCTTCTTCTTGTTCTTTACGTCTCCAGGCTGGGAATGAATGCTTTCCAGAAGAACCCGAAACATGCTTCTGTACTGGCTGAGAGGTGAGCTCCCCCTAGTGGTGTCTGTGTGTGTGTCTGTGTGCATGCGTGTGTGCGTGGTTGCTCTAACTGTGTGGTCTCCCTCTGGTCTTTCCCCACAGTGGGATCAGCTATGATAAGCCCCTCCCTCCCATCCAGGTGGCGTCTCAGAGAGCAGAGCGCATCGCTAAAGAGAAGAAGGTGAGGGCAGCGAGGCTGTCGGATGTCTGACAAGTTTGACGTGTGTCAGCATAGTGGAAATGAGAAGAGCACAAAAGTCTTTTTCAAAGCCCCAAATCTTACCCTCTTCCTCTCTTCCAGGCTCTAGCAGAGCAGCAGAGAGCTCAGCAGTTGGCCCAGCAGCAGGCCGCTGGAGCTAGCCAGGCCCAGGGGGCCGCCGCCCAGCCCCAAGCCCAGCCTCAGGCAGCTGCCGCTGGGCCCCAAGCAGCCGGAGTCCCCCAGGCCACCCAGCAAGGAGCCACTGCAGTCCTCAACACTGCTGCGCTGGTCTGTCTTTCCCAGCGTCGCACGGCTTGTTTTGGTTTAGCTGGGTTGTGTGTGTCTGTGTGTGTCTGTGTGTGTGTGTGCGCAGCCCCTGTAAGGTTGTGTCTTCAGATAAGTGAATGTTGTTTGTGCTTTATTTCCTACAGGCTGGAACAATCAAGACTGCTACTGCTGGCACAGGCGTTCAGACAGGTACAGCCTCAGCACCGGGCTACGCTCTTCATCAGCACCGAGCCACACTCGGAGACTTAGTCCATACCACCATGGCTCAAGTGGAGAGTGCGTGTGTTTTCATATGTTGTGACCATTCAGCCACACTAAAGCAACAATGGACATGCTGGCCATTCCCCTTGTCCCTTAAAAAAAAGAAATACATTTTATTTAGATATATAAAATAAATTTAAAAACTTTTTTTTTTTTTTATACGTTTTTCTAATATCGTTTACCGAACCAAACAAGTTCAGTTAGCCACTGTAATGACATTAGAGTTACACAAAAAGTGCCTTCAGGAAAAGAATTGCAGAAAGAGTGAAATAGTGAATGTAATAGGAGTGATATTATTATTATTATTATTATTATTATTATTATTATCAATAGTAATAGCAGTACTTGCAATAAGACACATAAATAACATTCCTTCCAGTATTTCCCACACAGATGACCAGATTACAGAGAACCTGTGGTATTTATGAAGGTTCTTGAAAGCCAGTATTATTAATAGGAAAACGTTGGTGTCAGACTGTCTGTGTTAACCACGTTAGGAGATGGAATATTTGAGGAAGTCCACAATAAATTATTTTTGCCAAACAGGTTAGGACTCCAAGAAGATAATCTCTGTCTGGATTTGATCATTTCTGGACAAGGAATCTAAAAAATGACACAACTGCAGATATTTGTAAATATCTGAGTTTGGAAGCCTAAATTGCATTTTAATGTACTCAAGCATCATTAGTCCTCGATTACATATAACAGAGAAATACTTTATTCCAGACAAAAACTATTTCACGGCCCCATAGGCCCATAATTGGGGTGGGGGGGATTTGGATTGAGAAAATTGTTCAGTGATTAGGGATTTTCATATTGCCTGACATCCTTCCAAAAGTTCCAAAAACGTATCCTTACATTTATTAATGGATTTTACATGTCCTTTCAGCTTTTCAGGTCACCCGTGTTGGTGTGTACTAGGTCCGAGTTAGTGTGTGTGGTCTAGGAGCCGTGTTGGTGTGCACTAGGTCAGACGCATGACTAAATGGGTCTCTCTTCTTTTTCTCTCTCTCGCTGCCTCTCAAGCCCCCGTAGGGGGAAACCTTCTCGTGAACGCGGTGGCTGGAGTTTCCCCAGGACAGTTTCAGGGTAACAAGCGTCTGGCGTCTCCTGTTCTCTCCGGACCCATACCCGTAAGACTGCAGCTGCTCACTTCACTGTTTTACTGGAGAGACGTTTGTTCTCAAAACATCCTGGAGGTTTGCAGTTATAGCGTATAGGCCCACCAGTTTTCATGCACAGCATGTGTTGGCCATCCTTGGGACCACAGTCTACTGGTTGTTTGTGTACTGGCTGTGTCTAAGCACTACAGCAACTCTGTGCTGCCTGGTGAGGACAGTTGAGACACCACCCAAATATGGCACTCAGAAACTGAGCAGGGAGGAACCATGTGCTTTGACACGTTGTTCCTTTTAGCAGCTACAGTCAGTAACTCTACTGTGGTCCATAACTACTCTGATCTGTAGCCGTACCGTGGTCTGTAACGGCGGTCTGTACCTGTTCACCTAGAAAATAATGTGTCCATAAAATCGTACCTGTTAAGTGCCTGCCGGTGCAGATGAGTTGTCCCTAATAAAGTCAGCGATGGGTGTAAAATAATCTAATACCAAAGCAGCAGTGTAAAGACGTCCCGGAACGTACAAGGCTGCGCGTTTAATTGAATGAAGTGTTTGTGCTGTCGGATGGCATTCCGTCTTGTGATTGACTAACGGCTCATTCGTCCCCTCTGTACCAGTCCACCGGCACGGCTACAGCCCAGGTCATGCACACGCAGCAGAGGGCGGTTCCTGCTGCCGTCCCTGCCGAGGTCGTCGCCATAGCAACCAGCCAGGGTGTGCGACCTGTTACCCCGGTGACTGCCTCGGCCGTGGTATCCCCCGGTCTGCCTCAGGTGTCGCAGACGCGCTCACTGGTGGCACAAGGTAACGTAGTACGTGTGTGTACGTACACACACACACTAATAAGCAGTGTGTGAGAATGTGTTTTCGTAGTTCTTCACCAGATTACCATACTGAGCATTTTACAGTCAAAGCTAACACTACTGTTCTTGTGACTTTTCTTCTGGTGTTCTCTCTCTCTCTCGCTCTCTCTCTCTCTCGCTCTCTCTCTCTCCTGCCCCAGCAGGGGTGCAGTTTACCCAGAAGCAGATCAGTTCAGCCCAGTTGCAGATCCTCAGGCAGCAGTCTGCCTCCCCTCAGATCAAATCTGTCAACAAACCACCGCAGGTGCGTGCGCACACATCTTAACATAAAGCTGTGAGTGTGGGTGAGCCATTTGCCGATGTGCTTTGCTGGCTGTCTGGAAGCCCTGTGGGTGTTGGAGGAAGTGTGAAAGTCGCTGAGTGGCTGTGTTTGCGCTGGAGTGTGTGTAGCGCTTGCTCAGCTCCCCAGGTGAGAACACACCTCTCGCATGCAGTCTTCCTCTGCTGTTCTCTTCTAGCAGACAGTGCCTCTTGCAGTCTAGATTAAGTGCGTGTGCGTGTGTGTAGGACCTGATGAAGATGCAGAAACAGAAGCTACAGTTGGCCCAGCAGCAGCAGGTTGCTGTGGCGGTGGCCACAGCTCAGAACCAGCAGACCTCTGTTTCCCCGCAGGTGCAGGCAGCCCCGCTCCCTCAACCCAGCACCCAGGTCACCACAGTGGCTGCTATGTCAAAAGCAGGACCTGGACTCCCCAGAGTGGTGAGGGCAGGCACGCACACACACACACGTGCACTGACCCAGGGAGATGTGTATCACCTCACCGCGTAGTGTAGCTTTGACTCTTAGGCTGCTCACTCCAGTTTCTGCAGGGCACAGAATTAAAACTCTTCATAAACCCGACAAGTCGACACAGAGGGGGGTGAACCCACCACTCAGATAAAAGACTTCAGCAGTGTAGTGGGACGCACAGGCCAACTCTGAGGTTTAGCCACCCACGGAAACTTTGCTTGGAGAGCTGTGGAAACGGAGACCTGTCGGAAGAGGTGTAATGTGTGTGTCTCTCTCTCTCTCTCTCTCTCTCTCTCTCTCTCTCTCTCTCTCTCTCTCTCTCTCTCTCTCTCTCTCTCTCTCTCTCTCTCTCTCTCTCTCTCTCTCTCTCTCTCTCTCTCTCTCTCTCTCTCTCTCTGCACATCAGACACGTGTTCCTTCCGCAGTCCCGCCTCCCCAGGTGACGCTTACCAAGTCCACTCCCATGATGTCTGTGCCCGCCGTCGTCTCCTCCACCGGGGTCACACTCAGCCCTGGCCTCAGCGTGGCCATTGGACAGGCCCAGAAAACAGGTCATTTCCTGATTGGTTAATACCAATGTTAAAGGAAAAGGGCGTTTGTCTTTTCTCAGAGCAGCTGTCCTAGTGAGGGCTGTCGAGATGTAGAGTGTGTGTGTTCATATGTGTGTTTGTGTGGGCCAGTAGTACCCAGCCCATTCCAGATGCAGCAGTTAATCCGCCAGAAACCACAGGTAACAGCACAGGCAGCCACAGCCCAGCTGAAATCAGCCCAGCCTGTCATGCAGCAATCTGCAGTTCAGGGCCAGATGAAAACGCCATTTCCACATACCACCACCCAGTACTTCACCGCATCCGTCTCTCAGCCCCAGAAACAGCAGATACAGGTAGACACACACACACACACACACGCACATTTAATCACCAGTCTAACACATTTATCTACAGGAGATCGACTCTGTAGCTCAGTAGTGCCTGATCTGTAGTGTGTTGGCCTGTGTGTGAATGCGCACCTGTGTTAGTGTTGCACTGACCCTCTCTGGCTGTAGGTTGCTAAACAGATGCAGCAGCCGATAGTCTCCTCCCCTCAGCAGGTAAGATCCCACACCTCCCCGCTACCCCCAATCTGAATGTTAAAAAGGATCACAGCTTTTCTTCAGTCTTCATTATTAAATGGCTGCGTGTGTGCGTGCGTAGATCCAAACACAGCCACAGACGGTGGCTCTGACCCCGGCGGCAGCTGCAGGTGCGATTCCTCAGGCCCAGGTGCAGGTCATCCCTGCAGGCTCCGCCTCCACTGCGCAGGTCGTCCAACAGAAGCTGCTCCAGCAGCAACAGCAGGTTGTTGCGGCGACTGCCACTGCCTCCCCCCAGATCCAGACCCCTCCCCCGAACAGCCCTGCCCAGCAGCAGAGCTCCACAGGACCCTCTGGCGGCGAGGGGGCAGTACAGCAGCCTGGCACACCACAGCCCGCAGGCAAAGGAAACGTGCGCACAGGGGCTGCTATGAGGTCCAAGACCCCCGCCAAACCCAGTGGAGGCAGCTAGACGCGCACACACACACGCACACACCAGTGTTTGTTGGTTCGTTGATTGGCCAATTATATTCACTCATGTTCTGTCTGACAAGTCTTATCTTATTAATCTCTCTCTTTCTCTCTCTCTCTCTCTCTCTCTCTCTCTCTCTCTCTCGCTCTCTCTGTGTGTGCTTTTGTGTGACCAGTCAATCCTGTCATTGGGCTAAGGACTTTCTCTAACAGGAGACTGATGAGTTATGTAACAGTGTTGGTGTCAGTTTTTTACACACACACACATTATTGTGACACTTCTCTTTGAAAGGACTATCATGCTGTAAAATGCTTTGCTTTTTTCTACTGCTGCTTCATCGTTTTATTCCTCTGTAAACGTTCTCACACCCTTAAACCCTTGGACGATGGGAGTGTATCTGGTCCAATCAGTGTTTCCGAGCGCCGTGTCTCGCTACGTAATCGGCTCCTTTAGAGAATGTCCGGCGGGGCCGTATCGCTTCCAACCTGCCCTTCGTCTAAGCGTGCTTTTCCTGACTGACCTGTTTCTATTGTTCTTTTTAACAAAATGATGTGTATTTGCACGCCCCCCCCCCCACGCCTCGCTGGCCCTCTCAGTGGTGTAGCTTGTTTCTGTAATTATGGCTGCTGGACACTGGCAGTGTACAAGCATCACAGTTCAGGTGGAGCGTTAGCAACCCGCAGTCAGGGCTGGGCAAGGTCCAGTTTATTTCCCCCCCCCACGCCAACACGCAATAAAACCCCACGGAAAGCAATATGCCCACCACGGGTATCGAGCTTGACTCTCCCACAGACCCCACGGAGGAGCGTCCCGCGCGTCTAACCCAGACCAGTGTCCCTGAAGTGTGAGCAGTCTGTTCTTAGAGTAGCTGGCGTGTCCAGAATGTGCGTGCCGTTGTTTGAGGCTGTTGAGTGAAATGGACCGACTAGAGAAGCAGCTGTTAAGTGTCGACTCTGAATCTTCGCTGTGGGAAGTGTATAATATAACTTTTCACGAAATGGTGATGAGCAAAAGCAGCCTGAAGAGCAAAGTGTCTTCGTAAGTAATTTCCTTGAATTGCGTTAAGAGTAAAATGATGCGTTATTTTAGCGGTTTTCTGAGAAGTGTTCCAAAAATCTTTTCTTTGGTTTCTGTTCAGCATCGAGCAGAACTGAAAGAGACCCAGTTCCTTTTTTGTTGTTGTATTTGGTTCGTCTGCTGGCTCCACTGTACCGCTTGTGTTGCTGTGTTTGTTTTTGTTTTGAGGAATGAATATGTGTAAATACCAGAAAGGAAAGGACGCATTTTTTTGTAATTGTAAAGTAGTTGTGTTTTCATCAGATTTTTCCAGCTTAACTCTATAAAGTGTTCTGTTTTTACACAAGCAGGATCTGTGTGTGTGTGTTTCTTATCCAAACACATTTTGCTTTGCTAATATTTAACTCTGAGATAGCAAGAGCAAGTTGAAAACATGCCTGAGGTAACAGTAAAACTCAGCCACTCTGGAGTCTGCACTGTCAAAAAGTGTGTGTGTGTGCGCATGCATCTGGGTTTGCTGACCCAAGCAAGTGTCTTGCTACTGAAGATGAATATGGCCAACAGGGACTTTAATTATTAGTGTCCTCTCTCACTCACACACACACACACACACACACACACACACACACACACACAGAGAGACACACACAGACATATACTCTCACCCTTGCTCTAATTCTGACCTCTGCACACTCGCACATTCCTGTGGCGATGACCGGATCCCATTTCCTAATGAGTGTTGTAAAACACAAACATGAAGTCCTTCCTCCATGTTTCTCCTCGGAATGCGGGTTTTTAGCCCGAGCTGCCTTTGTTTTGTCCAGCACAATAACGCTACAGTGTCACACTAACGGGAAAAGCTGAAAGGAAGCGGGCGCACACACTCATCCTGACCGGGTTATTAACTATAAAATTCACATTTCTCTTTGCTTGTCCAAAGGGGGCGCTGTGGTGTATACTTTCAGTTCACGTTCCACAGCACCACGTCCAAAATCTAGAAGTCCGATTTCCCTGGAGGCAGCAGGCCAGCGGAGGTGCTCTCAGAGTCCTGCAGGAATTCTCCAGCACCTCGGTGGCAGACTCGCGCGGCTACAGAAACTTGGCCGTGGCGAGGGAAGGGAATGTGTGTGATTTGGCATCGGTCTGCGAAGTCTCGGTGTGGGTGTGTGTAGGGGTGGGGGGGGCCTATAGGAAGGAACTGCTGGACTCAACAGCCTTCTTTGGGTGGATTTACAGCCCAATTGAGGAGTTTGGTGTATTAACTTGATGAAAACACTGAGGCCCAATGGTGGAGATTCATTCACATGTACTTGTGTCCTGATCGTTCACGTGTGCCGCTGTCCTCGCGTCCTGATTCTATCTGCTCTTTTCTCTGCAGCACAGCACTGATAAAATAACCAAAGCAGTTGGACACAGGGTGAACAATTCGTAATAACCCGTAGCCAGAGATCAGGGAGGTGTAAAGATGCAGGTAAAGAATGGTTACGCAGTCGTGGAATTCCCCGAGAAAGTGCAGCCAGCGCTTCAGCATCAGGCTCTGCTTCAGCTCGCTGTGATGAACCTGCACAGCTGCGTTTCTGATGGTTCAGAAGAGAGCGATGTGTCAAAGTTCCTTGGCAGGTTCCAGTACTCTCTCTCTCCCTCCTTTTAACACCCCCCACCCCCACTTTGTGTGTGTGTTGGATGTGTTTATTGGCACTGATGCAGCCTCCCCAGTGTGGCTGGATCACAGGGAGAACGCCTGTCAGACCCTGTTTATTCCTCCATTCTTCGGCTGACGCGAGACCTTTT
>NC_137516.1:4047500-4122500 GCF_041902795.1 Electrophorus electricus | reverse complement strand
CAGTTGCGTAATTCATTTTGAAGGGATTCCCAGTCGGCCCTTCAGAGTGAATAGGCATCGGACTCACTCTGCTTCTTCCATTGGAAAACGTTTGGAAATTTGTCTGATGGATTCACCAACAGGTAGCACTGTAGTACTGTCTGTGTGTGTGTGAGCAACCGTGTGTCTGGGTTGGGATGTGTATGTCAGCACACACACACACGTGTGTGTGTGTGTGCTGAAGGGAGATATCAGGTCAGAGAAGCAGACCCATAGGAGCACTAAGCAATGATGGTCTGTGTTTCTTTCTGCTGAGAAACAGGGTTTAATACACACACTCTCTCTCTCTCTCTCTCTCTCTCTCTCTCTCGCGCGCACACACACACACACACACACACACACACACACACACACACACACACACACTCCTATATATGACAAATAAATGACATATAAAAGAGACTCTGATTTTCCTATACTGGTAATAGATAGAATGGCTTTAAATGTGGAATAGTGACACAGAGACAGGCCCGCACTGTTCAGAGGAAGAGACTGAAGAGAGCATGCTGACAGAGAGAGAGAGAGAGAGAGAGAGAGAGAGAGAGAGAGAGAGAGAGAGAGAGAGAGAGAGAAGGGGGAGAGAGAGAGAGAGAGAGAGAGAGAGAGAGAGAGAAGGGGAGAGGGAGAGAGAGAGAGAGTGAGAGAGAGAAGGGAGAGAGAGAGAGAGAGAGAGAGAGAGAGAGAGTGAGAGAGAGAGAGAGAGAGAGAGAGAGAGAGAGAGAGAGAGAGAGAGGAGGGGAGAGAGAGAGAGAGAGAGAGAGAGAGAGAGAGAGAGAGAGAGAGAGAAGGGGGAGAGAGAGAGAGAGAGAGAGAGAGAGAGAGAGAGAGAGAGAGAGAGAGAGAGAGAGAGAGAGAGAGAGAGTGGGTAATGGATGATTCTGCAGGGTGTAGGGACACAATCAGAATAAATCAGTCTAAAGGCCTGAACCCCAGACTCCCAGAGCTCAGAGCTTACAACCATTTCATTAGCTTTATTTATGACCCTGCAAGTCTCCCCTATACACACTCGTCTCTCTCTCTCTCTCTCTCTCTCTCTCTCTCTCTCTCTCTCTCTCTCCCCTTTTGTCTCCTGTTCCTAATTCCCCTTATACCCGCTCCTAATACCCTCTCTAACCTTTCTCTTCCTCTCTTTCCTGTCTTCCTTTTTCTCCCTCTCTTCCTTTTAACCCTTTCCTCCATATTCCAGCCCCAGAATTCTTTAGAATCAGCTAAGCTAAACCATACTGCGCACCCGTCTGGGAGCGGGCCCTGCCGACCCATTAGTTGGCGCTGCCTGCAGGCAGAACCACACACGGGTCCCAAGGAGGCCCTGCGGAAACACTCTGACTGTTAAGCACACCGATGTTTATGACCGTTAAACCGTTCACAGCCCGGCGGTCTAACGTAATTCACACGCTCGGCAGCTCCGCTTACGACAGCTTGGAACTTCATCCGTCAGGAGACTTTCAAGCCGCGTCCTGGATTCGCCTGCTCGGTGCTGGACATGGACAGTTGTGTTCATGTGTGATCCTCTCACCGCCTTCCCTCGAATGGACATCCTTGTCCTCAGCTAACGAGTCCTCCTTTGTCAGGCCGAGCACTCGCAGGGCGTCTGGATGAGCGTGGGACAGCTGTCCCCCTGTGCAGGGTGTCTGGATGAGCGTGGGACAGCTGTCCCCCTGTGCAGGGTGTCTGGATGAGCATGGGACAGCTGTCCGCCTGTGCAGGGCGTCTGGATGAGCGTGGGACAGCTGTCCCCCTGTGCAGGGCGTCTGGATGAGCGTGGGACAGCTGTCCCCTTGTGCAGGGCGTCTGGATGAGCGTGGGACAGCTGTCCCCCTGTGCAGGGCGTCTGGATGAGCATGGGACAGCTGTCCCCCTGTGCAGGGCGTCTGGATGAGCGTGGGACAGCTGTCTCACTGTGCAGGGCGTCTGGATGAGCATGGGACAGCTGTCCCACTGTGCAGGGCGTCTGGATGAGCATGGGACAGCTGTCTCACTGTGCGGCTTGACATGTAGGTTCATCACTATGTTCACTTTTGCACCCTGTCTGAGCAAGCAGGGGTTTTAAACGAACGTGAATACACATACACTCACTCACACATGCAGGCAAAGGACTTTCTACATTGTTCCTTTATTGTAATTGTCATACACTCACTCACACTCACATTCACGTACTCAAATACACTCACACATATACATGCACTCACTCACTCACACACACTTACTTACACACAGTTATACATGCTCACACACACGTAGACCTGCACTCATTCACTCCACACACACACACACACACACACACACACACACACACACACACTCACATGCCAGATGTGGAAAGAGAAGCCAGAGCAGGAAGACGTTCTCAAAAGTAGTTATAGATCTTCAGCTGCATGTAGTAGAAGCCGCGCGTGCGCGTGTGTGTGAGATTGCTAGAGAGAGAAGGAGAACTATCATCTCTATGTCCCATTTGTGTGGAGTCAAAGCCAGCATGGTTCTTGGAGGAGAACCGTGGAGGAGCTGTCCTGACCATTGTCATCTGTTCTGCTAAGAGATCTCTTAGAGAGAGAGAGAGAGAGAGAGAGAGAGAGAGAGAGAGAGAGAGAGAGAGAGAGAGAGGAAAAGAGGGAGAGCATTAGACAAGCTCCAGCAGTGGGCAGACACCAGAACATGGGCTGGAATGTGAAATATGCAGGCGTTCAATGGAGCCATCTGTGTCTGCCTGCCCCAAGGAGACAAGGTGTGTGTATGAGCATGTGTGCGAGGTGGGGTGTGTGTGTTTGGATGTATGCATGAGGAGGCTATGTTTTTGGGTGTGTGTGTGTGAGGTGGGGTGTGTGTTTGTGTTTGGTCATAGTTGTGAGGTGGGGTGTGTGTATAGGCATATGGCTGAGGTGGGGGGTGTGTTTAGGCATATTTGTGAGGTGGGGTGTGTGTTTGGGCGTATGTGTGAGGTGGTGTATTAGTGTGTATTAGTGTGCTGTTGTGTAATCCACTGTTGGAGTGTGAAAATATCTGACACTATAATGGTGCAATTTTCAGCTATTTAAATAAAGGTATTTGCTTTAAACTGAGTATTTGCTTAAGAGTTTAATGATTTCCTAACTACACTTACACTTATGTTGCATCCTGTGTCCTGTCCGTTTTTTATGTTTGTGTGTGGGGGGGTTTGGTTGTGTTCTGTTGCTGATCCGCTGTTGAATTCCACTGCTGAGTGTGACTGTGTTTGTGTGTATATGTCTGTGTGGTTATGAATGTGTGTGTGTGTGTGTGTGTGAGTGACAGAGTGTTGATATGAGCCACTGTGTTAAGTTGTGTCTGTAGGTGTATATATGGATTTGGGTATGAGCCTGTGTTTGGTGTATGCATTTGAATATGAGTCACTCTGTGTGTGTGTGTGTGTGTGTGTGTGTGTGTGTGTGTGTGTGCGTGTGAGTGTGTGAGTGCGTGTGTGTGAGTGTGTGTGTGTGTGAGTGTGTGTGTGTGTGTGTGTGTGTGTGTGTGTGTGCGTGTGAGTGCATGAGTGTGTGTGTGTGTGCATGTGTGTGTGAGTACGTGTGTGTGAGTGCGTGCGTGTGTGTGAGTGTGTGTGCGTGTGAGTGACTGTGAGTGCGTGTGAGTGTGTGTGTGTGTGTGTGTGTGTGTGTGCACGTGTGAGTGTGCGTGAGTGTGCGTGTGTGAATGAGTGAGTGTGTGTGTGTGAGTGCGTGTGTGTGTGTGCACGTGTGAGTGTGCGTGAGTGTGCGTGTGTGAGTGCGCGTGTGTGAGTGTGTGTGAGTGTGAGTGTGTGTGTGTGTGTGTGTGCCTGTGAGTGCATGAGTGTGTGTGTGTGTGTGTGTGTGTGTGTGTGAGTGCGAGTGCGTGTGAGTGCGTGTGTGTGTGAGTGCGAGTGTGTGTGTGCGTGAGTGTGTGTGTGTGTGTGTGTGTGTGTGTGTGAGTGTGAGTGCGTGTGAGTGCGTGTGCGTGTGAGTGCGTGTGTGTGTGTGCGTGAGTGTGTGTGTGTGTGTGTGTGTGTGTGTGTGTGTGTGTGTGTGTGTGTGTGTGTGTTTCTAGGGTTCTTTTTTATGTCCACCACCTAAACATTTTCCTCTCTCCATGGTGTCTCTCTCCCTTTCACTTATCCTCTCTCCTACGTTCTTGTGCTTTCTTACAATCTCATACGTTTTCTCTCTCGCTCTCTCTATCTGTCTCCCTGTCTGTCTCTCTCTCTATCTGTCTCCCTGTCTGTCTCTCTCTCTGTCTCTCTCTGTCTTACTATGAATGTAGGAACCTGGGAACTGTATTGTGGTTATATATAGCTTACACACTATGACCTTTCATCTCTGTTCCAGTGTCTTTGTCTGTCATGTTCGTATGGACTCACAAGCAGTGACTTGTTTTCCGCAGAGGTTTCCCTGACTGCCTGGTTCCATAGTGTTCAGTCAGATAGCACAAAGAAGACTTGATCCCACTGGTTTAAATTCAGTTTACACCTTTAATTATGCAAAGACTGAAGCCTCATTTGTAGTGGAACTATAACACAAGTATACAACAAACGTAAAACATCCAAACACCACTATGCAGACAGACTAACAGTTCATTAAAGCATGCACAACCTTCAGTGAACTGGCCATTTAGCACAAGTTTGTGTTTGCGTTTGTCTAGCAGACGCCAAAGACGCGTCCTGCGTGTAGACCTGGGGGGAAATATCCTGTCCCCCGAGGGAGCGCTGCAAGTTACAAAGTGACTTCAGCAGAGCGAATCCCAGCCCCCACCGGCTGGTGTGCCCATGGCAGGGTCAGGGTGGGCAGCACGAATGTGGCACAGAATCGGTGCTATGGAGAGCCGCCAGGGCTGCGCGGGGGTGTCCCAGTATCTGGGAGCATCTGTGAGTGCCGAACTGATATTGAAGATGAAGACTTTTGATCCTTTTGAGCTCCTGCGTCATTTTAAACAGTTCTGTGCTGAGTAAGGCCACGTGTTCTTCTGCTAGAACCCCTGTGAGCATACAGAAAGGTTTGAGAGACGCTCCCGCGTCCAGAGGACTGTCTGAGGCAGGTCTGTCTGAGGCAGGTCTGTCTGAGGCAGTCTCTTTGCTGTTTCATATCTCTGCTCCTTCTTTCACTCTCTGTCCTTCATGGAGCCTCATGAATCTGAACTGTCCTAATGGCTTCCTTCTACACAGCCACCAATACAGAGGCTTGTAAATCAATAGCTTTTAGTTAGACTTTTGCTTGCAAGAGAACCAGCAGGAATAGGACTTTGATGCTGACATAGATGTGTGTGCGCGTGCGTGAAAAGATCTTCAAAATGTCAAAACTCATTCTGCTAAAATAATATCATTATCATAATAATAGAATAATCTCATTCTCTCTCACTCCCTCTTTTAATCACACACACACACACACACACACACACACAGATTACCCTTCATGAGAGAGGAAGGCAGTGTGGTGAGGAAATCTCCTCATCTTCCGTTATTACTTCTGATTCTGTCATCAAAATGACCACTTTGGCTTGCTGGTCAACTACAATCATATGATGTATTTTCCAGAGGAAGTTTGGGGGGATCTGGCTATGCTCAGCCAGGGGAACTGAGTGACAATTAAGAGTCTCACAAGCAAAGCAAGAATAGCAAAACGTCCTTGTGAAAGTGCCCGCACACATGTACACACTCGTGCTCTCGCACACGCACGCACACACACGCACACACACACACAGACTCGACCTTTCTCTCTCTCACACACACATATGTATAAAATGTCCTTGTGAAAGTGCCCACACACATGTACACAATCTATTCCTCACTCTCTCTCTCTCTCTCTCTCTCTCTCTCTCACACACACACACACAAACTCAGTGCTGTAACCACTTCAGGTTTATAGCTGCGCTGGGTAATTAGCCCATTGTAGAGTTGGGGGGGGGGGGTTACCGTGACACTTTGGTTTCCTGAGAGCCTTGAAAAAAGAAACAGCTCGCTTACCTCCTCCCGTACGAGAGCGGAAGGGCGGGGTGGTGGAGGGACAGAGCGAACGCAGAACAGAAAGAAAAACAGAAGAAAAGAAAAACAAACCCATCTGACATCACAGAACAGTGGGGAGACAGAAATGTAGGTCAAGTCCAGCCTGGGTCCAGCGTCTGTTTGAAACCATCTGAAAAGACAGGAAGAAAAGGGGTGCGTCCTGCACGGAGCCGAGCACAGATGTCCCTGCTCCTGGGGGCCAGTATCTTTGACCTCTGTACATTCGAACTGTAGCATCAAAAATGCTCATGAATGAGGATAAGAAGAAGTCCACGTCCCCCAAGGCAGGCTGGGAAATGAAGGATTGGGGACACCAAGTCTCAGTGAGAAGATTCTTATTTATTTATTTATTGCCAGTTTTTTGAAGGTTACTTTAATGCATATCCATCATAAATGTCAGCGCATGCATTCCCCTCTCTCTCTCTCTCTCTCTCTCTCTCTCTCTCTCTCTCTCTCTCTTTCACACACACATATAATGATTACTGCCTTGGGGCTCAGATATAATATTGCGCTTTCTCCAAGCGTCACCCTCTCATACTGATCGCATTATTCTAGCTTTGAAGCAGCATGAATAACTGTAAACACAGTTTGGGCAGGAACAAGGTTGCTGATATTTTAGAAAAACAGCACCCTGATCAAAGCAAGGCCATCCCAGCCCCTACCTCTGCTGAGCACCACCTACAGCGTCCAATGGCATCTTATATAAGAGACTTTATGAATGATTAATCATGCTACTTCAATAGTGGCCGCACGTCAGGTCAGGGCCACGGGTGGCTGGCTGGCGCAGGGGAGGTTTCGGACCATTACACGGAGCACAGGTCAGGTGGTGAGCAGCCACTGACCCCTGCCAGGATCTCCAGTGTGCCATCCTTCAATGCTCCTCCACTGCTTGTGTCTCTGCAGGCTTCAAACAAGACAGCTGGGAACGGCATGAGGGTCCAGGGACTGGACACACACTACACTAGTGTCTGCAGTGTAGTGTGTGTGTGTGTGTGTGTGTGTGTGTGTGTGTGTGTGTGTGTGTGTGTGTGTGTGTGTGTGTGTGTGTGTGTTGAAGTAGAGATCATGTTTATGAGTGCTACATCAGAACAAGAAAGATTTAAAGTACTCATGCCATGTCTTTATATTTACCATTCCACAGTGAGCTTGCCAGTAAAACCGAAAAAGGAGGAAACCTATACAATGGTTAACTTAATATCAATTGGCTAAAAACTCCAGTATAAACAGCAAATAGTCTCAGTAAAATTAATTTACATAACATTCAGTTACATTCATAGTACGTTTTCAGCAAATCACTAAAATTTGCCGTCGACACCTAGATTAGTTTATAAAAAAGGATACTTGTCGCGGTGTGATTTGTAGTGATAGTCCCTACAACTTTGAACTAACGCTGGCCCTTTAAGCGACGCGAGTAATACATTTGACTTTCAACGGGCGCTTGCAAATTAGTGAACAACATCGTCGTAAGAAATATCTATCTATCTATCTATCTATCTATCTATCTATCTATCTATCTATCTATCTATCTATCTATCTATCTATCTATCTATCTATCTATCTATATCTATATATCTATATCTATATCTATATATATCTCACACCTATATTTGTTTTTCCCCCTGACGTTCTGTGTAATTGCTGCAGACTTTGAAAAGATGGAAAATGTGTTAAAAAAAACTAAACAAAACCCAATCTCCCGTCTCCAACTACATCTGGCTGGAGACGAGTGGGCGAGAACGTGGGTAAAAAATAAAAAGCACGGGAGAGAGAGCGCGCGCGAGAACGCAGGACGTCTCTCGAGAGCGCTCTCGAGAGCTAGGCGGTTCGGTTGTTCGCTGAACAGACGCGACGAAACCGATGAGGACGGAGACAGTTCTCTGTGTGGATTAATAGTGGACGTTTATTTTTGTTTTACTTCGTTAAAAAAGCAAACAAACAAACAAACAAAAAAACTACAGAAAGTCCGGTAGCACCAGGCCTTAAACGTTAAAAAGGTAAGACGTTACCGCGGACGTTAATTTGTCCGCTAAGCCGTTTGCCTCAGCGAGGGTTCGGTGTGGCTAACGGGTGTTAGCTTGAATTTGCGGGATGACTCGTGCTGTCCCTTCTTGGGTTTCACACACACGAACTGTTTCGCAATTGAGATTCAAAATGCGGAAACCGGAGCTCGTTGTGGTCAGCAAACGTTAGCTAGGTAAGCTAAGATAAGAAGCTATTTTAGCCAGTTGCCTTCAAGATTACCGCTAGCGTTAGCTAAGCTAAAATACATGTGTAGCTGGCTAGTTAGCGACGTTAGCTGAGGAGATGACAATAGGGAATCGATACGGCACAAGTCAGCGTGTTTTTGTTAAGTGGCGTGTGTCTTTAATGCGGTTATCGGTTTATCCGCTTGTTCAGTCCGTCCACCGTTCATTTCGCGCGATGGTTTTATTCGTAAGTGTCAACATTCGCTAACTTAGCCATTTAGCTAGCCAGTTAGCTGTATATAGCCTGTTTTTTTCAGTTAATTTTTATACTGCCTGGTTGTGCCAGAGGGGGAAAAACAAATAGTAAAGTCTCTCGTATGAACATTAGCTACCGTTATTTTAAGATTATGAATGATCTCCCCGAACACGTGTATTGAGTTCGTTGACCAGTTATGAGAAAAAGGCTTGATGATTTAAGTTAAATGTTAATAAAACTGTTCTGTATTTTGTTATGCTTATGATTGAATGTGTGACGAATTATTTCGCTAGAAAGCTAGCTAAGGTCAACATGGCCAACTATCTCTAGCTACATCGAATCAGGTATGTAGGTTAGCAAAAGCTAGCTGGTTAGTTATTGTTGCCATCCAGTATACATAACGGCGTAATATGTCCAGATTTGTTTTAAACTGCTGTCAGGTTAGTTACACTGATGGCAGTGTTTTACCGTGAATGTGCATGTCCTCATGACGGACGTAACTTGTCTAATAAGGTTTGTGATTTTTATGAAACGTTATGGGGTAAAAATACTGAACTATTTAGCTAGGTTAACCTAGCTACTTAATTCCCTTTAGTACGGGTGTTTTGAGAAATCAAATACATATCGCCATTGTGGCTGGTTTGCTCAAGTAGTTACGTAATGAAACGTGAGCTGGAGGGTAATGCTTCACGAGCCAGTACATCCCCATGTTGTTTCTCATCCACTGCCTAAGGTCGCGTGCTTGTTTTATTTTTTTTCGTGCGTAGCAGTTCCCAGCTCCTCTTCTCAGCGCGCCAGGAACGTAAAAGTCGTTTTGGACACTGGCCACGCAAGAGTGAGTTTGTATTGACTTTTTGTGTTATTGAATGTCTCGGCTTTGTGTTGGTATGCTGGTAGCCATTGTCAGTGTCGTCCTGATTTAGTGACTTCACCTGATACAGGGAAGCATAACACATTCACATACCGGGTCATAATGATATATCTTATTCGCTACATTCAGGGATAAATACACCGAAGGCGGATGCTCTAAACGGCGGTTAATTTGCACAAGAAAAGTGCAGGAATTTAAAATATGGAACAGATGTAACCCAGTCGGTTAGTGTAATCGTAGGTGAGGCCCCGTGGAGGCTTCGCCCTGCTGCGTTGAATTCTTTCCCACTGTCCTTGATGAAGTGAAGGAAGCTTAGTGTCCTGTGCAGAGACTGGACGGATGTGATGCCTATACTCGAAACACAACTGGTTTCGCTCGGGGTTCCTTGCTGCAGCCAAAAGTCGTGAAAACAGCGGATTTGTGTTGGTGTGGCGTGTCCGCTTCAAATCCACCCCTCTGCGATGTGTATTAAGCATAAGGCTAAGCGTTATTCTTTCTCTCCTTCCATAAAGACTGAAGATAAGCAATAAATGGCACACAAGGTGGTGTTTTGTGCCTGGCCTTGTAAAATGTTTAGACTACACTCTGGCATTCATCACTGAATGTTTTAAAATACTTTGGGCTTGTGCCAGCACTAGGTGTACACCAGTTTCTGCAGCTGTGAACATCACAGCAGTACTCCTGTTTAGTTTAAGTTGAACAATTGCTTTGCCTTAGATGAATTTGGCAGAGATTCAACTTCAATTCAGAGACAAGATGAAAAGCATTCTGTGGTTTTGACTTGGCAGTCCCTTGTTTTTATTTTTAATAAGTGGCTCAGACTCTGGAGGGTTGGTGGTGGTTCTGAGCATTGATTGCACTGTCCATATAGCTTATTTTGCATTTTTTTTTGTGTGTGTGTTTGGGGCAGAAAGGGAAGGTGCGTAAGCATCTGTCCTAGGGATGAAATGATTACATGTTTTACAAAAAAGAAAAATCCCAGCAGTTATTGGTAGCTTAAGGTTTTGGTTATCTTTTAAAATTGTAATCAACTCATTAAAAAAAAACATGCTGATATACTGTCCAGCATCAACCAACTTGGGTTTGTTTTCTGTGAGTGAAAATATGGCAGAAGGCAGTAAAGCCATTGGAGATTTTTCAGTCTTCTAAGAGGACCAAGTCTGAAGTGTGGCTATAAGACTTGGAAATGGAGGAATACCTCATGGTTTCTCTGTCCACCTTGCTAATAGCTTGTCAGTAATGTAAACTAAAGCTTTCAATGCTACCTACCCTTGTAGAAACACTAGTGTAAAGAAAACGTTGTCAGTGGTTTAGTGTAGTTGGCACTTTTTTCTGCCTCTGAGCTGAATGCACATTTTAAGAATGAATTCTGTGCATGTATTTTTATTTATTTATTTTTTATATTCTTGGAATGGAAAGCTGTTTAGACCAATTTCCTTCTTTCTTCTGTAGGGATTTTCCTGTGTAAATACGATGTGACATTATTTGCATTTGTCTGAAATTCAGTAAATAGTTGAACTCTTTCAAATAAGTTGAATGTCTTGAGTCAATTAGCCAACTTTGCTGCCAAGGGAGACTGAAAATTGGAAAACACTGCTATTTAATTTGCCACCTTCAGCATTATTATGCTGTTTGTTTAAGAGGCTAATTTGTAGGTAATTTTCAAAGACTTGTATAGCCTATTATACAAAGAAAACAACGTGCACAAGCAGCGTTTATTATTCCCATTGCGCTTGATTTGTGATGAACAACACATCCTTACCATCCACGCTCAGAAATTCACATCTTCCTTACAGTCTCATTTAAGCAACTCACATGGAAATGTTGGACCAGGTGGCTTAACTTTAACTTTTACATTTAAAAAATTGTATTTGCACTTCATTTCAGAGTGGTTTAGTAGCCTCAGAAAGTAATGTCATCTATAAAAGAATATAGATAGTAGACTTGTACATTAATTCATTTCAAAGGACAGGTGTAGGCTAGCTTGTCTCCTTCTTTTGATGTGGGTATTTAGCAACAATAAGCCTATTTCTGTTAATAATATTATTATTATTATTATTATTAATTATTATTATTATTATTAACTGCTTTGACCCCATCTGTCTTTTCTCTCTGTTGTGTGTCTCCAAACTCCATTAGTCTATTGCACTTAATAGATTACAAAGTTTAGTCAACCAACTCGTGCAGAGCAAAAACGATCTTGAAACGGGAGCGAAATGTTGATAATTATTTATAGCTTTTGGTGTTTTTACTCAGTGTAGGTAGATATAACAGCCAGTCAGTTTTGGCTTCCATTTGAAAGTACACACCTATTTTCTGCTGTAAAGCATTGTTTGAGCTCCCAGCACTGAAGAAAAATCTGAAATATCAGGAAAAAATCAGAACCAGCAGAACTGGCTTGAAAGTGAATTCACGATATCTTCTAAAGCTGAGAAAACACTTGATGACAAAGTTACCACGGCATCAGTTATATCGAAGTGTTCAGAAAAGCTATGACGCACAGATTAAGACAAATATGCAAAATATGTTGTTGTGCAAGACGGGGACCACAATAAATCTTTTCTATCGCCTGAAAAGGTACTGTCCCGTTGACCACAACCACAGTGTAAAAATGTGGCTCATGTTAGTACATCCATGTTTAGTGCTAGTGGGATTGTACCAAAACGGCAGTAAATTGTGTTGTCTTTGACCATTGCATTTCTCTATTTTTGCAAATAAACTATATTCAAAAGTTTAACTAATGAACCCTATGGTGTCCCTTGGTTTCTGTCATTATCAAGATACTCTTCAAGCTGGCAGCATTATCTGAATATTTATTGAGATTAAAGTCAATACTGATCAACATGGAAAAATGTGACACTGATGATTTTTACATATTGCTTAGCCCTGCTCTCAACCAACATATTTTGTTCATGTAAAATCCCACACTCCTTGGTTGTAAATTTGGTCCAGCAGAACAACACTACTCTTTTATATTTTATACTGTATACTGATAACTGTTATCATTATAATCGTGTATATGGTTTCATCTCTGCTCTGCCCTTTAAGCAGGGGCTGCAGGACGCTTGTGCATCACTGCATCTGGAATGCCTGCTGTGCTCAGCAAATGCATTCCACAAAGATACTGAATGTTGCATATCGCTTAAAGGGAGTTTATCTTCCATACTAGCACCATAGCTACTCTGTTCCTAAGCATAGTTTTAATTCCTTTCTCATCTGATGAATCGCTGAGGGATGGAGATTTGATGGCCTGTTTTTTTGATTGGCTACATTAGTCCAGTACATTTTGGCCAACAGTAAATCTGAGATTTATAGGCACATGTGGATGCTGCATGTGGTTAAATCATGGTTTACACCAGACACAGAGCAATTCTCATTTAATGAATTGTTTTTCATGGTCTGTTGTTGACAAGGCAGACCTTTGCAGTGTATTTCATTGGATTTAGATGTTGTAATGCATTGCAGCCTTGGTGCCAGAGCTCCACCCCTCTTTAGATGAAGTTGGGTGGATTGTGTTTTTGAGGCAAGTGTGGGAGTGGAGTACAATGGCTAACAAAAGTAGTATGTTATTGTGTTGAAAGAGTGGCAGACCTGTGACCTACATTTGAGCAGTTCCTCTTTCACTTTCATGGGCTGTTTTTTATGGGTTGGCTGGCTTGGACAACAGCCCTATTAAAATTCTGACATGAGCATTACCCTCACCTCTGAGCCTGTGCTTTAAGGAGCAAGCCATGGAGTGAACTCATCTCAGCATTTTCCTGCATTAGCATTTCGGTAGCAAGTTATCTCATGGGTATGATTTCATAGTGTGGGCTGCTTGATGTTTAAACA
The DNA here is from genome assembly GCF_041902795.1 of Electrophorus electricus. Lineage (NCBI taxonomy): Eukaryota > Metazoa > Chordata > Actinopteri > Gymnotiformes > Gymnotidae > Electrophorus > Electrophorus electricus. The sequence continues at coordinate 4,109,334 of NC_137516.1, read as the reverse complement.
TGGTGCGTCAGCCAGTGCTGTGTGATGACTATTGTGAAGCCACATAAACCTCGAAGGCTGCATTGTGTCAGTTATGATGTCATGACCCCCACCTCCCCCTGGGAGAGATTAGGTGTCTAAATGACCTTTACCATACAATCTATAAAGGTCATCCAGCTTCAATAGCTTTGATAAAGTACTTGTTTCCGTAGTTCTCCTTGGAGTGTGTGGAAATAAATCTGATATCAGGCCCTAGACTGATATCCTTGCTCCATACCTGCCAAGCCATGGTGGTTGTGAGTGAGGTTTGGTACACTGTGTTTAGAAGCTCTCTCTGCTGGGGCTCCTCTGTCCTTGCTGGGCAGTGCAGGTGAGTCTGTTCTGTTGGGTCTGTGTGACTTTGCACTACGCCACGTCTTTAATTCCTGTTAAGGCCTTGGGGGGGGGGGGGGGGTTGCATTGCGAATTCCATTTAGGGTATTTGACTAATGGTGCAGAGCTGGTCATGCTTGCTTGTTGTAATATTCAGGGGTGCATGCCTGTATGTGCATTGAGGTGGTTTATTTTGTGGCCTCTATGTCCATTTAAGGGTCATCTGAACTGCAAGGCTGATGGGACATTTGTCAGTTGTGACTGGTGCTTGGCACAAGCTGCCCTTTGCTGCTGGCTGAGCATGTTTATTTCAGGTCTGTGCATGCGTGTGTGAGTGGAGCTACATAGTATCTCCAGCCATGGTAAACCACTATGCGGTTCGCAATTTAGAACTGAACATCAACAAAACTAAAAAAGGCTCAATATTGAAAAACTAAAGACTAAAAAAAGCTCATTATTATTATTGTTCTTATAGCAAATGGTGAGTGTGTGGATGCTGTAAACACATAAATCTAGGTGTACATATCTCAAAGGATGTACTTTCTGAAGAGACTTAAATTTTGGTCTGTGTATAAATAGCCATATCAGTTTCTATCACTGTACTGTAGAGTAGGCTTATGATACCAGAATTTTGACTTCGATACCAATACCATGTGTAGTATCACATTTCTCGATACCAAAACAATACCTTGGCATAAAACCCCCACAAAAATAACTCCTTTCATTTTCTGAATGTAATGTTTATTAACAAATAAAATCTGATTGCAAAATTAGATTTTTAAATAGACTCTTGCTAATTAAAGCTACAGGTGTGCTGTTCTGGCTGGTAGCTGTTCAGTTCTTTGTCCAGCCACACTCCATCTAAAACACAGAGGGTAGATGTGTAAAAACTCACTGCATGGAGGTATTCCTCTGCCTTTCTGAAATCTTCATCAATGAATAAAATCTGTTTGAGAGAATACATTTTCAGAGACAGCAAAAATGTATTTACTTCTCTCGCAATCACAACAAAAGGTAATGGAACTGTTTCATCTTTTAATTAATTCAATTTGGCCACTATAGCAACAGCAATCCACCATGCAAAGTATTCTTATTTACCTGTCCCCCTCCATTGACTTTCTCAGACTCTGGTCCAAGGGGGCTGCTGAAATTGTGGAATATTGTTCGATCAGTCAAGTATAGGGAAATCTAATGGGTTCTCATATCATGAGGGAAAACTATGACACACACAACTTGCATGGGTGTTTATAACCTTTAAATTAAGCCATAGAGAAATTGATATCGATTTTTGTATGAAAGAGTATCAGCAATATGAGATTTATCAAAATTGTTTTCATTTTGATAGTAAAATTGCTGGTAAAGAGTGTGTGATTCCTACTTAGGACTTTGATCTTTACCAGAGACTCGTTCACCCGACGACATCTTGGATCTTAGCGGTCCGCTACAGAAAAGACACTTTGTGCTTTAAGGTGTGTGTATGTGCAAAGTTAGTCTAGCTTCATGAGTTCTCAACAGTGGCAATCCACAAAATGACAAGCGTTTGGAATAAGTGTTATTTATTATTCGTAGCAAATGTCACTGTCTTCAGCCCCCACTGGTTTGTGCTGTGTACACTGCTTGTTTTGTTGGTTCTTTCCCTCTCACCTCTACCCTCACTGACACTGTGTGCCCTCACCGTCACGTTATGAGCTTGCTTGTCCAGGTGCCGATAGTCAAGGCTGCTTTGCTAACTGTCCTGAGCTCAGATATTTTTGACTTTTCTACCTTGCACCAAGCAGGAATCAGCTAGTTCGTGAAAATATTTCTGAAGATGAGAGGATGTAGCTCTTACTCCAAATGCCATCGACACTGACACACTCCATTTGTTTTCACCTAGGTTCTCTTTCCCTTCATTGCTAACAGGTGCATCGCAGACTGACTGTACTCAATGTGCTAGTTTGTTGAGCTGGCTTTGGAGACTGCATTATGTTGAACACCTCTGCTGAAACTCAGTGTCATGCTGGTGCCTTAGATGTTCTGCCATGTTGGTAGTGCAACCTCCTTTTGTAACAGATCAGCCTTACACCTCTTCATTTTCTTTCGCAAAGCGGAGCCGTACACAGATCCTGGCAGATAGCTGCGTCCTTAGAAATATTTTTGCACTGTATTTGAAATGTACAATTTAAAATGTGTATGTAGAAACAGATAAGTGCTATTTTTTTAATGGATGAGGGTAGAGCTTGACTTTGTGTGAAACTTTTGTGATACAGACAATCTTGAAATAACCATGTTAAACACAGTCCTATACACTGATGCACTCAGGCGTAAACATGTACTTTATCAAACTGCTTCATAAATGGAGGCTAACTGGCATTTCAGCCTGATATTTCCCACTAAAAAGGTATGGGTTTTTTTTGTTGTTTTTTTTTTTTGGTCCAGCAGTTTGTTGATGGGTTGGAGTGAGTTATTGTGTTATTGCTAGAGTGAATTAAGTGAGTGAGTTATTGAGTTATTGGGAGAGAGTTACCGAGGAGCAGTGTCTCTGTGTGTATGCATGCATGTATTTGCATGCATGTCCGTCTTCTGTCTTATGTGAGGTTTCTGTTTTCTGTGCAACATGAATACTTTGGTCCCGTGGGTGGGTGTGTCGAATTATCATTTAACAAGGAATCTTTCTTTCTGTGTTGATATTCAGAGCTTATGTTAATCTGAGACTATCTGTGCCTTTTTTCCTGTCTGTTATTGCTGTCTTTGTGAGAGGTAGTGATGATGTTGGAGGATTGGCCATGGCTGTCCTAGTGTGCAGTCCCCCAGGCTCACTCTCAAGCAGGCGGTGTTTTATAAACTGTGGCCAACTGGTTTGGTGAGCCAGTGCTCACAGCAAGCTTCTAACCTACTGTCTCTAGTGAACTCTGTGTCCTCTGAGCTGATCTTGAGGCCCAGTCATGTGTTGTAATCACACTAGTGAGAACAGAATTACTTCAGCACTCCAGTGCTTTGACTGCATCTGTTCACATCCAGTGGAACAGAGACGCAAAGAAACAGAGGAGCTAAAGCCTCTACGAGACCTGGTGCTCACAGTAAACAGAAGTGTGTGTGTGTGTGTGTGTGTGTGTGTGTGTGAGAGAGAGAGAGTGTGAGAGAGAGAACTGGCAATAGCAGTGTTTAATTAGACGGGCTCCTCAGTCCAGCTCTTCACACTCATGTTGATGACTTATTAAAGTGCCGCTTAATGCCCCTGGGGCATCACGCTGTGTCCGTGGCCTCTGCTGTCAGCCAACGCTGTAAATAATCCTGGACTGCAGATACATATGAGATGCAGTAATGAAACCGTGTGCTCTGTGCCATCTCCAGTGATACTATGCAACTGTTGGAGATATTATTACTTTCAAAGCCACATGGTCAGAGGGGCCAAAGTCTGATTTAAATGCAAATTTCTGTTTTCTGCACTGATTGTCCTTAAATAACAGTCCAGCAGTATCAGAACATATTTTTCCATAATTGTTGGTTTTACATCATGCTTTATAAAATGCTTTAAAAACATGCATTCCAAATGTGCTTTACAAAACATGAGGGAAACCAAAGCAATGTTTGGAAAAATGTTAACATTTTTTTTTTTTAGTTTCCAGGGAAGCAAGACTTTGCCATAATCACAGATTTAAAGATGAGGCATTCACTCAAGATGTTTCAGCAGAATATCAAGAGTCTTCCAGAACTTTAAAATGGCTCTGACTTCAGACTGAAATCCGTTCCTCTTGGTTAATAACCATTTCATTGATGTTAAAATGTAGAAATCATATTATAATCATATTATAAACACAACCCCCTAATTTACTGCTTGTCTATGCAGTGTAAAGGATGCCTAATTGTGGTTTCAAGTCACTTACACTTTTTGCTTTTGCTATATTTAAACATGTCTCAACTTGACCAAGTCTGGCACCATCACTCCCTTCTGCCACCCATGGACATTTGCGTGTATGTGCGCGCGTGTGTGTGTTCTTACTGCCAGTGTGGTTCACACTAGGCTGTGTGCCTCAATGTTTGTGTGTTTGTGGACTATGTACAGGGTGTGTGTTGGGTGGGTATGGTTGCATGTGTTCTTAGATACGTACATGCATGCTTTTGGTGATTTGCGTGTGTGCGCATATACCACCTCGCTGGCTTCCATTGTCCCTGTTCCCCTGAGCCAAGGGGGCAGGAACTGCACCTCGGGCAAGATGGAGTTTACCAAATATCTAAAACACATGCACAGTTTTGGGGTGGGGGGGATTTGTTTCTATTCATTTGTTCTTGCTAGGCTTGGCTGGCCCGTTTTAGCGTTCTTTTGAAGCTGAAGGCCATTTTCATGCATTGACTACTGAACCCTTCCCCCCCACCCCATTCCATTCTCCTTCACCGGCTGTCTTTGTTGAAGTAAGGAACTGCTAGACGAGGAGGTTTGACATGGCTGAGTTCGTTTTAATCATTGTAGTTTTTTCTCTGCAACACCAGAATGAGTGAAGCTTCTGATTTCACCCACAGCGTTGCATTTGTAAGATCTCTTGGGGTGTCAGTCAGATAGGCTCAACCCCAGGGCTTTGATCTGGAACTGCAATACATCGATCTAGACACAGTCTCGGTAGGTGAAGTACTGCTGTGTGGCTTTTCTCACCAGTCACACCTCTGTTGTTGGGTAGATTTTGCTCACATGTCCTGTTTTTCAGCCTCGTATTTTTTTGAGTTTTAGTAAAATTTGTTCAAGTTCATTGGTAGGTGCCTGTTGTAGATGCTGAGCATTCTTGGACTTGTTTTCTTTAACGTTTCGTGGCCACTGTGGAAATAGCAGGTAAGTAAAGGGGTCTTGAAATTTCTTGGATCGGTGTTGTACCATAGAGTTGGTGTCTCCAAGCACAGCTAGAGCTGAAAAGCCCCTGTTCAGAATGACCACAGTCCTCATTCAAGGGCAGGATCTGTCACCACAGTGCTGAGCAGAGGATGTCCTACAGAAATGGTAGGCTACAAACTCTTAGAAAACATTCTGGTTACTTTAGAATGCAGGATTGATTTTGAAGGATTGAGAGGTGAAAGGCGGGTGGGTGTAGCAGCTGCATAACTGAGCGTGGGGGAGGTTTGGTGAAGGGGGCGGTGGGAAATGGTGGAATTCTCTGTGTAGGAAAAATGTTTCACTTCCTAACTCTCCACTGTCCCATTGTTCTTTTAATATGGGTCTGCTGGGCTGCACAACCTCACATTAAAATCTGCCCCTTGGCTTCAGCTTTATCCCCTGAGCTCTGTTTGGCTTGAAATACGTTGTTACTCAGCTTCTCTAAGAGCCCTGTATGCTTAATGATAATAATGTTCATCCATTCATCTCTACTTCTCAGCATATCCCATTTGGCCCAGGTGGTTCTCCTCTGTCCCTCAGTGTCAGAGATGGCACAATACCAATTTTTACAGATCTGATACGATATCTTGAACTGGAATGTTGCCGATACTGAGCCAATTTTTGCATGTATATGGCAGATAAATATAAATAAAATCATAAACAGAAAAACGTTTGTCTAAAAGGTTAAAGCATCTAATTTTTTCCTTCCACTGCCATACAGTATGTCTCATAATGAGATTATGTATTGACTTAGTCATCACCTGCTTGAGTCCTACACGCTGGTTCTCTCACGCTCATCAGTACAGCCTTACTGACTTCCGAACTTTGCACCACTTCATCTATATTTTTTCCCATTACTGAATGCATCTGTAATTCCACATCAACTTTAATATTCTCCTAATTCTTCATCTTGTGAATTTCAGCAATAACTTGCTGTTCTACCCGCTACACACACACACACACGCCATGAACTGAGCAGACAGAGAGGGGCTACCTGTACAAATCTCTGTTCTGTTCTCGTTCAGTTAATCTTTCTCCTTTCTGACTCCGTCAGGTTTTTGCTGCTGTTTCGCATTTCCTGACCCTGAATGTCATTTACTTCACAGCCAAACTGGAAATGGTGTCTCTTTTTTTATTTAAAGAATGGACTAATAAATGTTGGTAATGGAGCTGTGCTAGTGGACAATGCTAACAGTTTTGACTGTTTAAATGCTCTCACTAGAAGGCAAATATCCTCTTCCCTCACACTAGGTTATCAAAACTACGTGATGCCAATACACACCATCACATGGGTGCTGGCGTATAGATATTTGCATTTGGAGTTTTCATTGTTCATGTGAAGAAAACTCTAGTTAAACTCTACAGTTGTGTGTAAACTGTGCTCATACTGTGTCACGTGACCTGCTCAAACTAACCTGGCTGTTATCAGATGAGCTTTGCCGTGCAGCTCTAAAGCACTGAAGCACTATTGTCAGGCTGGATATGTGACTATTGGATCAGTTTCCTTAAAAAGTTCCTTCCATCATCCGATCCAGCATCTATCTGTCTGTCTCTCTAGCTGCTGTTATCGAACCAATTTGGATTGGTGTTGCAGATCAGAATAGATCAAGATGAAATTATTTAATCCTTGTTTGTCACCAAAACTGCTTACATGGAAGTCTATTCAGATGCTCTGCGTTGATTCTTCTGGCAGCCGCTTGGAGCTTGGTACAGATCTGTGTGTGTGCGCGCGTTCTCCAGGCTGCGGGATGGAGCATTGAGTCATGTGGGTGTGTGCCAGGGAGTTACTGGAAGAGGAGTTGTGCTTTTGTCAGTGTGTGCGTCTTGGATATCAGCACCAGCAGTCGACAGCTAGTGCTATATAGAGGATGTCTCTAGGAAAGCAGAGATGGTATGAGAGACTGGTTACCTTAGCTTTATGTAAGATCTGTGATTGATTTTGCTGGCCATAAATTAAAACACTTTTCCTTGCTACAGTCTGAGCACCTTTCATTTTAGCATGTTTCCTGTTGGAATAGCCCAGAGCTGGATTTGGTTTGGAATAGGATCAGTGTGATTCATTCTCTCTCTCTCTCCCTCACTGGTCAGAGCAGGCCGAGGGTTGCTAATAAGTGCCATAGCTGTGCACTTGGTGTGTGGATGATGTCACCGCAAAGGCATGATGCTTTGTGCACCTGTACAAACAATTCTGAGAGAGAAATGTTAAGCTTGAAATTATGGTCAGACTGCTCTCACTGCCTCTGTCTCTCTCTTTTTCCATCTTCTCTGTTCTCTGTGTGGTGTCCCCTTGCTCCTGCTCTGTCTGGGTGTAACTGTCTAATATGTGATAATACCTCTGGGGTGACTGTAGTAATTGGCTCCTGGTAGCCTTCGTTGTAGTTCTCCCAGTCCTCTATGTGCACAATGGAGCTTCAGACAGAGAACACAGCCTTAATGGGTGCTGTGCACTGTGGACTTAATAATGACACCTGCATTTGAATTATGTTGGACTGCTATGTCGTGCACTGCCAACCTTAAGCTCCATTTACAGTATAAACATTCAGCCTGGTGCTTAGGCCTGCTCAGATCTGCTTGTCAGCTGATGAGCTGTGAACTTGAGTATGTAAGGCTGGCATGTATGTAGTGCTTATATAGCATGCTGCTAATAATGTTAATAGAAATGTGAGCAGTAATGGTACATTGGCACTTTGATTTTCAAGCAGATATCAGGTGTGTGTGTGTGTGTGTCTGTGTGTGTGTTTTGTAGCCCATGTATCTGTGAATGTGGGAGAAAATGTGAATACAAGACCGTGTGTGTGTGTGTGTGTGTGTGTGTGTGAACAGCTTGTAGAAACCCTTTCCTTAGTTTGGGAGGAAATTCCAAGCTACTCTGAGGAAGGTCAGAGGTTGCTGCTGCTGGAATCTCATTTGCTGCTTGGCCACCGCTGAAAAATGGCTGTCTGAAGAAGCACAGCAGGCAAAGGGCAAGAGTACCACCAGCCAGTGGGGGGCGACAGTGCTGCCTGTGTGCCCTGGGAATAGAGCCCGTGGAATTCCCCACCAAATCATACGTGGGAAGGGGAGGTGTCATGTTTGTTAAAGGAAATGAATCCGGTATGTATCGGACGTCCTGCATGTTAAACAGGTGTCCCTGAGGGATACTAGGAAAAGTCCAGAACACTTGATACATAGTTCTGTTTGTGCAGCTGTGTTTTGCGTCTCTGAGGTCATTTATTCTATTTTGTTTTTATTTGGCAAAAGGGCTTTTCCCTAGCTGTCCATTTGCTACAGTGCTGTGAGTGTGGGACTGTGTGAGATTTGTTTTTGTCTGTGGCGTCTTCTCACTGTAGTGGAGATGAGACAAGCCTCTGAGTCATTTTGAGCTTACCGAGTTTGGGTTAAGGCTTCTGCTGGCTGTCTTTACTATAGTGATACGCTAAAGCTCTTTAAACCTGTTTGAAAACGCAGAGCTCATGGCAGAAATCAGCATTTCTGTGGCTCTATTTGATACTGCGGGTAAACCTAGTGCTTTCATTACATTTACGCTTCAATAGGACTGATGTATCATATGCTTATGCATACACATCGTATCATGTTTAACAGGTTTGGAAGAAAATACACCGTATCCTTTTCTTTGATCCATTTAATCTCTTCTGTTCATACTTACACAAGGTGTCGTCCCCGTCTCCCCCCCCGGAGAAATCCATGCCACAAGGAGTTCTCATCTGATTATACTCATTCTAATAGATGTCCCTGTTGAGTAGCTTGTGCTGGGACTCAGGCATGTGTGTCCTGCTCTCTAGCTTGGGCGGGTTTCCTCTGGTGATTTGCTCAGCAGAAGGGGAGGTTGTGTTTCAGAGGGGTCTGGCTGCACAGCCGTGAGATGAAGCACTAACCTCAGTGTAGAGAGGGCCCGTCACATGTATGTCTGTCTGTGGTTAGTATGCTATAGTATGTGTGTTGTGTTTAACACAGGATGCCAATTCGATGGGCACAACATCACTGCTAACTGCAGAGAGAGAGGATACAATCTGGTGTATCTTATCCTCTGCTCAGTGGAGCTTATGCTGCAGTTATGCAAAACAGATGCTACTCACCCCCCCCCCCCACCTTTGTTTGATTGCATCCTGTTTTATGTTCATTTGTTTTTGGCATCCTGTTTAGATTGATGGGATGGCCTGTGCTAGGTAATCAGGAGGGTGTTTCTGCTAATAGCCTGTGGGGTTGTGAGCCTGTTGATGTGGGTAAGGTGAAGCTGATGCCCTGTGAGGCCCTTGTGCTGTTGGGTTGCAGGTAGGAGCCCCACCCTCTGAGTCTCAGGCCCTCAGCACAGCACCGTGCAGATGAATCACCACAACTCTCTCTTTAATCGTCATATTACTTTTCATGGGGGTGGTTGGTTAAAGGGTGTGAGTGTGAGAATGTGACGGGTGTAAAAGCCCATGATGGTTTGTATGATGGGAAGGTGAGAGATGGTGCATACTGTGCTCTACCGTGTGGCTCTACCGTGTGCCCTGCAGCTTCTAGTGGAACCTGCTGCAAACAGGATGCCGTGCTCGTCATTGCTTTGTTGTACGATGTCAGTATTTCCTGTATTTTGATGCCATTTGGCAGGGGATGTTACCCATGTTCCTTTTTTTGGCATCTTATCAAGCCCTTTGCCCACTGATGCACACTGTTTATTGAGCTGCACTGCTTTCTGCTTTGCCTCTGCAGTTTATTCTAGGTGTCACAAGACCTCGAAATGATTGAGATTTACCGACTGGATTTTCCTATTGCTTCACTAAATTTAGTTTACACACACAGCGTGCTCTCCGGGGAGCGATTTGGCTGCACGCTGCTCCGTTCATGGGGAGGCGCTCTTATGGACTGTAAATGTGGATTGAATCATCACAGTGCTGAGCTGCAGCCGCTGGTTTGGATATAGACATTAGTCAAAGGGGATCTTTCTCATGCTGTGTGTGTGTGTGTGTATACAAGGTTCTGATGGTGAGGTAAGGGGGGTGCAGTGTGTTGGTGTACAGGGCCAGTTGCAGGGTTAGGCAACTGCTCTGAACTCTGACCTTAAGTGATCCACCCCCAGAGGTTAGAGGTCAGGAAGACCAGTGGGGAGGACACGGGAGAGGGCCAGAGGGTAGAGGTGCACACATACTTACACCCCCACCCCCCGAGCCATGCTAGTAAATCAGTTTGAACCATCCCAGGTTGGACTCAGAGCTGATTGAAATTCCAGTTAAAGGGTGTATTACTTGTCTTTCTAGTACAATTATTATTATACATGTCTGAAAATGAAGTAAGCAGGCTACCTTGTTAAATGTGTTCCATTGTAAGATAATGACTAGTTATAGCTGACTAATTGGTCATGTGATCAAAGAGCCTGTCAGGAAGGTGTGTAAGTGAAACACACTCATGTGTAATGTTACTGGGCCATTTGGCAGACCTGAGGCTACTGAAGGGATGTTGTAGTGGTCTGACAGTACTGCTTCACTGGGCTATGAATCATTTGCTTACTGAAAGATCACTGAAGAGTGTGTGAGTGTGTGTGTGTGTGTGTGTGTGTGTGTGTGTGTGTGTGTGTGTGTGTGTACTAACAGAAGAAAATGTTAGTCATTTCCCCACTGGCTGCTGTAGAGCCCAGGCAGTAATTTGCGGATGTGTTGCTGGTTCAGAAGTGGTAGTCTTAATTGCATAAGCAGCTTCAGAAGCAGAGTGAGGAGGCTTAGAAGCCGTGCATCTCTGTGCTCGTGAAAGGCGAGCACAGCTCTCTGATCTTCCTTCCACAGACAGCTGCTTCAAACATCATCAGTGGGGAGAGTGTAACAGGCTTTTGGGTAGTGCTGCTGAGAAGCGAAGAGGTAGAGAGACACACGCACATGGACACCACCACCTTAAGACACAGCACTAAGGCTGAAATGATTATTTGAGAAACTGGAGTAACTCGGTTACTAAAAATTGTCAATGTAAATTCTGTACATCAAGGTTATACCCACAATAGTTCGCAAAACATCCATCAAGCTGAAAACGGATACCGTAGCTAAATACTAGGCTAACAACAAAACAAAAATGAGAGCATTAAACAACGTTAAAGAGGTGATCTTGTATTATACCATAGAAGAGGATAATGTGAAGAAGCCAAAGGTGACTTTTTTGAAGCATTTTTGCGCATTTTCTTGAATCATTAGCAATCTGCAGAGAGGCTATGAAATAAATGAACAAATACTTTTAGGGATTCACTTTTTGTACACTGGGGATGTTATGAACTATTACTGTTTTCACAAACTCTTTTTGCTTTCACATAAATGTTGAGGTCCACTGAGTGCACTGCAAAGGTTAGGGAAAGTGGCCAATGGCAAATTACTTGGTTTTACCTGGTTTATATTTTTCATGTGTTCAAACCAAACTATTTTATGTTTGCCAAACACATTAATAATCACTTAGCATCAGTACGCCAGCTTTGTCAAAATAATGATCAGCTTAGTTCACAAAAGGATGTTCTGCACATAACTTGAAAAATGTAAAAATGGAAAAGCATCATGGATACCTTTTTTTATGAATTTTTTTTATCTGATTATTTGTTTTTGCATTTCGAAAAATATTATATTGGATGTTATTAAAGTAAATTATATTCTCTTTTGTATGTTTACTATTGCTCTTTACTAAAACAGAAGTATTTCTTATACTATTACTCAATTCACAGATTGAGTAATCTAATAGAATACACCATCACACAATGAAAAAATCACAACCTCCCACAATTAAAATGCATGACAACACTGCCCTTCCAGAACACACACGCACAACACCCACACTAAAATACTCCAATTCAAATGCAACAACAACCTGACTAAAATCCACAACAGTAAAAGCTCAACTACAATGTACCACCACCAGCTGTGTGTATGTGCGTGCGCGTGTGTGTGTCAGTATGATTAAGGATGCTACTAGGTGATTTAAAGCCATGGTTAGAAAGTGCTGAAACAGCCCCGAGCACCCCATGGATCTCTTGACATACACACACTCGACTCAGCTCACCTCGACCCTTTTATCTCCTGTTTGAGTGTGTGTGCACTATTGTGTTCTGAATGCTGCAGTGTGGTTTTGAACATAATGAGCTCTGTGATTAGGGTGGAAGGCTTTCACATGGTGACTTGATGTAGGAGTCACACTCAGTGACAGTCAGCCCTTCTCTTACCATCTGTGTGTGTGAGAGAGAGACAGAGACATGGCGGGGTCTGTCAGTAGATGAGGTTATAATATGTATGATTTTTAAATGGCAACATATTTTCTGTAGTTCATGAGCCCTAGTATACGAGCTGTTTGTGTGGGGGCGTGTTTGTGAGACCGTGAGGAGTGGAAAAAGATAGAAGAGTGAAGAAAGGAGTGAAGAGAGAGGGAGAGACAGCTATTCTCAGGGGGAGGGGAGCTGGCAATTGAGCCAGTGCACTAGCAGTGCTGTGAAAGAGAAAGCAGGAGGGGGAGGGACGAACGGACGAAGGGAGGGAGGGACGGACGGACGGACGGACGGACGGAGGGAGGGAGGGAGGGAGAAGGGTGAGTGAGTTCATCCGTTCTCCTGGCAGGCAGCCAAGCGCCTGCCTGTGGGTGTCTGTATCCATGCCAGGGCATGTGTTTCCCCTCCTGTCTGCAGGCCCAGTCAGTGTTTATTCTCTCTCTCCCTCTGTCCTGGATGGACGCACACACACACACATCTACTTTACTCTCATTCCAAACCACTACTTTCTCCCAAAGCCCTTTGAGTGATTTTGATCCACCTCTCTCTCTCTACCCCCGTCCCCCCTCCGCCATGGTAACCAAAGCAGTGAGCCACAGTAAAGGAATGTTTATCCCCTCCTCCCCTCAATATCTATTCCCTTTTTTACTCAGTCCGACTCAGTCTGGCACCATGCCTGTTTTTGTGCTCTTAGCCTGCTGCTTCTGTGTGTACTTCCATCTTGGGCTACAACATGGATACACTACATTACCCAGCATGCCTGTCTTCTGTGGCCATTGTCTCACCTGCCTCTTTTTAAAAACCTGGATCCCTGCAGTGGAAGCAGCCCTAGCAAGCAGGTGCTAAGATAAGGGACTCTCTTCCCTTTACCTCATTTGTCAAACATGGGTGATGCTTATGACCCTGGGGGAGGCAGGGCTCTAATATAAAGGTACTCGTAACAGGCTTCAATGGTAACTTCTTTTCCATGTTGCTCGGTCAGAAAATTCACTGGCGACCAGAAAATTCACTGTCCTGAACAAATTTTTGTATTTTAAAAAGTTATATTTTAAACACCACCACACAAGCTAATATGGTACAGACATGCTAGTGGCCTTTTTGATGCTGTAAGCATCATCACAGATTTTTCGAAAGATTTTTCTAAAATTTCTAGTTCTGTGAAAAAAATATCCACTTTAATCTGCCTTGTTGGGATATTTCTTATAAACTTTGCCAAACTTATAAGGTACAGAGGGGTCAAAATCGACCCATGGGGGAATGCAGTTGCGGTCTAGCTTTGCTTCATATTTACGCTTTGCCATTTTCCTGCACACCTCTCTCTCATGTCATTTGTCAACAGAAAATAACATTGGTTTGTTGTGACTGCATGCAAATAGAAAAGACCATTTTTGTTCTGCATTTCGAGGGGTTAAATATTTAAGTGAATTGGGTTTGGTATCAGTTACGTTGCGCTCAGCCACCCCAACATGCTGTGGTCCCGACGTTATGTTTACTTGCCCCAGCCATTTGGGCAGTTTTTATTATTGAACTCTGTCTAATATTATGATGCTATCAAAGATGCTAATATTAAGAAGCTGTTGGAAAACTTGATTAACAAGATCAGTTGTTTGTTTGGCACTAAACTTTGTTGTGTGATGGACCCAGCTCAACCCAGCTCTAGATCCTTGGTATCTGGTCAGAACTTTGTGTGTTTGCGTGCGCGCACCCGTGCAAGCATGTGAGTTTGTACAGGGGTGTGGTCTGAATGGAGACACAAGAGCTCCAAAAGATTTGTGCTGTTTTTCTTCCCGGTGAAGGTGGCCTTAGCTCACCCAGGCTCAGAACACATATGGACTCTTACTGTGGGCAATAGACAGTGCAGCTTGAATGTGCATTGCATCTGCTTAGCACAGCTTGATCTGTCTGTGCATGTGTCTGTGTGTGTGCGCTGATGTTCCTTTAGACACACTGTTGGTATTTATAGCAGTGTGCCTTCACAGAGAAATGTGCTGACTTCTGCACTTTCTGACCCCATTATCCTTGTGCAGAACACTAAGCAGAGAAAAGTCTCTCATACTGTTTGTTTATTAAGAGATTATTAGATTTATTGCTGCATGTGTGCATAAGCGTGTATGGGGGAGGAAGTGGGATGTGGGCGTGTGCCCTTATGTCAGTAAAACCAAGGAAAGCAAAGCTCTGGTTTAAGGGAGCAGGCACCATTGTATTGGTGTGCAGCTATAGCACTACAGCCTGCAGTTTCATACCATCCTGCTTGAGAGACCAGCTGCAGGACAGAGAGACTGGCTTAATAAGTGCTGCAGGACAGAGAGACTGACTTGCGTTTGTGAGTTCACAGGAATTGTCTGCTCAATTCTGGATAAGTTGCATCACCAGTTATGAGGACACTTTGAGATATTAAGCAATGGAAACCCAGATTGCTGTTTCAAAAAGCCAATCCAGATATTTAATACAAATATTTATTAAAGAAGCGGGACACAATTATACCCAAGTTATATTTCAAACGTTTGTGAGCCCACATGGGGGAAAACTTGGTTTACTGGCAGTTTAACACAGTTCCACAATTTCATATTCTTTCAGACACGTGTCTCTCAATGTACACACAGAAAAGCTCCTCAATATCTGTTTCAGAATTGGCATATTGAAATGTGGCATCCATTGAGGCTGTAGGTGGGCTTACATTAGGCCATGCCCCCTGTACCCCCTTAGACCTGTGAGGGAGGGGCTAGTGGGTGAGTTTGGCTCATGTCTGAGGTGCAAATTAAGCAGTCTCAGATAACACACCAAATGATGAAATGCATACCACCTTAAAGTTTGGGTTGCCTAGTGCCGAGTGCTCTTCTAAGGCTCCACCAGGTGCATTATGAGCAGAAGGAGATTGATTAATTGGAGGGAATCCAAAGCATCTTCGCTTCTGTCCTCCATCGTCCTCCCCAACAGACACAGCACATACACATGAGCTTATGTTTCTAATCCAGCTATGAAATCAATCTCAATCAGACTGGTGCCCTTAAGAGCTCTCTCCCCATCACACCTCTGTTACCCATCTGAATCCACCTTAACTCCACCATTATTTTCTCCCTCCAGGTCTCTGACTGCCAGGACTCGGTATCCCATAATGGACAGCATGTGTAGCACAGCCATACCCACATCTTGCGTATAGAGGAAGTTGCGTGACCAACATGTCCTCTCAGCCACAGCCTTTACCTCAGAGCCGCAGGGCTACAGACGCCCGCCACCTGCCAAGCCCCGCCAGCCTGCCGCTGCAGCTGACTCGAGCCCATACGGTATGTACACACTCGTAAGTGCACTCACACACCTGCGATCACACACTTATGGCCCACAGTGAGCCAGATTGCGGAACTTGAAAATTTTCTCAGTCCTTTGAGGTCTTCAGTCCCCCTGCCAGATGAACCCACTCCCAACGATAAGTTTGACACCGCATCCGACTGTCTGGTGTCCTTACGCAGCTTTTTCCAGTATTCATGCCATCCCTGCTGACACGGACACCTGCACAGACCACCACATGGCAAAATCTGTCAGCCACTGTTAGCATTACGCACTGATTTTGGGTCTGTCAAATCTCTCACACCCCAGCACTTACACTCAGTGGGACACAATCCTCAGTATAGCGCTATCGAGCTGTCGCCCTGGACAGGCTTGGTTTTAGAGTGAGCTAATTAAGAAGCCCCTCAGGAGGGTGCGTTGTGTAGTGAAGCTTAGCCTAGTCAGGTCTTCTGGGAGAAAGCCAGTCACTAATTCCCACATTGCTCCAGTGATTGATCTGGATAGATATTGAGCTGCTGTTAAGTAAAGCGGCACAATGTATTTTGTATTTTGGCCTTGGAAATACTGATACTGCAGTGACTGCTATGGAGTGCAGTAACAAAGTGTTTTTAGTGTGTGCTGTGAGGACTAAAGCTACAGATCTGTGGGCGTTCGGATGAATCATGCCGTTCACACGATCAAACAAACATGAATCATTTTGATCCAATTTATACAGACTAATCTTGGAGTCAGGTCATATCAACAGTTCTCCAATTCCAATAAACTGACATTTTGATAATTATGATATTGCATAAGGCATAACTAATTGCAATATGTCACTATATAATTGCTATGTATATATATTGTACATTAATGTTGAAGACATCAGAATTATGAAGGAAAACACATAAAACCAGAATGTTTTATACTTTTGAAGAATCTAAAGTAGCCAACTTTTGATTTAATGACGGCTTTGCACACTTGGCATTCTCTCAGTCATGAGGTAGTCACCTGGCATGGTTTCCCAACAGTCTTGAAGGAGTTCCCAGAGGTGCTGAGCACTTTTATTGGCTGCTTTTCCTTCACTCTGCGGTTCATGTCATCCCAAACCATCTCGGTTGGGTGATTGTGGAGGTATATTTGCACTTAACATAATAGTTTTCAATCGTTAATGGGAATAATATATAGTTCCTCTCCATGCCGGACTATATATTATTATCTTTCTGAGCTCTAGCACACCTCCTGTACCTGACCATTAACAAATAAGGTAGATGGCTTCCATTAGTGCAGGAAATTCACTGTGAGAGAGACCATACAGGACCCTCCACAGGGCCTGGATTCTTAGGGAGAAGTAGCATTTGTGACTCTCCGGCTTGCTGGTCGTGGGCCACGGGAGAGTGTGGCCCATGTCCCCTCCATGGCTTCTGGCCGTAAGGCTGTCTGCCTGCTTCAGGGTCCTTTGTTTCTGGCCACGGACACTCAGTGCCCTGGGCAGGCAGGCTGTGCAGCTGTGCTGGGCCAGCCCGGCTACACGGGACCGATTCAGCCTCTGCTTCAGTCTGTGTGAATGTAACCCTGTCTGTAATGCTGTGTTCCTGACAGGACGTCAGCATGATGGACTACCACCCTCGGGACTACAGCTCCCACCTGGCCCATGGAGCCCTGACCCAACCCCACCGCCGCAGACCCTCCCTGCTCTCGGAGTTCCAGCCTGGGAGTGAGAGGTATGGGCACATGCACGCGAGTTCTGTCACACTCTCGTGTTTCTCTCTCTGTCTCCGTGTCTCTGTCTCTGTCACTGTATCACACACACTGCTCTCACAAGAGCAGCATTCTCACGTCAGTGTATGACAACCAAGAAGCCAGCTGCCCAGAATGGTCCGCAGTGCAGCGCGCACATCTATTAAGAGTATGTCCTTTTCTCTAAGGCTGCCAGACAGCCCTGACTGGACAGCACTACTGCCATAAAATCAATCTGCCGTAGACAGGGAAATTCAGCAGCATGACTTGTGGAGAGGGGAGTGGCTTTAGCCTGTGTCAGTGTGAAATTTATTTAGCGTGTCATGTCCTGCATGTTGGACCATACCTCCGCTGGGTCCTTTCATGCAGCGGCACCGGGTTCCGCAAGAGTTTCTGTGCAGTGACACCAGGTTCTGGAACGTTTCTCCACTCAGCCTCCTAATCGTCTGTCCCTCTGTCTAATGCAGGGAGGTGTGTGTGTGTGTGGGTGTGGGTGTTGGCTGTAACCGTTGTCCATGTGTCTCCACCAACCTGCTGTGTAGTAAGTGATGCTACCAGCAGCAGCAGAGCACCTGTGGGCAAGTTTTAACAGACAAGCTCACAGAGACACTGCAGCTCTGCCACGATGCTCTCTATCTGTGTGCGCGTGCATGCTTGCGTGCATGCTCCTTCCTCTTTAGGAGTTGTAATTACCTTCTACATATTCCTTTGCAATTGCTAATCAGCACTCCTGCATCACAAAATATTATGAACTTAACACAAGAAGAGCTTATATACTGCCCCCCCCTTTATCTTTTCTTTTCTCTTTCTCTCTTTATCATAGTCAAATGAGTGGTGATGAGACATTTTACTAGGTATTGTACTCCCCCGCTACAGTAAGACAGCACAGT
The DNA here is from genome assembly GCF_041902795.1 of Electrophorus electricus. NCBI lineage: Eukaryota > Metazoa > Chordata > Actinopteri > Gymnotiformes > Gymnotidae > Electrophorus > Electrophorus electricus. Next base: position 4,091,036 of record NC_137516.1, on the reverse strand, counting down.
GCATTGTTACTGTAGTGGTGGAGGACAGCACAGTGGTGTACACATTAGTTTGCTTGAACTAACACAGGTCATTTTTTTAAGGGGACCGTTTGGCTGAAAATCCCGTTCACACTGATGGTTCCTCTAGTATATGGCAGATATCCAAATTAGCCCCATTTTGCTAGTGTTGCTAGCAAAATACAGAGGTATATAGGCACAGGAAAGCAGTGTTCTGAACATGTGCCAAAACTCAAGGCAGGAGTTGGGCCTTCATTAATGGGCCATAATTAATGGGCCATAATTAATGTCTTGCATGTTTAACAACCTATATACTCTGCACTACAAAAATTCAGGTTCCGATTTGGCTGTTTGTCTTGCCTTGTTATCATCTCTGATGTTACTAACTGCAGAAGTGGGCTTGGTGCGTGTATGAAACTTTCACATTATGCAAATGAGGAATGTACTTTAAGAGATGACTGCTCTTGTACTTGATTGCAGTTGTAAGGTTAACATACTTCTTGCTGAGCTTTGAGTTCCCACTTAAAGCCAGCAGAAGGGAATAGGTGTGTGTGTGGAATAGTATTTCATCTTAGCTTATCTTTGTGCGCATGTGTGCGCGCACGCGTGCGAGAGAGGGGTGAGTGGAAAGCTTGCTAAAGTGGTGGAGAAGTTGTTTCAATAGGGATGTGGTGTTGCAGAAAGACGAGAGGATGTGTAGAGGAAATGTGTGGGTGTCAGTAGGGCAGATGGAGTGATAGTGCACATGAGAGATGAAGAGCAACAGGGGTGTCGGGGCAAAAATGTCTCCACAATAATACACTCAAGTCAGCACAGGTTTCAGCACCCACACCCTTCATAATCACACACAGCACCATCTGATCTTCAGCCAGCCCTGTCACATGCCAGGGGGGCTGAGGCACAGTACTGGGGGGAGGAGAACTGGGCTTTGCTGATATCATTATGTTAGCGTCATGCCTCTATGGAAATCAGGGGAAGTAGGAAAGAGAGAGTCTTTGCGTGTGTGAGTCTATATGTCTCTCTCTGTTTCTGTTGTGTTTTTTCCACCTACTGTCTTCAATTACCAAGGTTGGGCTGAATTTTCTGTGTTTGTTGGATAGAGGTACAGAGGGGAGGTCCCCCCTGACTGTATGGGTATGCTGTCAGCCTGTGTGGAATTACTCATGCTGTCACATTGCAGGCCAACGTGTGTGTGCGCTAAGCCATACTAAATGTGAATACTTCTGCACACACAGAGCTTCTCAAGTTGAGGTAGTAGTCATGGGTTTGTAAAATGTTGGTACTGGTGCAAACTGGAGGTTGGAGGTGGATTGCACGCACGTGAACGTATGTATATGTATGTTCATCCAAAGTCATCATGATGGCCAGAACACCTCACTGTGTGTCTCACCATGCTGGTTTAGATTTGCTTTGGCTCTGCCTGTTAGACCAATGGTATTCTGTGTGTAGTGGATGGCAGCGGGTTTCAGACTTTTCCATGTGCTGGAGACCTGCTGTACTGTCTCTGCGTGGAACTTCTCTCAAAGGCCACACTGGAATAAATCAGCCCGATCCTGCTGTCACTAGCATCTGGAATAATGGGGGTCTTTCTCGCTTGACAAATATTCCTCAGGAGTGTGTCTCTCTCTCTCTCTCTCTCTCTCTCTCTCTCTCTCTCTCTCTCTCTCTCTCTCTCTGCATGTGTAATTAGACCATTCCTCTTCCTTCCATTGTGTTTATTACTTCAGTGAAGAAATTCCAGGAAGATGCTGCAGATTTATTTATTTATTTATTTATTTATTTTTGCAAGAATATTTGAGTGCTATTTGGGACACTCAGAAGTGCAGCTCTGTCTCTGCCACTCCCAGGTGGCAGTGGGAGCACAATCTGTCCTCCCTGGACACACAGGTCTGCCTGCGTCGGCCCGGTTCAATGGCGAGGCTGAGCCAATGTCTCTCCTCATCAGTCTTCAGTGGTGGTCAGACAGGTTGACTGTATATAATCTTGATTTAGACCTAAATAGCATTAAGGTTTGTGTTGTACCTTTTAGGGATGCTTTCCAATATGTGGATGTTTGTTTTTGGTTGGGTTTGAGTGTTTGTGAGAGTTTGTATTGGTAAATTGTAGCTGTTCAGAGACTCTTCGTGTTTGTATAAGTAGCGAGTAAATGTTTCAGCTCACTGACTCTCAAAACTAGCACCCTTCCCTCCTCCCTGCCTCCCCTTATACCCATGACTAGAAATGACACTGATATCAGCAAAAATGCCAGGTTGAATATCAGTGAAGACATTTTTAGGGAAGCCAATCTGATACCATCACAAATCCAGTCTGGAAATAGCACAGCAGTGCAGCACATGTGATAACAGCCAGGTTAGTTTTAGCAGGTCACATGATAACAGCTGGGCAAGTTTGAGCACACACTGCTATAGCGTTTTCTTCCTGTTAAAGGCTGAAAACTATAATGTTTAAATGCAAATATGCATACACTCTCACACAATACCATTTTTGCACTGTTCACTGCCATATCTGCAACCAACAGTGGTTTGTTTATTAATCATCTTTATTTAACAAAATTAAAATAAAAATAAAAAAAACTTTTCCAATTTGACCATGATGTAAAGGGCATTCAGGTTCAGGGAAAGGAGAAAGAGCTGCAGAAACATGATAAACAGATAATTATCAAAATGATAACATTCTCGCTCGTGCTCTAAATTCACAAAGTGCATGGGGAAAATAACCAGTTAGCCAGCCAAGTTTGAAGGTAGTCTTGATTAGTTTGAATAAGAAACTGGAGAAAAAAGTTCAACTAACTGTCCATAGATTTATGACTTTTTTTTTGGCAAGAATAATCTTGTTAACATTATCAGATTAAATTTATCTTGGTTTAAGGAAAGCATATAGTAATGGTAGCCCCTCTGTCTGCTCACTTAGTGTGTTTAGAGTGTAGAGGATAGAACAGCGATTTGCTGCTGAAATTCACAAGAACAGTTATAAGGTTATTATGAAGTTAATGTGTAATTACAGATGCATTCAGTAATGAGGAAAAAATGCAGATGAACTAGAGTATAAATTTCAGGGGTGAGTGAGTGAGGCAGCCATACTAAATGTGTGTGTGTGTGTGTGTGTGTGTGTGTGTGTGTGTGTGTGTGTGTGTGTGTGTGTGTGTGTGTGTGTGTGTGTGTGTGTGTGTGTGTGTGTGTGAGCGATGGGTGAGAACAGTAAAGCTGATGACCAAGGCAGTAATATCATCTCAGTAAGAGAGACACTGACCGTACAGCAAATGAAAGACTAAGGCTTAAGCCTTTTTAAACAAAGTTGTTTTTTATGATTTTATTTCTATCATATCCATGCATGACACGTGAAATGGCATATGTAATACATCTCAAACAAAACAATTCCACCATACAACTAAACCCCAGCTCCATGAAAAAATATCCGAACAGTATCGGTATTGGGCGACATTCAAATTCATGATAGCTGTATCTGATGGGAACCAGAAAAACTGTCATCTCTAGTCATGACCATATTCATTTGCAGTATTGCCAAAGTGGTATAAAAATAAGACCATTATTAAAACCAATATTAAGGAAAGTACAAACTCTGTTAATTAGCATGAAATAATGCTTTGTCACAAAAAGAAAAATGACAAAGATGTTTACAAACGGGGTGATACATTGCCCCCGCCAACAGCCTCTTTGTAAAAGCCACTGCTCTCACAAGAGCAGCATTCTCACGTCAGTGTATGACAAGAACCAAGAAGCCAGCTGCCCAGAATGGTCCTCAGTGCAGTGCGCACATCTATTAAGAGCATGTCCTTTTCTCTAAGGCTGCCAGACAGCCCTGACTGGACAGCACTGCTGCCATAAAATCAATCCGTCATAGACGGAGAAATTCAGCAGCAACTCTTGCTCATTTTCTCTCGCTTTCTGTCTGCCTGTGGCTGTCTTGTTGCCCCTACCCACCCTCATCTTGGCCTGAGTTGTGGTAGTTGTGGGGGAGTGTAGAGTCCTTCTGCTCCACATGCTGCTGTGGTGTTTGGGTGAAGTCTGGAGAGTGTTCTTGTGTCCTGTTGCCGTCTCAGAGCGCCAGCAGTGGCCTCGTCTAAGTGCTCCTATCCGCTGAAGGTTTGCTGGGGGCTTGTCTGGCTGCCATGTAGATGTGCAGTGAGCTTTACTAGGGATGGCAATAAATGTCTGTGTATGTAGAGCAGCTGAAGATGACTGATGCCAAATCCCATATCAAACCCCATGCATATGCACACGTTCCTGCCGAGTAGCAGGTCTGAGCTGCTTCTGGCAGTTTGGACTTCGGCTCACTTTGGGGTTATTGCTTGACTGTGTGTGTTCATGTGTAACTGATCATGTGTGCCTTGGCTATAGTAGAGAGGGAATGCAAGTGAGGGGTTTTTGTGCATCTTGCTCATGTCTGTCCACTCCTGTACTGACTCAGAATGGCGTTCAGTATGGGGTTTGTTGTCCGCTCCTGTACTGACTCAGAATGGCGTTCAGTATGGGGTTTAGTGGCTGCATGTGTACGTATCCTGGGGTTGTTTGTTGGCACACACGTTTGTGGGTGTGTTGCGTTCCTAAATGTGTACGTGTGTGCTCTACTTATAGTACTTCACACACACCCCTACTGAACAGAATGGTTCTTTTGCCTTCAACATTTCTGTGTAACAACAGATGTTGTAAATATGTAGTTGGAGTCTTCACAAAGCCCCACCTGCTTTCATTTAATTAGAGACTCCAGCCAGTCAGGTTGGTTCTCATTAGACATGGCCAACACTTATAAGGATATGGAATAACACAGCAGTGAATGTCAGTGGTTCACATTTGTGCATGTTAAGCACCACAGGCTCAGTATCCTACAGGGTACTGAATGCTGAATTTTTCTGCGTGTGCGGCCGTCAGCACATTTGCTTCATGAACACTTCCCCCCTGTCGTCGTCTGATGTCAGCCAGCTGCAAAAGACACTTGCCCACAGTGTCTCCCAGGCCAGATGCCTCTGGGGCCTGGACGTGCTCTTCCTGCCTCCCCGCATGGCGCTGTACATGGCACTACAGCAAAAAATGCCATGCATCATGTTCCTCCTTACGTCAGACATTAGCACTTCTTGTTGGTTTACAGGGAGAGAGCTTAAAATGGGAAGATGTGCTGTGTTGTGTTTTCCCACTGCGGCTCTTTCTGTTCTCGAGATGTTCGCATCCACACTGTTAATGGGTAACTTGCTGATTACCCATAATTCACCTCTCTCCACCATTCTGTGTCTGTTGCAGAGGCCAGGAGCCCCATGTCCGATACGATCACATCTACCTGCAGGAGGCCAACAGCCAATCGGAGATGGAATACTCTGAGATAAAACGCCCTCGCATGGAGTTAGGGCCGGACCCACTCCTGCGCCACCCGCCCCACCGCCCGCCTCTCTCGCTGGGCGGTGTTGAGGACATGACAAAGGTCAGTGCTTTGCTTCTCAGCTGTCTACACCTGGCAAGAGACCCAGCCTGTCCATGTATTGGTTTAGTTTCAGCCCTTTGACACACCTGAAACATTTGAAACAAAGTCTTCTTCTCTGCTCCATCATTCTAAGGCTTCTGGGTCACAAGCTTTGAATGCCTGTTTCTGCCTCTGCATGGGCTCTGAAAGACCTGGTGCTGGATTTGAACATATACGTGTGTGTGTGTGTGTGTGTGTGTATATAATATAAAAATTTACACTCTTCCTGATGATTACAGTCATGACGTTATTGCCATGGAAACCTGTTGCAGGCTGCTGCAAACCTCTGGTAAATGCTGTTTTAAGCGTTGGGTTCATCGTCATGGTGATTAGCAACTTCTTTAAGTGCTTCACATAAAAGAGGGCTAAGGAGTCTGTTTACTGGCTTGGGCTGTGCTAAGCAAAAGGCTGTTAGCTGTAGGCTCCAGAGGCGAGGGCGTGCACCTCCGGATGTGACTGATAATGGGAGGCACTGGCTCAGGTAATCACTCAGCCTGGAGTTATTGGCTGTATAAATCAGGTTGTCTTTAGCCATTAGCGAGCGCCTCCATCCTGTTGCGAGAGACAGCAGCTCATTTGAGCCCGGCCCAGAGGCCCGTGTGAGTGTGCACACGTGAGCATGCATTTAGCTTAGCATCACAGCCGTGTGTCTGTGTGTATTGGGATAATGTAACAAAGTATCTGAGGCAGATGTTGGAGGTAATAACTCAACTCAAGTTCTCCTCATGCACTCTTTTCTAGGCCAGGCGACCGTGTGTGTGTGTGTGTGTGTGTGTGTGTGTGTGTGTGTGTGTGTGTGTGTGTGTGTGTGTGTGTGTTTGGAGAACAGGTGTGTCCGGCAACACAGAAACCTACGCTGCTTCTGTCTGCCCTGTTTAGCTGTTGACTTTGCTTTTTTTTTTTTTTTTTTTTTTTTTTGCAGTATTGTTGCAGTAAATCATCTTTTCATATACGGTGGTTTCGTTACAGTACGTGAACATGTAGTTATGGTACATGATCGTGTTACTGTATATGACTGCTATGGTGCATGATGGTTACAATGCACGATTGTGTTACAGTACATTATCATGCAGTTATGGTACATGATCGTTGCAGTGCATGATCATGCTACAATACAGTACATGGTCGTTACACATGTAGCACAATCATGCACTAAAACATGCGGTATGTAATTATGGTACATGGACTTCAGAATTTTAGGTTTGAGCTAAAAGTTTCAGAAATTAGATGCAATTAAGTGCCTTCTAGGAACCACCATTTAATTGAATTATTGTTGTTATTATTTTTTAAGAAGTTCCATGGTAAAATAGTATTTATAAGCATCACGGACACATGAATGGCAGATCTAGTGTGCTTGTGTGTTTGGAAGGCAGTGTGATTGTTATAACCTTTGGCACCGTTTTCTTTTTTTTGTGTGTGTGTGTGTGAAGGACAGTGCAACCACACCCTATATTGTGAATATTGGCTACAGGATTAAGGTCCCTGTGATCACAACCCACGCGTGTGTGCATGCATCAAAAAGGTGGTGTGGTCACGCACTGTATTCAGTTTTGACGTGCTGAGTGGTGACCTCCTCGCTGAGGCTTCTGGGTATTTTAGGCAGCCGTTACAGTAGAGGTGTAGAGAGAAGTGGAGCTTCTCCTGTGCCTGTGGCTCCACTTCTGCACTCTGACCAAGACTGTTTAGTCCTTAACCAGGACACTTCCTGTCAGCTGTTTAAAATACTGCTTCATGTTCAGTTTCAGATGTCCAACGTCAAGATGTAACTGATTTTAATTGTCCTTACTAAAAAATACAAAAGTAAACTAGCTATGAACCTTGTTTTGGTTGCTATTGCTATTGGAGGGAAATGCCTAGGGTTCTTTCTCATACATCCGTATTATTGGCATGTTGAGATTTTGCCTGCTCATGACTGGGACGTCCAGAGGGGTAGATGTTTGCCCTCCACTCCAGGTTTGGCATCTGAGGGTGTTACTGAATCCTGCTGAAATGCACCCACACATACAGAAAGAGGGCCTCACTGGTATCTTTTTTGATCGTGGTTCCCTGTTGAGTTTAAGAGATTAGCTCCTCTCCAGTGATCTGACAGAAGGCATCACACACACGTGAACACACTTCCCAGTGAAGCAAATCTAGGATACAAGTTTGGATTTGGGCAGGGGTTGTGCGTGCGCGTGCGCGTGCGTGTGCGTGCGTGTGCGTGCGTGCGTGCGTGTGTGTGTGGAAGATGGCTACCCCAAATTGGTGTGATGTAACTCTGTCTGCCAACATAAACAGTATAGCAGAATTCATACTAGATGGGCCAGAATTTCTCTCACTCCATCAGCTGTACCAGCAGCCCACCTTTAGTGTGTGTTTATGTTGGAACCTCTTTGTTTTCCCAGAGGTCACTGAGTACACCACCATAACTGAGTGCAGGATTGGGTTACTTTGAAGGGGTGCATGCCAAACATGTGTGTGCGCTCACTCAGTCTCATTGTGTTTACCTTTTATTAAACCTGAACTTCATCCCTGAGTGAAAACTGAATTCCACTGAAGGTCTGCCTGCGTGTATGCGTGCGGGTGTGAGAGCAAGAGGGGAGGTGGAGATCTAACATGGGTGTTGCGTGCTGTGTGTAAGTGTGTTTGGAGCACCAGCAGCAGTTTTAGAAGTTCACTTTCACACACCTTTTTCTTTCTTTCTATTTTTTTCCCTTTGTTTTTTCTTTGTCCCCCACCCACAGGGTGTAGCCCCGTAGTGTAGAGTCTCCACTCCTCTACCGTACACTCCCCTGTGGTGCAGTTCCCTAGTCTACAGTCCTTGACCCCCTAAGTACAGATCCCCACACCAAACAAACCGTACGATCATGGCTGAGGCTGTGCTGATCCTGTTAACAGACATGTTTGCACGTGTGTCACGCAGGAGCGTGGTAGCAGCAGTGCGATGGGGAAGATTGAGCCCATCTCTCCAGTCAGTCCTGCTGTCCTGGAACCTGATCTGGACCTGGTGCCCACACGCTTCTCCAAGGAAGAGCTCATTCAGAATATGGACCGTGTGGACCGCGAGATCACCATGGTCGAGCAACAAATCTGCAAACTGAGGAAAAAGCAGGTAACACAGCGTGTGTGTGTGAAAGAGAGCGAGCGAGCTTGTGGTTGCACACATGCGCACCTGTGCCTAGGGTCATGCAGATGTGTGTGTCTAGGTGTGCATGTAAGTATGTGCATTGGAGACCGACTGCTCAGTCTAGCAGTGCATGTCCCATTAGCTAAGCGGGGCTGTGGGTGTGTTGACTTGTTGGGGAGGACTGAGACATCAGTGGTGTGATTATGGTACGGTTAGATCTTCTCAGCCCACCTCACAGTCAAACACACATACTTCCCCTTCACACAGAGAAAAGTAGGTTAAAAATATATGAGGCTATAAAAGGATCTCCCACAGGACAGCAGGCTTGGGCTTCTCATTTTGCTCTTTTTTTGTTCTGTGTTTTTGTCTTTCATTTCATTGCCTCTTTCATTTCATCCTTTCACTTTTCTCTCGTGCCCTTCTTAAAGTATCTCACATAGGCCCCTAGAAAATCCTTTTTATATTTTCCACAAATTCCACTTATTTTTCTCTTTCTTTTTTCTCATTTGGATTAGGTTTTTAACAATTTTTCCTACAGTTGCATTTGTGAACATACTGGCTTGCCAAAACTTATTGTAACTGCATGAAACAGTTGACGGTTTTCAGATGTGTGTAGATATGTATCACAAATTCAGCATTTGTATTGAGTTTGATAAATCTGTATTAAGTTTTAGCATAGGCCTAAATTATTGAAAGGAAGTGATGGATAACGGCCTTCAGCATACAATACGCTTTGAAGCATGCGGTCAGCTGTTGAGTCTTTTAACCAAGTTTCAGATAGTTGTGCTGTTTCCCTTTTGGTTACTGGGAAGAGCCTTCTCGTTGAGCTGGCTTTCACCTTGTTCCGTAGGTGTGGCTCAGATTTGACGTGGTCAGTGCAAGTGGCTTTTTGTGTCCAGTGTCCATGTTGGCAAAACTTGCAGCAAGGTGGTTGCCCTGAGGATTACAATCGTCTTGCGCTGAATTTTGCGGTTTCTTCGGCCCCTTTGACGGCAGACGTGGTACCACAGCACGGCGCTCTGCCAGCAAAGTGCTCTGATGTTAATCACTGTGACCGTTTACACCAGCTTATACGCCAGCCCTGTAACACGACCACCGCGGTAATGCTCGCTGCATGTGACAAAATATGCTTTGGCTCTAGTTTTGCTGTGTGCTGCAAACTGGCTGTTTCTGCTTAGGGACGGAACAAAAACGGTACAAAATTAAGTATTCTTGATGCATCATGCAATGTAGGCAAATATTCAAATCAGAAAATAGCACTACACACATTTTTTTTACTCAGCTGCATTACTACAAACCTCGACAAAAGTCTAGACGAGTTAACTTTTTTATACTATTCATCAATATTTGGACTTTACAAAGCCAAACTACGACACAATTTAGAACAGAAGCTGTCATAGATTAAACCGTATGGGGAAAGTGCAGTCACCGCGGTTAACAGTTCTATTAGCCTTCATTCCCATTCCAATTGTCACTGCGGGAATATCTTTCATTTTCTCCATACACACTACCGCAGTGACCTGCTTCTGGTAGGGCATGCACTGTGGAGTAGCTGTGACTTTTCCCACTCTCCTCACTGCTTCTGGACTTTCAGTTTTTTTTGTAGTACACGTTACGCCCTAACCACTAGTCAGCCTCCATCTTTACACAGCACCAGCACCACCTCACTATCCTCCCTGCACGCCAGCTGCAGTGACCCGTCTCCCATCTGTTGGATTTCCGGGCCTTTCTCTGGCATTCCTGAAAGCGTCTGGGCCGCTGGGCTTCGCTCCATCGCTGTGTCCTCCTCCTTCACAACACCGCTTCTGAGCACTCCCAATGCACGGCAGCCCAAATCTACAACACCTTAGCTCGCTCGCCTGGTTTGTTGTTGCAGGGCAGAGGGGGCGGGCCAGTAGGGCGGGGGCCGCTGTGATTGGACACAGGGTGAGGGGAGGGGCAGGGAACCCTTTGGCCTCTGTAATGGTTTTATATGCAAAGTCATGCTAGCAAGACACAAACGAATGCGTTCAGTGCTCTCGTTCGCTCTCCCCTGTCTCAGCCTCGTGGCCCACGTGGTGGGTGGAAGGGGGTTCTGCCGTCACTCCTCCCCTGGTTTGGTTAGATTCCCCCACCCTGATCCCCATCTCTCTCTCTCCATCCCTCAGGTCCTCCCCAAGCACTAAACCATCTGGCCATTAAGTTTTGTGGTAAACCTTCATCTAAAGAGGGGAGATGGAAAGACAGAGAGGGGCTAAGAAGAATCTCACAGTATCAAATTTCACATGCTTTCCCTCACACTGTGTGTGTGTGTGTGTGTGTGTGTGTGTGTGTGTGTGTGTGTGTGTGTGTGTGTGTGTGTGTGTGTGTGTGTGTGTGTGTGTGTGTGTGAGAGAGAGAGGGAGAGAGAGAAAAATCACTTATTTATTTTCTCTTGCATAGTGGCAACCTTGGGAATGCCACACTCTATCATTTCCCCTCCACCCCATAAATATACATACACACATACCCACACACAGCTGCAGCTGAGATGTGTCTTTTGGAGTGAGTCGGTAAGACTGACTGCCCATAGAGACCTTCCGTTACATTATTAATCGTGTTTCAGCACAGTTTATGGGTGGGTGGGTGGGGGTGTGTGCATGCACATGTGTTTTGTCATTAATGTGTATACTGTGTGTGTGTGTGTGTGTGTGTGTCTGTTGTGGTTGGTATGGGTTATCTTTGTTATCTGCACTGCTTAGACTTATTCCTTTGAGTGTGTGTGTGTATGCGGGTGCAACAGGTATAGCGCTCACGACTCTGGTGTGTGTAAATGCAGTGAAACGTGTGAGAGGAGAGGAGCTGTGCTCCTCCATATTCTTTCTCTCTCTCCCTCCCTCCCGCTGCCTGTTCCTCTTCCCTGTAGTCATTCATTTATGTGAGAGAGCTTGATGTTGGTCAGCTCCGTCAGGCTTTGATCAGACTTGTGATTCTTCCCCTCGTCTTTGTCTCTCTGTAGCAACAGTTGGAAGAGGAGGCAGCGAAGCCGCAGGAGCCTGAGCGCAGTATGTCCCCCCCACCCAGCGAGGCTAAGCACCGCAGCCTAGTACAGATCATCTACGACGAGAATCGGGTAGCGCACCACAGACACACTTAGGCTCTCCATCACTCACCCACACACTCACACATAGACAGACACACTTGCATAAAGTCACACACGCAAGCGCACATACTCACAGCTGGATATTGTGGAGGAATTTAAAATGGACAGTGGAATGTGAACAGAAGTGAACCCACTACACTGAAGCCCCCACTGCACTGCGCGCCCACACACACACAGTCAGCCTTGTTCCCCCTCTCATAGCTATACTTCAGTTCAGAATTACCGTAGACAACAATTTTCACTCAATTAAAATAGAGGGCTACTCTTATGCTTGATTCTTGTGCTCCCTCTAGTGGAGGAAGTTGGAAGCACCTCAGCTCTCTTAAATTATTTTCCTCCCATTTTCTGTCCACACAGAAACACTCTGAATTGTCCTTGATCTAGAATTACTGGACAATAATTCTGAACTTACCTGTTTTGGGAGAGGGCTTCTACCTCAAAATGTGAGACCCAAGAACGCCACCATTGAGCAGTGTGACTTATACAATTTAAATAATAGTTTAATATTTTCATATATTAATGTTATAGGTATATATAATAGAAGTTTGGAGTGTATGGTTTGTTCTGTTTGTTGTTTTAAGCAGACGTATCATACTTGCATGTGTATGCATGCACACACACGCTCATTTGGGGTTTGTGGGAAATGTGCTGAACCTTTCATCCCATCAGTGAACATGGAGGCAAGGGAGAGACATTTTGTGTATGAGTGTTTTAAGAGTTTTAGGGGAGCAGGTGTTTGAGTGTAGGAGTGGAGGGCGTGAGGTGAATGAGGGAGGGAGATGGGGAGCAGTGAGGTGTGGGGGAGAGGGAGTGCACAGAGTGTAGTTAGTATCTGGTGTTTGTTGGGGCCTGTTGATGCTTCAGCTGTCATCCGTTCAGTTGGTCTGTTGTTAACGAGTGATTTCCCACGCGAGGTGTGTTGCCATGGGGAATAAAACCATATGGCCCTAACATGTGCGCGTGTGTGTGTGCGCGTGTGCGCGTGTGTGTCCTAAACAGAAAAAAGCAGAGGAGGCTCACCGTATCCTGGAGGGACTGGGACCCAGAGTGGAGCTGGTGAGTGTCCCTGTTCTCACCTCTCTAACTCACACCACTAACCCCAGACCACACACACACACCTGCTCTCAAGTCTAGAGTATACTGTACCCTCTCACTCTCTGTCTCTCTTATCCTTGTACATAATATGCTCTGTTCTGGTCAAGTTACCACTTGGATTGGTTAGCTGATTCTTTTTTGTGTATAATAAACTGGTTTGCATCCAAAACCCCAAGAGCTCCATGTGTCTTGGTGCTGCCATGTGTGTCTTTGTGAGGTGATGCAGTCATAAGGCTTGGACATATAGAGTTTCGGGGGTGGGGGTGGGGGGGGGTTGTCTGTTTTGGCCTCAGTGTTAGCAGAAGCAGGTTCCCACCTGGTCTGGCCTTTGGAACTCAGCAGCTGTTACCTGACCCTAATAAGTTCACACGATGGGCCAAAATCACCCAGTGGTTTAAATGTGGAAATCCTGACCACCCCTACAGCCTGGAGGAGCCTCTCAAATCTTCTAGATTACATTGCGACCCTACTCCCCTTCACTTAGCACCACTAAACAATATGGTTGACCAACAACCTTCGTGTGTGTGTGTACGTACGTACGTACACACAGATCAGTTTGTTAGTACATACAGCCTTTCAGTTCAGAGGCCACGGCATAGCATTACAACGTCTAACAAAGCACCTTAACCACCAATCCCTCGGGGAGCTGCATATGTCCCCCCCCACATGGCCCCTCCCACCTGTCCCGATGATTCATCAGAATTATGCTGGGTTTGATGCTGCTGTTGAGAACAGTAGACCTCAGTCATCCCCAGCAGTATCCTCACCTGAAGGTTAGCTGAGGATACCACCAGGGGATTTTCTCTAAAAGTCCGCTGGTTTCCCCTTACTGCCTCATGTCCTGAGGTTAGAACATTAGACTTCATTTCCAGCTTAATTCCTCATAAGAAGCCAGGCCCCGTCATTTCGGGCTCAGCACTGCTGTGTGCTGAGATGTTTAGAAATGACAGGTGTAGTGTTACCACTGTTGGGTTGCAGTTGTGGTTTTGAGAAAAGCCTCCAGGCTTTCTCTCTGTTTGCTGTTGTGCTGAGTCTCTTAAACTGACTTGGGAGGGGAAAATGCAGAGGAAACATAGAAGAGAGGGATGTGTGGGGGGGGCAGTGTCACTCTGAAACTGAATTCTACCTCTTTCATCTCTTCTAACTCTTTTTTCTCTCTCTCTCTCTCTCTCTCTCTCTCTCTCTCTCTCTCTCTCATTCCTTTGCAGCCACTGTATAACCAGCCATCTGATACAAAGCAATACCATGAGAACATCAAAATGTGAGTATTCTTCTCTCCTCCTCTCCCCTCCACTTCTCTCTTCCTCTCTCACGGTGACCCGTGCGGAGACAGACCGATAACTCTGAGAGAGCGTTATGCAGTACATGGTTCTAAGGCTCAGCTTTCCTCTACAAAAGTGTTCTACAGTGTTCTAGTTCATTGGTATGTTTAATTCTAACCTACTATACTGTACTTGGATATATTCTATGAGTAAATGACAAAGCACTTTTGTAAGTCGCTCTGGATAAGAGCGTCTGCTAAATGCCGTAAATGTAAATGTTCAGCTTTAGAAGTCATCTTTCTGACTGCAGGGATTCAGGTGAGATGGGAGACATGAGCATAGCAGCAGTTTGGAATGAATGAATGAATGAATGAACGAATGAATGAATTAATGGGTTAATTGTAGTCTTCAATTGCAAGGTGTTTTATTAGGCCTTATTCATACAAAGTGTTGGAAAGGTGTGGGTGGCTGCTGGAGTATCTTTAAAGTGTTATGCGTGTGTGTGTGTGTCGGCATGCTCCTTCAGTTTGTGATCAGCAGTTAAAATTGTCAAAAAGAGTGAAGACCCTCCCTTCTAGAGAGCTGCCTTTTAATTGGACAGTAATATTGATGGACAGGTCTCTTATTCTTTATCATTCTTTTATGTTCTTCACAGCTCCTCTTGGATTTTGATCTTACTTTCTCACAGAGATTAGGCAGCAGGTGTGTGTGTGTGTTTGTGTGTGTGTGTGTGTGTGTGTGTCAGTTCAGTGCTTTGATCAGTTACAATTGGGAACTGTGTTCTCAAAGTCTTTTATTAACCTGAGCACTGCTGTCTAGTGGGAAATCTCCTCTCTTCCTCTCCTCTCCTACCCTGTGTTCAGTTGCACAAATGTTACCACATTATCCTGTTGTAGATGTTGCACACAGTCATTACTTACTGGGCCATTTTAAAGCTGTGTTCATGGATCTTTATGGTCATCCTTTGGCTGTTGTGAATGTCTAAGTGTTAATTCTAGAACAGTCCTAATGGCTAACTTCATGTCTGGAGTACATATTTGGTATACTGCACTGAATCTGCTGTGTGTGTGTGTGTGTGTGTGTGTGTGTGTGTGTGTGTTGAAGTCTAGATAATGGCAGTGCTCTCACAACAGCTAATGTTGCTGCCATCTGCTGTATAATATATCTCACTGTTTAATATCTCTTTCCCTTTCTGCCTCTCCCTCCCCAATTGCCAAATTCTAGTAACCGCTAAAGTGTGTGTGTGTGTAGCAGTAGCAGTAAGTGAGGTGGATGACATGGTGTGACCTGTGAAATGAGAGAAAAGGACCTTACCTACAGTAAGAGCGGGCTCATGTTTGAACCTGTTCCTTATGCAACTATCAGTCGGATGAAATAAAGGACTTAAAGGAGTTGCTCAGATCTGATGGCAATTTTCCTCATTTGTTGTCCATTGAGAGGATAAATTGGATAACTTCCTAAAACTAGAAACATTGAAGTTTTGCTGTATGTTGAACTCATGCTCTATTCTGGGTTTGTGAGTCACAAAACTGGGTTAAGCTTTAGTCAGATTTGGAGTCGTTCTAATGTGTTTATGATCAGCAATAGTTGTATTCAAAAGCTTGGCCTCAGTTTAGATCTATATTGGTGTATAGTCAGGATCAGATCAAAGATGTTTTTCTTTTAATCTCATTTTCATTTAGGAAAATGGTAATATCACATAAAATCAGCTTTTGAAAGGCACCAACATGTTACACACACACACACACACACACACACACACACACACTTAAAACATCTTTGTCTGTTTTGAAGCTTTGGGTCCATCGCTGTCTCCTCTCGGCTGGGTGGAGGTTGCTGTAGAAACGCCCAGTGGGGTGGGTGGGTGTGTGGGTGGGTGGGTGGGTGCGCGTGCGCATGCATGCATGCGTGTGTGCTCGTGTATAGAGAAATCCTGCCCTGCTAACACATGCCTCGTTAAAGATAAATACCGTGATGCAAGGTCTCCATGGCAACAAATTTTGTGTATGAGTGTGTGTGGAGATCTGACTGAATTATGTGCTTCTACAACTCTAGAAATCAGGCGATGAGGAAGAAGCTTATTCTGTACTTCAAGAGACGAAACCATGCTCGCAAACAATGGGTAAACACACACACTGTTGTGCTCTCATACACGTACAGCTCATTGTGTGGAGGGCAAAAATAATAAGACTCCCCACTTGCTCCACTCTGGAGCTCATTGAAGTGTGTACAGGATTTGGTGTTGTGCCATAAGCTGACCCCACATGTCCCCGTGCGCACTACAGTGCACAAGACAGATTGACATTACTCTTTACTGAAGACTCTGGCCACTTAGGCTGGAGCATGATGCACTGTGCTCAGACTAAAAAATGTGCGTGCATGGGAATGTGCGTGTGAGCACTATGAAAAGCTTTCTGACTGACAGCAAGTCTCCATGGTAGAGTTCTTGAGAATCTTCGCACTCTTTATAACTAATTGTATGGAAAACATTTGTTCTCTGGACATGGGAAATTAGAATGAATCAAAGTGCACTGATTACACCTGTGTGTCCAGGAGCAGAAGTTTTGTCAGCGTTATGACCAGCTTATGGAGGCCTGGGAGAAGAAAGTGGAACGTATAGAGAATAACCCTCGCCGCAGAGCCAAGGAGAGCAAGGTCCGAGAGTACTACGAAAAACAGTTCCCAGAGATCCGCAAGCAGAGAGAGCTGCAGGAACGCATGCAGAAGTAAGCCGTAGAGCACTGTGGGTAGTGTAGTTCTTCAGCTTTTTTAAAGGGTTGTGTGCACCAGTGTTCTTGTTAGACATATGCTTGAAGCTGTGTGTGTGTGTGTGTGTGTGTGTGTGTGTGTGTGTGTGTGTGTGTGTGTGTGTGTGTGTGTGTGTGTGTGTGTGTGTGTGTGTGTGTGTGTGTGTTTAAATGTAGTACAAATTAGAATGGGTGTGTGCTAACATTTGTGTTTGTGTGTGTCTGTCCTACAGTAGAGTGGGCCAGCGTGGTAGTCTGGCTTCAGCAGCACGGAGTGAACATGAGGTGTCTGAAATCATAGATGGCATTTCAGAGCAAGAGGTGAGAACTCATACACACTCCTTCCCTCTCAGTACCACTTCCTCTGTGTGTGTGTGTGTGTGTGTGTGTGTGTGTGTGTGTGTGTGTGTGTGGATTGGGTGGTTTTGATACATGGTCTAGACAGGCACACATTTGTTTTTACATGTCACACCACTGTCTTGTTTCACAATTGGGGAGGTTTTGCGGCTGACATACACCCTGCGTGTGCGTGCGCACGCGCGCTCACACACAGTCTCCTCGACATATCAGACAGTTCAAACACTCTCTGTTCTTTCTTCTTGTTATTTTTTCCACTCACATTCTTGAATGTCTTTCTCGCTTCCATTTTGTTTCCAACATATTCTCTCTCTCACTCTCACTCTCCACTCTGTTTGTCTTCCTCCCTCCTCTCGCCTTCCCTCCCTTGCCCCCCCCCCCCCTCTCTCTCTCTCTCTCTCTCTCTCTCTCTCTCTCTCTCTCTCTCTCTCTCTCTCTAGAACTCGGAGAAGCAGATGCGTCAGTTGGCAGTGATCCCGCCCATGCTGTTCGATGCAGAGCAGCAGAGAATAAAGTTCATTAATATGAACGGCCTGATGGACGACCCTATGAAGATCTACAAAGACAGACAGGTCATGAACATGTGGAGTGACCAGGAGAAGGACACCTTCCGTGAGAAGTAAGAACTGTGTTTACACTGAGGGTGCCAGTTGCTTTGGTATGCGTGTGAGTTTGATAGTAGATAGGTGAAGTGGGGTGTGTGTGTGTAAAAACATGCTGTCTGTTTTTGACGCGCGTGTGCGCACACACCTCCCTCATGTTGTTACTCAGAACTAGATTTTTGTATAAGGGTCACAATGAGCTGATGTTTCAGTTTTTCACAGTGTAGTGCACCAAGCCACAGCTTCACAACAGAGGCTGCAGAGTGCTGATAAAAGATTTTGCGTGTGCGTGCATCATGCTTGCTGAAAAGTTGTTTAGTTCAAGATGGTTTTATTGGCATGACGGCAAAGGATTGAAAATGTTTACATTTTCAACTTCCCATAATTATTATTCTTGATGTTATAATTATTATACCAATAATAACAATTACAACAAAAGCACCATCCTTGCCACCAAGAGCAATAATAGTAATAACATATTAACAGAGAACTTATAATGACATCTAACGTCATTAGACATTTAATAAGAAATTATAACTACTTAATATGTAAACATATTTAGTAAAGAGGTGTGTGTGTGTGTGTTGCTGATTTAGTTATGGGAAGTAGGAATGAGGAGAAGGGAGGTTGTCTCTGACTCTCTCAGGTGATGACATGTTGCTACAGGGGTGATGTGTGCTCTGCTCCAACAATGATTTTAAATTTTATTTGAATATTATTGAAATTTGGAATTGTTTTTAGTATTTTTAATGTGAAAGTCATGTACGTTCTTAGACTTTTCCCATTAAAAGAGAAAATGCCTCTCAAGCTCACCTGTCATGCAGTGAGCACATATTCTTTCCTCTTTGGGCAGTGTCTGCCCCTTTCTATAGCCAGACTGAACTCACTGAGCCTGTACTTGTTTAGGATCTGTCTCTGCTTTGTATCTCTGACAGTAAGGATATACTCTGCCAATTCATACTCTGTTTATGGCCACATAACACTCTGATTTACTTTGAGTTTTAGTTTCATAATCCCAGTGTTCTAAATAGTTCTTTTTACTTTGCTTTATAATTTTCTCTCTCTCTCCAGATTTATCCAGCACCCAAAGAACTTTGGCCTGATAGCGTCTTTTCTGGAAAGAAAGGTACACCTGGCCTTTGATTATTATCCAAGCCTCACTGTGAACACAGACTGTTGAACTCTGGAATTTATTAATATACTGGAACTGGAAAACATGGGATGTGTGTGTATTTTCAGACGGTAGCTGAGTGTGTGCTTTTCTACTACCTGACAAAGAAGAATGAGAACTATAAGAACATTGTGCGGAGAAATTACCGCCGCAGAGGCCGCAGCCAGGTACCGGCCCTCATTAACTATATTACTCAGCATGCTGTTAGTGTTTTCCTGTGCAAAGGATATTGGCCAGTGGACACAAGCATGATAAAACGTATGTGTGAAATGTATATGAATAAAAAAATGGATGCTTTCCTTTTGTTTGTCCTTTGGGATTTTCTCTACTGCGGTAAAATTATGGCCAACTGTTGTTTGGCGGAGGGGTTCTTTTATCTTCTTACCTGGATTGTATTGGATCTTAAAATATCCCTTCAAAAATCTATGGAGTTCAGTGTCTATAGACGATAGTAAACAGGGTAACACTTCACTCCCGTCCCTGTAGATTGTGCTACACTATGGTGTCAGCGCGCGGGATGGATTCCACATTCTCTTTTCTGTAGGTTAATAAGGCAGCAGTTTGCCTTGCGGCATACTGTGAGCCATATGCGCCCTATTCAGACATTTCGTTGGGGTGGCATCATTTAGGTGAGGTAATTGTAAAACATTTTTTCTCAGGTCTCAAATCTTCACAAGTCACTGTGTTAACTTTAAAGTTTAGCTGCTGGCTAAGTTAACGGTCACCTTTATTTCTGCAGTATACCTCCTCGTCCTTCAGTCTAGTTAGCCATAGCTATATGTTAGGCAGCTAGCTAGCTAGGGTATAAGACACATTACATTTCACTGATGGGGACAAGATTAGAAAGTAATTTGTATCATTACTATATGCCTTTGCAAAACGCATTGTGTGCATGTTAGTTTTGAGACAAATAAATTAGTTTGTATTTAAACAGTTTTTTAATCTTTAATTAAAAAAAAAAAAACTTTTTAAATCTCCCAGCAACAGCAGATCTCTCTCTCTCTCTCTCTCTCTCTCTCTCTCTCTCTCTCTCTCTCTCTCTCTCTCTCTCTCTCTCTCTCTCTCTCTCTCTCTCTCTCTCTCTCTCTCTCTCTCTCTCTCTCTCTCTCTCTCTCTCTCTCTCTCTCTCTCTCTCTCTCTCTCTGTGTGTGTGTGTGTGTGTGTGCACACGTAAATAAAATCAGTTAAATGGATAGGTTTTTGCTTGGTGAACTCATGGAAATCACCTATCTATAATGAGTATGGCAGTAGTAAACAATTTACGGAATTTACAGGCAGAGCCAGAAGGGAGAACGCTGTTGTTCCTGTGTGGCTGAGTGCCTTGTTAATCAGAGTCGAAAACTGTGTGTGTTTTAATCAAAGTGTCGTTGCATATTTGCTTAATAAACGTGTGTTTGCCCGTATCCAGAGTTAATTTAACTGCTCCTCTGTGCTGTCCTTCAAGCTGAAAACTCCAGCAGAATCAGGCTAGAGAGAGAGACATTTTTGCACTTTTCCTTCCATGGATCTCCTCTGTCTCCTCTCTTCTCCTCACACCCCCCCCCTCCGGGCCCCCCTGTAAGGCGTCTGTCCCTTTGTGCTGGCTGCTCTGTTCATGCTCTGGCAGGTCTGCATCAGGTCATGACTCAGTAAAGAAAAGTAAAGTAAAACCTTCAGAGGAAAACCGCAGATGAAGAAGTGAGAGTGCCGCTGGCATTCGCCTCACTTCCCCCTTCCCCTCTGAACATGTGCGGAGGGGGCGGGGCTATTGTTCAGCTCTCATACCACGCTGTTCAGTGTGAAAGGTCAACATGGTGTGTCTGTATGCATGCGTTTGCTGTGTGTGTGTGTGTGTGTGTGCTGCAGTGTATGGCTCATGTGCTGTTACTCTTCCACTTGCAGCACAACCAGCAGCAGCAGCAGCACAACCAGCAGCAGCAGCAGCACAACCAGCAGCAGCAGCAGCAGCAGCAGCAGCAGCAGGTGAGCCGCGGCAGCCAGGAGGAGAAGGAGGACAAGGACAAGGAGGCAGAGCGAGACGAGGACAAACCCGAGGGAGACGACAAGGAGGACGCCATGAAGTGAGTCCCCCCGCTCTCTTCAGGGGTAGTTCTCATTCTCTCTCACTTAGCTATTGTTTGTGCTTCATCCCTCTATTCAGCTTCATAACATGAGTGTGTGTGTGTGTGTAGCAGGCAGTTATGTAATGGGAAAAGCATTCAGCTCATTTGCCATTCAGAGTAATAATACAACCCCCCCCCACCACCACCACAGCACCGCAACAAACACACCCCGACTGTAACCACAGCACAACCCCCACTCTGTGGGTAGTGAGACGTTCACAGGTGCGTTCTATATTAACGGCCACGGGAGAGGGCGCACCATAAAAACACCTAAAGAGCTGCTCTCAGCACATCTGCTCTGTACAGTTATAGCATATAATCACTGGCCTGATTCAAGGCACCTCAGCGGATACATCAGGGTGGGTGTGTGTGGGTGTGTGTGTGTGTGCGTGCATGCGTGCGCCCGAGAAAGAGACTCTAGTACTCTAGTTTACACTGGGGTTGCACACCTCTCTTGACCTACACGTTGCTGGGGGCCTGTGTGTGCACCATAGAGGGGAAAAATAACAACCCAACTCTTTTCCAGAAGGCTTAACGGACTACTCATTACAGCCAGATTTTGTTAATCCACGTTTGCAGCGTTCCACCCTATTGTTGCATGGAGAGGTTGTCTGACGACTAAAGGGACCGATGGTGTATTACCTAATTGCAGAATCACTTCCCCACTCTTCTGTGGGTGGAGTTATCCCCAATGTCCAGCAGACTTCAGAACTCTGCTGCCGAGTTGCTAGTTTCACTCCTGCTCTAATGCAGCAAACGTGTACATTTGTGTGTGTGAGTGGGACTTTGAAAGGTTAGCCGATGGTGACTCCAGTGGGGTTTCTCGCAGTGCCGACGGCTGCGAAATCTCAGATCTCGCCCGTCTGACCCACACACAGCGGGCTGGCGCTTGGCCTGGCAGGAGCAGTGCTGCCCTTCCATCATCAGATTCACTTTCAGTAGGCCACCAGTGGTGTCTGTCGCTTGCAGCCTTGCCTACTTTCTATCTCTTGTTGAACATATGATGAACGTGATGATGAGAGGGGTGTGTGTGGGTGGGTGGGTGGGTGTGTGGAGGAGGATGCAGACATTTAAAGAGTCTTCTTAACATTTTCTCTCTAACCCTGCGTTGTCTAGAGATGACACGTCAGGAGAGGACGGGGAGGAGAAGGAGCCCCCGGTGGTTAAAGGTCGTCGCACGGCGAACAGCCGAGGACACCGCAAAGGCAGGATTACCCGCTCCATGGCCAACGAGCAAGAAGAGAGCAGCTCCCCTCCACTTAGCAGCGAACTGGGTCAGCACACAAATACACACACACACACACACACACACACACACACACACACACACACACACATACATATATGCACATTTCACAGACACACAATGTAACACACAAAAACAAGCCCTCATTATGCACCCTCTATACCCGAGATGCAATTTGGTCTTCTGGCCACAGAGTTTCTTCGCTGCCCTCTGGTGTGGAATACCCCTCTCATAGGTCTGCTTTTCTGGTCTGAACCAGCAAGCTTAAGTGCTGAGCGGGTGTCACGCTAGCACCCTGTGCCTGACAGAGCTTGTGTTCAGCCCGATCTGGAATGGGTGTTGCTTTTATCCAGTTATTAAGTGGAAACTTATGGGGGTTTTTTGGTTTGTTTTTTAATGCGGTGATTAGAGTAGTTCCAGCTTCTGCCTGAAGTGGGTCCCTTATACTGGTGAAGTGCTTCATAAGCAGGCATCTTTTAGGCCAAGCACTGAGGGCAAGCTCCCATCTCTGAGTAAGACTTAACGATGAGGCGTATATGAAGGGTTGCTCCAGATCCGTGAAAAGTTTACATTGGGCAGAAATTCTCAATGATCAGGAACGCAAGTGAACCTTTTTCAGTTCAGTCAGGGCACGTGTAGTACCATGTAATAATCGGGGTCTCTTTTTTTCATTTCAGCAAATCTGGAGATGAATGAAAGCTCGCGTTGGACAGAAGAGGAAATGGAGACAGCCAAGAAAGGTCAGAGGCTGGCTGGGTGGGTGGGTGTCACTGAATGTTTGAATAGTTATATCTGATGAGCTTTATTACACACAAGCTACAAGCTTAGCAACAACACAAACATTTACATCACAATGCAGTGTTGTAAATCATTATCACAATATTGGCCTTTACAATACTCACATCAAATATGCAAATGACCCCGCTAATGAATTGATTTGTGTCTGTGAGTGTGTTGTGTAAGCATTCTGACTAACCTCAGCTGTTCAAGCACCTCTGTGGGTGCTTTGAACTCCTTTCACGCTGTGCAACAAACACAAATCAGTTAGGTTAAAATGATCCAGGCTGAACCAGGTCACCCTGCCCCCAACACACACACACGCACGCGAGTACGCACGCAGAGTGTATCCAAACCCATTTATATGTCTGTGTAATTGGGTTTGTGTGCGTCTCTTTGGTATCTATGGTGAGATCTTGTTACAGCGTTTACTGGGCATTAACATTCTTTAATCCTCTCCCAAACATTTTCAGATTTCTATAGCGATTTTTATTCATTTATTCACTCCTGCACACTTATTATAGCACATCAGTCCTGACAGGTGCTTCCTCCCAGAGGATGTAGGCAGGGCCAGTGATGTGGGCGGTGTCAGGGAGGATGTGGATAGAGTCGTGGAATGTTGATGGCCTCTCAACTGCCCCGTCAGCATTAAACATGGTCACAGCACATTTGGTCTTATGCACATGCACTCAGTTGCCATCAGCTTCTTTAGAGAAGCCTGACTCTGCTGACCTACTTCAGTGCACACACACCTCACATACACACACAGCAGGAGTGCCCCTTCCCACTTCATATGCTATTTCTTATCGCTGCTGATAACACTAACAATGAGAATTGAAATATTCCCTTTGTGATGGTCAGTGTGGCCTGCCAGACATGAAGGTGCTCAGACTAAAGGTTATGACCAGAGCTGTCTGATCAGACCTGCCCTTTTGAAGTCAGATGGGTGAGATCATATCAGGCTGCTATAGATTGTCCATCTGTTTAGGGCTTTGTTGAGGTTAACTGGCTCATTTAGTGTAACTGGGTTAATTCTGTGTGTTGGTGGGTCTTAATCACTTTTCAGTAACTGTGGTACAAAGCTGAGCACAATAGAACCTCATGCACACTGTAGCTATAAAAATCAGCACTTTTTTTGGACTTGGCTGCATCCAACGTGTGTGTGTGTGTGTGTGTGTGTGTGTGTGTGTGTGTGTGTGTGTGTGTGTGTGTGTGTGTGTGTTTGTGTGTGTGTGTTTCTAAATGTTTCAAATTTAGATCCCAGTCAGAATACTATACTAACACTTTACACTCTCATAACACACCCTCACACACAGTTTATAGAGACCATTCTGAGTCTCTCAAGCCTTTATACACTTGGTGTGTGTGTGTGTTGACACATGCTGGTGTAGAGTGCCTTAGCACATGTGATAAGCATCTTTCTGCAGCCTTGTTACAGAGCATTAGAGATGGCATAGGAGTGTGTGAAGTGGCTGTAAGGCCTCTGAGTCAGTGTGAAGGCCCAGCTCTGCTGAACACCGTGCAGAGCCAGAGACCATAGCACTCACCGCACTGCTTCCACTCTGGGGGGGTGTTTAGCTGGAGTCCCTCCTCATACTCACAGCAGCATGTGTGTTTGTGCGTACTGAAGATTCTTGGCTGAGTTTTAAAGGACTGCAGTGCATCAGTCTCTGGCATAGAGGCGGGGTAATCTCTCTGTGTGTGTGTGTATGCGCGCGCACGCCCACTTGCACTTACTCTGGGCCAGGATCTAGAGTGTCAAATTCTTGCGCTCTCTCTGTCTGCCTGTCTTTCTCTCTCCCTTTCTCTCTGTCTGTCTGCCTTCCGGCTTGTCTCTCTGTTGTGGATGACTGAGGAAAGGTCACATTGAGGAAGAAAAGCAGGCCACTCAGCCACAATGTGAAACCCCCTCTGCTCTCTCATGGTACTAGTAACAAACCTCACTCATCTCTGTCTCTGAACCCGGTGTGCTCATGAGTTTATTTGCCACAGACAGTACATAGAATGATCATATGTAAGAGAATGAGAGGGGGGTGCGACCGATTGAGAGGGGGTGGGACCCAAGATGGGAGGGAAACAAGCAAGAACGTTCCTCCTCCCAGCTCCACAATACTGTGAAAGTCCAGCCACACAGTCATTGAAACAGATTGTGTAAAAAGCTGTGGCCTTGAGAGGGAGGGAGAGAGAGAGATTGGGGGGGTTAGTGGCAGAGTGGGAAAGCACATGAGTGTGTGAGAGAGAGAAAGGAGCAGTGCTGTTTGAAGAGTCAGGCAGAAAGAAGGTGGGAGCAGGGTGCTGAGCTACACTCCATCCTCTCACCACCACTCCTCTTTTTCTTACTCACAGTCTCCCTTTCTCTCTCTTATTTATTTTTTCTTTCTTTTTTTTCCCTTGGCTTGTGTGTGAGCGTTGACTGTCATTCCTGTGGCTCTGTGCATTTCCATGGAGATGAGGTGGGCAGATGGCCAGATGAAAGAATGAAATGAGAGGCTGATTGAGTGGACAAATGGGAGTAGACAAGCCTTAGATATTTTTCTTCCAAACAAGCCCCTTACTGGATTACACAGAGCAGTGTGCAGCGCTTCAGATGACTCCTATTGGAGAGTGACCTAGAGTGCCTCTGACGCTGGTTGGACAGCAGCAGACTAGTGCATCTGCGATTGGAGGAGCTGAAGGTTTGCAGGCGTGGCAAGAGGTGAAGGCCACAGACTCTGGCCTGCACCCTTCTGCATGATCTGGTTTTCCAGAGGAGGGTTTTCCAGAGGATGTTAAATTTGCAAAGGTGGACTGATCACTAGATCAGACTGGCTGTAACTATCAAGTGGCTACTGTTCCCCAGTGTAGCTAAGGCTGGTGTTTGGTTTGGACTGAAGGGAGAGAGTATGAAGGAGCTGACTGCCTGGCCTTTTTGCTGTGTAGATGTTTGTGCTAAAGAGACTCTGCTGAGCCCGGCTCTGATTATATGTACACAAGTCCACAGCTGAGGTATCTACACATTCTTTGAAGTTGTAGTGACTATGGTTGTTTCTTAAACCAGCAGTGTGTATGTGTACGTCTTTCTCTTTTGCAGTTGTGTATGTTTTTGTGCCTGTGAGAAAGTAAATAAAAGAAAGCAGTAGACATGATCAAAAGGTGTGTGTGTGTGTGTGTGTGTGTGTGTGTGTGTGTGTGTGTGTGTGTGTGTGTGTGTGTGTGTGTGTGTGTGTGTGTGTGTGTGTGTGTGTGCGCGTGCGTGTGCGTTTGTACGCAGACTAGTGCTGTACTGGAACTCTCTGTGCAGGGAGACTAGCGCTGTACTGGAATACTGCCAGACCAGGGAGATGACAAACAGAAATTTCTAGTTAGTTAGCTGAGTGAGGTTAACTAGTCCAAAGCCAGCTGGCAGTTTCCACTTAATATGTGAGGGAGAGAGGAGAAGGGGAGAAGTACAATGAAATTTACAGTTTATTTAAAAGGCATCATTGCCGTAGAGTGTTGTAATATAAGCTTCCAATTGATGTGCACAGAGTGAAAAACCCAGCAGGCCTAAGAGGGACATACACGGGTTTGAGTGATAAACTCAGATCAACAAAAAGCCCATTTTTTAATTGTTTCCTCATTTCGTGTGTGTGTGTGTGTGTGTGTGTGTGTGTGTGTGTGTGTGTGTGTGCGCGCGCACAGGACTCCTCCAGTATGGCCGCAACTGGTCATCCATCGCCAAGTTAGTGGGCTCCAAAACAGTGTCCCAGTGCAAGAACTTCTACTTCAACTACAAGAAGAGACAGAAGCTCGACGAGATTCTCCAACAGCATAAAATGAGATCGGTCAGTGTGTGTGTGTGTGTGTGTGTGTGTGTGTGTGTGTGTGTGTGTGTGTGTGTGAGAAGAAGCAGGCCATGGAAACCGATTTCCCCTAGGTGTCCGATTCCCATGATTTCCCCTACGTGTGTCCGATCTTTTTCACTGAAATTCAAACCCATCATTATTCGTTCAGTTCTGATTTCTCATTTAAATGCTTTACAGTTCATTCTCCAGAGATACTATGTGCAGCTTCACGTTTGCCTGTGTATTTGGTAGGAATCAGTGTATTTTGTAGGAGTTGTACATATGTTTGTGTCTTTAACTAGTGTGCGTGCGTGTGTTTGTGTAGGAGCAGGAGCGTAAGACCAGAC
The DNA here is from genome assembly GCF_041902795.1 of Electrophorus electricus. Lineage (NCBI taxonomy): Eukaryota > Metazoa > Chordata > Actinopteri > Gymnotiformes > Gymnotidae > Electrophorus > Electrophorus electricus. Next base: position 4,063,831 of record NC_137516.1, on the reverse strand, counting down.
GTAAGGGTAAGGCTGTGCAGAGCGAGGAGACCAGTGCACCCTCTGCTGCTGATGAGGAGGAGATGGAGGGGTCAGGGGTCAGCGGCAATGAAGAAGAGGCGCAAGAGGATGGAGAGGGTACACACATGCGTGCGCGCGCACACACACACACACACACACACACACACACACACACACACACACACACACACACAAACCGGCTCCTCCTAGATCTTCAGAAGCACTTTGCTTGCACAGCTGGTGAAGCATCCCATTTCTGGAAACTTTGTGCACTCCACTGCAGATGTTGTTTTTTGTAACACTTTAGTGACGCACACGTTGAACAGAACCTGATCTTACACCAACTCAAACAGAAGAACCAGAAAAATGAGATATTTGCAATCTTTTGGGGGGCAGGACAACTTTAGTCTGTTCTAGAAATCTGGTTACTTAAAGGTGTGTCTGTATCTGGGGCATCAGCTGTAACATGTCCCTTTCTCCAGGAGTCCCAAACAACAGCTCAGACACGGAGAGCCTGCCCTCGCCACGCCCACTGGAGGGCAACAAGGTCAAAGAAGAGAGCACGTGCCGCTCCAAAGCTGGTCCCAGCACATCGTCTTCGTCCTCCTCTTCCTCGGAAAAGGAATCATCGGCCCTGGGGCAGGCACCGGAGGAGAAGCCCCCCCCTGTCAAGGTGGAGCAGGGCGGCGTGAAGGTGGAGAGGATGGAGGGGCCACAGGAGATGCAGGCGGAGGATAAGAAGCCCCCTGCCCTGGAGACGGAGGAGGGGAAGAGAGAGGTCAGGAAGAAGGAGCATGGGGTCAAAGGTGGAGCACAGGACAGCGATTCCAGTGCCACCTGCAGCGCTGATGAGGCTGAGGAGACAGACAGCGCCGAGAAGAGCAGGTGTGTGGCCTGGGCTGGAGTCAAGGGATGTGTTTTATCCAAAGCTTTATTGCGTGGGCATGCAGGCATGCCTGTGTGTGTGTGTGTGTGTGTGTGTGTGTGTGTGTGTGTGTGTGTGTGTGAGACTGCACGCATTGTATATGTTGGCAGCACCAGAGGAAACATTACCCTGAGCACCAGCCAAATAAAACAATGAGAAAGAGGAGTGTGTCTGTGTGTGTGAGGGAGACAAAGCCAGCAAGAGGCGTTTTACTGAGGCGTTTTAAGACCATGTTTACAGGAGTTGGGATCTGACCATATTAAGGAATGACTTCCTCTCCTTCTCATAGTGTCTGCAGTGAGTTTTATTGGCATGCCCATATTTAGCTGAAGTATTGCTACAGAACCATGAAATGATTTTAAATGATATGTAAAAGGTCTCTTACCATTCTATAAAGTTGCAGACAACATGAATTTGAAGTGAGAATCGGAACAGAAGAAGTAATTTAAAAACAATTGTCATAGGGTTTTTTTTTTCTCATGCAGTCTCCTGTAGGTAATGTTTGTGTCACTGCCCTGTTGGTTTCTCTCAGGCCCACTCTGCTGAACTATGCCCATGATGGCGTGATCTCCACCGGACTGCAGAAACCACTCGACCTCAAACAGCTCAAACAGAGAGCAGCTGCCATACCTCCCATAGTGAGCCTGAGCACACCAACACACGCACCCTTCCCATAGACAGCATACAAACACACACTCGCCCATCAGGTTGCCACCTTGCCTTGAAGCCATCCTTAACAGTGGCAGCAGTCTGCCATCACACATTCATTCCATTTCAGTCATCTCTAATTTTCTACATTTTTTAAAAAGATGCCGTAGATGACATCAGAGCCAGTGTTGGACGAAAGTGGCTGTGTGGCGAGGTGTTGAAGGTCCCTCGGTGCATCTGATGGGTTGTCACACGACTACGTGTACTCCCTGCTGCCCCGCCCTGCCCCGCCTCTCCAGCTCACCCCCGTCCCACCCGGCTCAAACGTCTTGGGCTTGCCTCCGTTGGCATGAATAATAAGGCTGATGTTAATCTTTCAGACATCAGTGCACAGTTGTTCTTTTGCATCTCTGCTACCAGCAGACTGCTGTTAGGTCGCACAGAGAGTCCGACAGGCAGAAAAAGAGACAGACAGATAGAAAGGCACAGACAGAGACATATATAGATGGAGAGAGAGAGAGAGAGAGAGTGCACTAGAGTGCAGATGGATTGACTGCTGCTAGTGTAGCCAGCATGGTGAGTAGGTTCTGCTCTGTCTTCAAGTCCTCTCGGCTTGCTGACGCTCTCTCCACTATCTCTCCTGGCTTGTGACGCAACTCGGACAAACAAAAGCCAAAGGAGCAGACCTTGGTGAATCAGCGTGTTTCTTTTGTAGGATTCCAAGGGCTTTTATTATAGACCAGCCATGTTTGATGAGAAGAACAGCTCAGCAACTTCATTTTCAAATTTTTATCCAGACCCCCCCCCCCCCCCCAAAAAAAAACCTAGCATGTCATGTCTGCACACTACTCTCTCTCTCTCTCTCTCTCTCTCTCTCTCTCTCTCTCTCTCTCTCTCTCTCTCTCTCTCTCTCTCTCTCTCTCTCTCTCTCTCTCTCTCTCTCTCTCTCTCTCTCTCTCTCTCTCTCTCTCTCTCTGTCTAGATGCCGGATGTTTCCCTAGCAGGGTCTGGTGGACTGAGTCGGCAGCAGCAGACGATGCCACATGCTCTGGCCCTCTACCAGCAGCAGATCACCATGGCACACGAATCCTCCCAGGAGGCCAAGCAGCCACCTCCACAGCCAATCAAATCACATTACCCTGGCGGCGAGGCTGGCAGCCCCCGGGACCGGGTCAAAAGCCCAGCCCCCTCTGAGCGAGAGAGAGAGGGTACGCCACCCTCTATAAATCCTTCATCGCCTTTTCTCTTCTTTCTCTCTTTTTGTCTTTGTTTACTGTTTAACTACAGGTCCTGTTTACCTAAGCTCTCAAGCATCCTCCATCCCCCACCCCCCTTCACTCTTGGCTTCGGTGTTGTTCTTCATTAACTTCATTTTTTGTATCGGGGTCTTTCAAGATGTAGAGGTGTGTGTGCGTGCCCGTGTGTTTGAGACAAAGACCTATGAGTGTGGACTAAAACCAAAGCGCTCAGTCCTCCAGAGAAGGGCACAAGCGCTTTCCACTCTCTCTGTTGCACTCTCCGCTCTCTCTCGCCACTCTCCACTTTACAAAGTGCTTCACTAAAATAGGGCTGCAATTCTTTTATAGCGTTTGCTTTGAGACACAGGTGTTTTGCTAGGTGGTTTGTTATGATTTGAACAAACGAGCATTCAGTGTGTGAATATTTTGGCATCTTTCCTAACTCCCTGTTTTTTAGAAAATGGCTAATGGCCTCCCATAGAAGCCCAGAGACAATAGCTAGCTCACCTTAATCTATGTCAGTCAGGAACAGAAACCATCCAGCTGCTGCCATTGGTGTTAGAGTCAGGGTCGCATGTGTGTGTGTGTGTGTGTGTGTGTGTGTGTGTGTGTGTGTGTGTGTGTGTGTGTGAAGCGTTTGACTGTGTTGATATGGCCCTGCGCTCAGCTGTAGTCTGTCTGTCCCTGCAGAACTGGAGGGGAAGGAAAGATGGCTACACACTCTGCTGCATGGATTACGTAGGTTCACACACATACATATACATATGCACGCACACACACACACACGCGCGCACACACACATCTTCTTGTGTAGACAGAAATAGCTAACTGGAGGTTTGAATGTGCATTTCCCAATTAGTGGGAATTATTGTTTTGGGGGTTTTGTTTGTTTGTTTTTTTAAACTGGGTGAATTTGATCATGTTTTGCATGTTCGCTTCTTTGATGTGTGTGGATTTGCTGTTATGGATATTTCTATTTGCTATCGTGAGTTAACGTGACCGGAGTACGCCTTTGCAAATGACTCGTGTGTGCGTGCACGCGTGCGTGCATGTGAAGGAGAGTGGGAGAGACAGAGTGCATGTTTACCCTCCTGAGTGTTTCTGCTGTTGGGAAATTGGACAGTACATTTTTTGTTTTGTTTTTTGTACTGCTCAAATGGAAGGAACCTGAACTTACTGAACCCACTGTCCTGCAGGCAGTCAACCCTTCTCCAACATGTGTTCACACCGTGTGTGTCTCTCTCTCTCTCTGTGTGTCTGTGTGTGTGTGTGTCTGTGTGTGTGTGTGTCTGTGTGTGTGTGTGTCTGTGTGTGTGTGTGTGTGTGTGTGTGTGTCTGTGTGTGTGTGTGTCTGTGTGTGTGTGTGTGTGTGTGTGTGTGTGTGTCTGTGTGTGTGTGTGTGTGTGTGTGTGTGTGTGTGTAGACAAGTCCCGGACGTTCTCCCCTCTTGCTGACATTAAGAAGGGCCCAGTCTCAGATGATGTCAGAGCTGTCAACCGGCCTGTGATGTCACCATACCAGCTGTCTCCCAGAGATGTGGCTAAGCTAAGCCACGAACAGCTACTACACTACACCTGTAAGACACGCTTTATCTCCACCCACACTACGCTACACCTGTAAGACACACTTTAGCTGCATCCACACTGTGCCACACCTCCTGTAAGACACACTTTGGCTCCACCCATACTGCTCTACACCGCCTGTGACATGCTTTAGCTCCACACATACTGTGCTACACCTCCTGTAAGACATGCTTTATCTACTCCACACATTCATAACCTGCCCACCTCACCCATTTATTTACAGCCACCATTTATTTAGCTGTTCCTCTTGGTCATCTCTTTTGTATCAGCGAATACACCGGTGCCTGCTCACTCACTCTCTGTTTTAAGGCGGGACTAGTACTGTGTGATTTGCATTAACATTTAATTTACAATGATTTCTACATCAGTAATCGTCTGCTTTGATGCATCACGGATGTGTGATGTCTGTGTAGCTCTCCAACAGCAGGAGAGGTTGGCTGCTGTTAGGCCTCTCCCCATCCCTGATCCACCTCCTCTCATCTCCTCGGCCAAACCAGGAGGCTCTATCACACAGGTACAGCCAGCGAGGACCTCACCTGAGCGTCCCCGTAGCCTCTCTGAATTCTTCTCACAGCTAAGGAAGTCTGGCTTACACTAGCAGTCGCATAGAAACTTAGGTTTGTGGGTTTGTTTTCTTTCTCTCTCTCGTGTGTGTGTGTGTGTGTGCGTGTGCGTGTGCGTGTGCGTGTGTGTGTGTTTTTCCAGGGTACTCCAGTACAGATGCACAGCCCAGCCCATGGCTCGGAGCACGCCAAACATTCTGCACCTCTCCCTCTCTCCTGGATGGAGCAGAGGAAGCTTGGTGAGCATATGTTTTGTTTTACACAGGAAGATGTACACTTTAATCAGATGTGTGTGTACATATTACATGTTAGATCTTGTCTCCTTACATACGTGTGTGTTTGTCTGTGTCTCTTAGGTGGCTTCCCAGTGGTGAAACAAGAGCAACTGTCTCCACGTAGCTCCTCCACCTCTCAGGCTGAGAATCTCTCCATGCAGGCTACAGCCCATGACAGCCCCTCAACCCGTGGTTGGTGCTGCCTCCAGAAATGTGCACACGTCACAGGCTTAGGCACACACACACGGGGGGGAAAAAGTGATATGAGCTCAGGCTTGGTCCTGTCATGATCACACGGTTGATGTAATTAATTCTGCCTGCTGGCTTGAGATAATAAACAAATCCATTCGAGCAGAATCCAGGAGAGGAGTTTTTCTTTCCTTTTCTTTCCTTCCTCCTCGGAGTTCAAAATCTCGGGGGGCACAGATGTGAAGGGGCAGGAATCCTTCTGCACTGGCTCTGGACTATTTCTGAAAGGGTTGTCTCTCTCTCTCTCTCTGTGTGTGTGTGTGTGTGTGTGTGTGTGTGTGTGTGTGTGTGTGTGTGTGTGTGGTTTCAGCGCCTATGCCAGCTGTACAGGGAGGTAGCATTACTAAAGGTCTCCCCGGCACACGTGTGCACCAAGAACCTCCTATATCATACCGTGGTGGCTCCATTACTCAGGTAAGAGTGTGAGTGTGTGCATGGCTCAATTGGTCTTGAATGCCACCTACAGCACACTGTGAAAATAACACTGCTGTGTCTACATTCTGTTGCCATAGTGATGGGTACACACTGTTCCTTGCTTTTATTAATGTGTTTATACATTTACTGTGCACGCCAGTGTCACTGATCTCACACACACACACATACACACGGTCACCCACTTTTCCTCCTACACACATGCGTGCTTGCTTGTGCTCGCGCTCTCTCTCTCTCTCTGTCTGTCTCTCTCTCTGTCTCTCTCTCTCTCTCTCTCTCTCCGTCTCTTTCTTAGACTCTCAGTGTTTAGTCAGTGGTAGCTCACTGGTTAAGGTACTTGAACTGTCAACCTTCCAACTACTAGTCAAGTTCCACCACTGGCAAGTTGCCCCTCTTGGGTTGCTGAGCAAGACCCTTAAACCTCAATTGCGCAAGTTGTTCATAATTGTCAATCGTTTTGGGAAAAAGTGTCAGGTAAATGTGAAATGTAGACAGGCAGATTGTGTGTACGACGTACCCAGGGAAAGTTCACAGATAAAGCTTTTCTGATTCAGTCTGCCTAATACAGACAGATTTCTTGTACACACACACACTTTCACACGCAAAGGGCCAGTGCAAAATTAGAGCATTTAAATAATGTACACTGCACACAGCAGCTAAGAGACAGCCTGCAGACTGTTTTATACGCCCTCACACTGCCTCTGACTCAGGCCTCCTCTGTAACATCAGTGTATGTAACACCAGAGCACGTGCACCTGTATGCACACAGCTGCAGAGAAATGCTTGTACAGAGAAGCTTCTCACTAGGCCGTCTGCAGCATGTGCTCCAGGCACAGATCTCATCCTCACTCCTGCATGGCTACACACCCTCTGCCTCTCTTTACTGAGTTTCATCAAGGGCACTTGGGAGGTGCAGCATGGAGCATTTAAATTCTGCCTTTGATGACTAGAGTAACTAACCACACGCACACGCACACACACACACACACTCTCACACTCCATTCCTCTCCTCCACAGAGGAGCTCATATTGTATTACACATGCTATTTCTGATTATTCTGCTGAGCACTAGTCCCATAGCACTGTAATGAGTACTGTATGTGTGTGTATGTGTATGTGTATGTGTGTGTGTGTGTGTGTGTGTGTGTGTGTGTGTGTGTGACAGGGCACCCCAGCTGACGTGCTGTATAAGGGTACCCTCACTAGGCTGATCACAGAGGAGAGCCCCAGTAGGGACAGGGGCCGAGAGGAAACACCCGCCAAGGGACAAGTCGTTTACGAGGGCATCGGTGCTCACATTCTCACCTATGAACGTCAGTGCTGTCACGCGCATCTCTCACACACACCCACTTTGTAATGTATTACGCAGACACACACTCTGCGGACCTTGATGGTATTTGTCATCTCTGCTTCTTTTAGGGACTCCAAACCCCAAGGAGGAGGGCAGGGCAGAGGCCCTTGGTCTCAAACGCCCCTATGATGTCATGGAGGGGGGCATCTCCCGAGCACTGCCCTTACGCGACGCTCTCACCACTGCAGAGGGTAAGCACAGGCTTAAATCTCCATACCCCACAATGCCCTCTGGCTCATTGGTTCCTTTAACGGACCCGTGTTTGTTCCACATTTATCCTTGCGCCTATGCAGGTCTGATTGGCAGAGCGATGCCCCAGGAGAGAGAGAGCCCTCATCCACACCACATACGGGGCTCCATCTCACAGGGTGGGTATCTGTCACATGTCTGTTTCTCTCTTTATCCCTCTCACACACACACACGACCATCAGATAATGTTACCTGTGCCCCAAATAAGATGCATGAGATTGCCCTCTAAATCTGTTAATTTAACCCCAGTTCTCAAATTCAAATAGCTTTATTGGCATGAACAGTTGCCAAAACAATCTCTTTCTCCATTTCTTTTTCTTTCTCACTCTCCTCTTTCTTTCTTTCTTTCTCTCACACATTCACATACCCCCTGTATCTCTCTCTCTCTCTCTCTCTCTCTCTCACACACCCCTTTCAGGCATCCCACGTCATGTGGAGGCCCAGGATGAGTATCTGCGGCGAGAGGCCAAGCAGTTGAAGCGTGAGAGCTCTCCCCCCACTCGCGGCTCTGCCCTGGGCCCTGACCCCCTTAAGGGCCGTTCCCACGAGAGCATGGTGCCCACAGTGAAAGAGGGCGGACGCTCGATCCACCTCATACCACCAGAGGGCGTGCTGATGAGCAAGCAGCCAAAAGAGGGCTCAATCACGCAGGTAACCCTTCAAAAGCTTTGACTGTGATGTGTGCATACATGAGTGTTCGCGCCTGTGCGGGTCTGTGTGCGCGCATGTACACAACAAAAAGAGAGCGAGAGAAAAAGTGGTGTGCAAGCTCATAAACAACCGGCTAGAAAACCCCTCCCACTCTCTCCAGGGCACACCCCTCAAGCAGGAGCCAACTGCCTCCACCAAGCGTCATGATGTACGCTCCATAATCGCCAGTTCCCCGCGCCCCCCCTATGCTGGGCTGCCCCCCCACCTGGACCTGCGGCCCGAGCATCGGGCGTCCGACCGCGGCCGCTATGAGGACGTGAGCCCCAAATCCCGGCCCAGCGCCGTAGTGAGCACCTCCAGCTCCCTTGCCCGTGCGTCTCCCCTGGCCCTGGGGCCAGAGCAGGGCTCCAAGGCCCACCACAGCCCCGTGGGCTACGAGGAGTCTAAGAGAACCAGCTATCCAGCACCGTCACACAGAGGATCACCGCTGTCCAGCAGAGAGACCCCACAGAGGACGCATGAAGGTACAAACAATCAACAGGAACCTACACACTCTTCCTAGAGGTGTAACAATGTCTCGAGTTCAATTTGTTGGTTAACTCTGAAGGCTGTTATTCTGTTGTTTCAGTGTTAAATGATTCATATGCTAAAATGATTGAGTTTATTTAAATACTTTTCACTTTGTTTTTTGTACAGAGATAAAAGATTATGGAACTCATTTTAGTTTCCACATTCAAAGCTTAATGTTTACTGCCTACTAAGTTATTTTGAATTAATAAGTGTAAAATGTGTTTCCTAGATGTTTTGGTCATATCAGTGATATGTCATAACATTTTTTAAATACCTCAAATATTGAATCATTGCTTCGTACATTATTGTATAATATGTTGTAGTGAAGACTAAAGTTTATACACCTATTGGTTTCTCACACACACACTCACTCACTCTCTCTCTCTCTCTCTCTCTCTCTCTCTCTCTCTCTCTCTCTCTCTCTCTCTCTCTCTCTCTCTCTCTCTCTCTCTCTCCCCCCCCCCCCCCCTCCCTCAGTGACATGACTGGCTGTTTAATAGCAACATTGTCGATGTAATTACACGGTGCTAGAATGTACCGTTCAAAGGAAATGCCACCAGTAATTAGTAATGCCAGTAATAAGTCATGTGTGTCAATAACATTTAACATGAATGACGACGAACCCCCTTCCCCCATCTGTGTACCCCTCTGACTCCCTTTCACAGGCTCTGCTAAGGTTCCTCAGCAGGAGAGGAAATCTACTCCCACTCCTCGGGAGATGGGCTCCACAAAGTCGCCCCTGCCGGGTGTGCCTGACCACCCAGCCTCCCTGGCCTCCTACGAGAGGCTACTACAGGGCTTAGGAGCAGACATGTACCGTGGCCAAATCCCTCTGCCCTTTGACCCCTCTGCCCTGCCACGGGGCATCCCCATAGATCCAGGTAATGCACGCACGCACCCAGTCACGTGTTATGAAGGATTGTAGCTCTAATGCAGATTTCTCCAGTAATATCATCTGGCTGTGTTATGCCTCCAGCTGCCTACTATCTGCCCCGGCACCTGGCTCCTGCCCCGGGCTACCCCCACCCCTACTCCCCATACCTGATCCGGGGCTTCCCTGACACGGCGGCCCTGGAGAATCGGCACACGCTCTTCACTGACTACATCACCTCCCAGCAGATGCATCAGTGGCCAGCAACTGCCATGGCCCAGAGACCAGACCTGCTACGAGGGCTCACACCCCGGGAGCAGTCCCTCACCCTGCCCTATTCACCCACACCGCGGGGTACACACACACGTGCGCGCACACATACACACACATATACATACACACACAGAGAACAGCCCTGCACCCTACCCTAGTGGGACACACGCCCAGCCCACACTAACCTCTCACCCCTCACCCTGACTTATTCACCTACACCACAGGGGGCACGCGTGCACACACACACACACACGGCTCTCGCCTGACCCTGCTCAATTACACCAATGGTTACACACAATTCAAAATACACCCAGTAACGTAACTCTACAGTGCTTGTGATCTGTGTCATAACAGCCCTTCCTTTCGGGCCTTTGCCCCACATACCTGTCTGATGTTGCTCTTGTCTGTCCCCTGTGCCCAGGGGCGTCTGCATCACCCATGGACCGCATTACATACATCCCAGGAACGTCCAGCACCTTCCAAAGCCGAGCCTACACCACCTCCCCGATCTCACCAGGTGCATACAGTGCATGGGCACACACACGCGCGCACACACAGACAGCTGAGCTCCAAAATCGCATGCATGTTTACTTGGATCCATTTTAGCTTTAGACATATCCAACATAACCATTTTTTTCTTGACCTTCCTGTTGTCCAGTTGGAGCCTCTCACATAAGCAAACTCCAGGGCACTTCCGCGTCGTCCGAGCGAGAGCGCGATCGGGAGAGAGAGCGAGAGCGCGATCGGGAGAGAGAGCGCGAGCGGGAACGGGAGAGAGACCGGGAAAGAGAGAGGGAAAGGGACCGCGAGAGAGAGAGAGAACGAGAGAGGGAGCGAGAGCGTGATAGAGAGAGGGAAAGAGAAAAGTCTCTCAGCCATGGCAACGTGGAACACGCTCCCATTTGGAGACCTGGTAACCACTCTCACTCATACACAATCTTATGGAATATTACCTTTACATGCCCTTAGTCAGTCCAGTAGCTAATGTTCACAGTGCATGTTAATGTAATTGTGCTGACATTGAAATGGCTCAACCATGTACCATAGTTATGCGTACAATGAAGGGAAACACGGAGGTATTCTCGAAAAAGACGTCATACTAAATTCATGTGTCCTTGAAAAATCCTTCTTACTAAATTGTAACGTGCTTTTTTTTTTCTGGGGTTATTGATCCAGCTTGATTTAAGATTTTTGCTTGAAAGTGAAAAGGCAGTGGATGATATCAAGAGCCATCTTCATCTGATTAAACACATGTTGACACGAAACGCGTGTCAGTTCCTTCAGCTCCTTGCAAAAACAAGGATGCATGGTTTTGATGCAAAGCACCAAAGCTATTTCAGTGCTAGCAGTGCCCCCATGTGGTGAAGTGTTAAATAGACGGGAGGGAACTCTAGGAGGAGGTAATTCGCATTTAAAAAGAGGGGGAAAAAATATATTTTAGCTCTGGAACTGAAGACCTAGAGATACAATACAATACAAAAACATCAAGGCTAAAACTTAGATTCTTGTTTAGCGTGACCTGTTGTGTTGAGTGTCTCTGGCGTTTACCCCGTGTGTCTAGTGTACCTGATTGTTCCTCTCTCCACCCCCCCAGGAGCTGCTGAGCAGACTGGCAGCAGCAGTTCCAGCTCGCGTCCAGCCTCCCTCCTGTACGGCCACCAGGCGTCGCCACTGAGCCCGCGGCCCCAGGAGAGCTTGCAGCAGAGACCCAGTGTGCTCCACAACACCAGCTCCAAGAGCCTGTCCGGCGCAGAGCACGCCAGCCCCTCCGTGCTGCGGTAGGAGCTAGCTATATAAAGCCCTGGGGCCTCGCTGCAATTCGACTCTGTGTGATTTGGTTCATGTTTTGCTTCGTGGTTCTGCTGGATTGTTTTGGTACGGCTGAGAATTAGTTTTGATTCTGATGCTGCCCTTTGCTAAAGTGTTACCGTGAGACATAATTAGCAGACTCCTTGCCTTTTGTTCCTCAAGTATGGGCGCAGAAGCGTTAACGTAGGCTGTAATTAGTGTGCCAGTACGGAGCCAGTCATGTCTGACACATGCTGCTTTGCCAGCGAGCGAACTGCTCTGGAAGTAGTGTGGCAGTCTGGAATTACTTGAGTATTATGTTAGGGGAAAAAAATGTACTGCATCCTTTTGTAATATCTTAATTGATTGTGATGAACTTTTAACATTACTGAATGACCAGTGAAGTGTGACTGGTACTGCCTGGCACCCCTGGGACTGGGATGAGAAGCCCAGGTCTAGAGCAGAGTAAAGCTGAGCACTCTATCTCCATTACAGTAGTTGTAATGCGAGTTGTGTTGATCTTCTGCTCAGGTCAGTGCCACAGGGCTCCTCACGCTACCAGGCCTACAGCGGGCCCCTGCAGAGGGCGGGCGTGCCCACAGATACCTACCCGGCAGCTCCAGATCCTGGCATGGCCAAAGAGCTCAGCAGGGAGGGATCCAAGAGCCAAAGCCGTGGAGCTCTGACCAAGCACCAGGAGCTCTCCTCATCCAAGAGCGAGTCCAAGAGGGCCAGCCCCAGCACGGCCCAGTGTTACCCATCTCCCTACGGCCCAGCTGCCACCACCCACATCGGCCTAGCTCCGGTCCGAGGGCTCCCCTTGCTGACTCTGGAGAGTAGCAGCACTCCGGTGGCGGGCCGCGGCGGAGAGAGTGTCGTCAGCACACCTAGTAGGGAAAAGGCTCAAAACAAAGCGATGTCCATACAGGAACAAGACTTCCGTGCACTTGGTAAGGCCACCATGACAGCAGCCAGCTTCATAAATTCCATTATCATGCGTGAAATTTCTTGTGATACAGGGATGCCAGGGACTGGTGCGGTTGGGCCCAACGGCACCTGTGATGGTAAGATGTTCTGGAATCCTGGGGCTGTTAACCACCCCCCACAGCTCCTTACCCCTGTCTGTTACCCTGCCCCCCTCACAGTGTTTTTATGGCATAGTGCAGGTCCGTGGTGCTTGGCAGTGATCAGAACCACCTTAGGTTCTTAAATGTAATCCTCTTTCAGTTGGGTTTGTTTTGTTTGTCAGCTTCATATATGCTTTATTAATTTATTTAATTGGTTTTATTTATTCTTTCATTCATTTATTGGTTTTAGCAAATATTTATTAAAGACCACTAAGTGTTTTTATTAGTTTATTAAAAACTAAAAAACTAAATGATAACCATAAACATAATGGAGGGAAAAAATATCAATCTTAAACAGAAGAGAGGACTTTGCAACTGTCATAAACCTAACAATCTTCATACAATTAAAAATGTTTGTGTTTAGGTGTTTGCTTTTAGAGATGGATGTCAGGGTGTTGCAGTAAGAGGCAGAAGAGGCCAGGGTGTGCGGAGATGCATTCAGACAGATTCTTACATTCATTTTAAGGGCTTATTCCCTCAACTGTGACATTAGCAACCTTAAGCCACCAGCTTCTCTGCTTTGCTTTTCATGTGTTTGTTCCTCTTTTATGGCCCTCTTATTTTGGGGAAACGTTTGCGTTACTTTCACCTTGGATTGTGAAGTTGTTTCTTGGCTCTTGAGGCCTGAGGGCAGTGTTTGGATGGCTGTGTGAGGGAGGATTAGAAATGCAGCAGGTATGGACATCTAGGTGCTGAAGAAGATTGTACTATTTGGGAGAAGGGTCAGTGCTTCCTTTTGAGTCCTGCAGTTTGCATGTCTCGCACGCAAGAGTCTAGAGGAGGTGGGGGTGTAGCGGAGCAGGACTAGAAACTTGGGTAAGAGCAAGGCTGGGGTAGGACCCTGCATGGCCGTTGTCCCAGGCTGCTTCGTTGTATAGAGGCTGCTACACAAAGGAATCTTTCTGTGCCCTCCATACTACATCATTCTCTCTGTATGGTGAGTGAGCTGTGGCTATGAGATTTGGTTCAGGAGCACAGACTCTTTCCTTTAACCACAGTAACCTGCCTCTCCTTTTGAGTGATCAGCGAGTGAGTCCAGGGCTTGCCGAGCCCTGTACACTTCCTCAATGCACAGCATTAACGTGTGTGTGTGTGTGTGTGTGTGTGTGTGTGTGTGTGTGTGTGTGTGTGTGTGTGTGTGTGTGTGTGTGTGTGTGTGTGTGTGTGTGTGTGTGTGTGTGTGTGTGTGTGTGTGTGTGTGTGTGTGTTCCGCTCTAAAGCTCAACAGAAGGCTCTGGAACAGCACGGGCTGTATGTGCCTCCGGAGGAGAGACTGTCCCCCAGCCAGCAGTCTGCATCTCCTGCCATAAAGGGCTCCCAAAGAGTTGTCACCCTTGCCCAGCACATCAGTGTAAGTGTGTGTACACCAGCACGCATATATGCACCTGTCTGTGTCTCTGTATCTGTGTTTCTCTCGGCACATGTGGGAGTCCCTGTCTAAATTGCATGTTTACCTCTGTGTCCTCCCTACCCGTTTCAGGAGGTGATCAAGAAGGACTATCTGCGCCAGTCTCAGCAGGGCCATGCAGGGAGCCAGTCAGGCGGCCAGCCGGCACTGCAGTCTGTGTTTGCCTACAACAGCTCACCCGTGCTGGACCTCACTCGCCCTCCCAGCGCCCCTCAAGCCCAGACACCCTCTGAAGCCAGCGCCTCCGCCCACTACACCCCCGACAGCTCCATGTGTGACAGAGACAGGATGAGAGACAGGTGAGGAGGCTTCACCCACATGTAACTACTGTCTGGCCACAGGTGCCCAGCTAGAGACATGCCATCTCCTTGCCCTCAGATTGATCAGATGCGTGCTCACGTGCGTGTGCGTGTGCGTGTGCGTGTGCGTGTGCGTGTGCGTGTGCGTGTGCGTGTGTGTGTGTGTCCACACAGGTCTCCTCCTCAAAGTAAAGTGTCCCCAGTGAGTCTGTCTGCTGAATGCATTGAGCCAGTCTCACCAGCAGGGGGCGTGTCTGAGCCAGAGTCCCAGGGAGCGACCTGCCCTGGCGATCAAGCAGAGCAGGGGTATAAAAAAACACACACACACAGTGAAGTGAATACGTTGGGTTTAGATGGTCCCCGGTGCTCAGTAACCCCTCTGGTCCCTGTTAGACTGGGGTCGCACTCTCCTTCCAGCTCCCAGCCACCCGCCTTCTTCAGCAAACTGACCGAGAGCAACTCTGCCATTGTCAAGAGCAAGAAAGAGATGATCAAGAAGATGGTGGTTGGCAGTGAGGCTGAATTCAGTGAGTTGAGACCAGTGTCTACTTCACGCCCTGATTTAAACTTCAACATTCTCTCCAAACCTGGTGTTTGCCAGCTGTGGAGTCGTTTGGGGCAGGTGACTGGCCTTTGTGGCGATGTGTCCGGTCTGAGCTGACGCTTTGTAGGGTTGGTTGATTGCTTTGTTTTTAAAAAAAGAAGCTTTAAACCCTCGTCTTCATCTTCCCCCTCTGTCTCTGTGCCCGTGTTAGACGCTGGCCAGCCTGGGACAGAGATCTTCAACATGCCTGCCTCCACCACCGCAGGTGAGACGCAGGACCATCCTCCAAGTGCATGTGCATGTGTTAATTCACTTCGTTTTTTTCATTTCAGCAGGGAGTGGTCTACTGAGACCAAAGTCATGTCTACTGTAAAAGCACACAGTGAAACTTTCTAATGAAAGCATGCAATCATATAAATAAAAACTTTTAAATTAATTTAAGAACAGAAATTGTCTGGAGGAATTAACTCGGTGTACACAAGTGTAAGAAATGGTATCTTTATCGTGTGTGTCTCTCTCTCTCTTTCAGGGCAAGTAAATGTGCGCACTCATCCGCCTCCTGACACCAGTGGGAACACCATTGGTCTCGAAGCCATCATCCGCAAAGCCCTCATGGGCAAATATGATGACCAGGCAGATGAGCGCTCGCCCACCAACACCCTTACCTCACTGAGTGCCACAGCGCCCCCTGCTGCTTCTGCTGCGGAAGACTCCTACTCGCTGCCTGGTATGCTCGCCCAACCTCCGCATCCCTTCAGTCCCTGTGCTGAAATCTAGCTGCCGTGTGTCAGTCCTCTTACCGAAGCCCGACCTGCTACTGTGCCTGTGTTCTAGGTAAACCAAAGAGTGGAGGGCGTTCCAATGGCCGAAAGACCAAGTCTCCTGGTCCTGGTCTGTCTGGGGGAGAGAGACCCTCCTCCGTCTCATCTGTCCACTCTGAGGGAGACTGCAACCGTCGCACCCCTCTCACCAGCAGAGTGTGGGAGGACAGACCCTCATCTGCAGGTACGTACACACCACACACACGTCTCACCAACAGTTTAAAATAAAGGTCTGAACTTTTGCGGACCTGCAGAAAGAACCTCACAGCCTTATTGTAGTCAAGATGTATAAATGTCACCTCCGTGGTAATGTATGTGCACAAACCAGTAATGTATGTTTCCCTGTCTCCAGGCTCCACACCCTTTCCCTGTAACCCCTTCACCATGCAGATGTGTCTGCCCAGCGGAGTGATGCCCGGCCCCTCTCCCTCACCCACCCACCCTGGCCATGCTGGCCCTGCCCAGGG
>NC_137516.1:4012500-4045000 GCF_041902795.1 Electrophorus electricus | reverse complement strand
ATCCTTTTCTATTGAGTTTAAAAGGAAAATGAATCAATTCTGGTATCAGTTGCCATTTGACCCATACATTACTGAAGTTCAACCTACCGAGTGGCTACGCACAATTTTTTGGGCCCTGTCGTCTCACCCCATACAACCCTGTGAACCTTTCATTCGCATGTGATCTCATCCATCCCCCGTCCCATCCCCATCTTGCAGCCAGGCTCGGCTATGGTTCTTTCACACACTTCTAAAAGCAGAACCTTCTTGTTACTGCAGCTTTTTTCGTTTCATTTCCTCAGTCTGCGTCTGTTCCACACAATGGGTCATGTCACTGATGGCAGTAATACTATTGTTTTGCATGCACATTAGGTATAAGGAATCCTTTTTATATTGTTGTTATTGTTGTTGTTATTATTATTATTATTATTATTATTATTAAACATTTATTCGCTACACTGTCATACAAAAGCGATTCCTCCACTACTCTTGGGGGTGGGGCAGGGGGGATATATACATTTACTACTATTCCCCGTGTTGTTGTCAGTGAGTGTGATTTCTGGATATGGTATTAAGGGGTTGAATTCCGGTGGGATGAGTGTTTGATCTAATCAGTCCTTTTTGTTTTGATGATTTGATATGACTCTCTTTGTCATTTCTAGTGCATTATCTAGCATGTTTGTTTTTAAATTGAGGTTTAGATCCCAGGCCTGTTCATTCATACACACGTCCTTACGGAGGATGACGCAGCCCCAAGCCCACCCTAAAACGGCATCCGTGCTGTCGAGCAGTGACCTACTTCTGTCCTGTCCTAGTCTGATGCAGTCAGACCCCCCTCTCCATGTGTCCCTAGCAACACCACTGCACAGTGTATAGTCTTTGCAGTGGAGCTGTTTCATTTTTCCTTTTTTTTGTGTGCGTCCTTTATACACATGAATAGTTCTGTCTCGGTTCACACTGTCGGCCTACGGTGCAGGGACAGCTTTTCACCTTTGTTTGAAAACCATGTCTTTGTGAATAGCAGAATGATTGATTTACGGAATTGTACTTGGCCATGAGAGAAAGGGGATTGGCGTGTGTTCCTGTGGAAGGGCGACTGTGTGGCCCTTCCTTGGGAACGGTTAGGATGGGCAGGGTGGGCAGGTGGCTATTTTTGTAGAACCTTTTTGTGCTTGTTGTTGGTTGTTGTTGTTTGTTGTTGTTGTTGTTGTTTTGGTTTGGTTTTTTTTTAATTATATTTCCAACCCGCTGTATTATAATGAGTGTAAATAGGCCTAAGAGGATGTACATATTTATGTGATTTGCTGCAAGGTTGATATTCGCAGAAAAACTGTTCACACTGTTGGATTTCAACATGGCCACCAGCAAGCTTTGTGGATAGCAGTGTAAAAATGAAACGAAAAAAAACAGAACAAAAAGAAACACTGCCTTAATGTTTAAATAAAAAGCTTATTGCCATTCACGTTGGGTCCTTTTGTGTACCTCTGTCCCTGTTCAATAACAAAAGTTCATAAAAAATGTTTGACCCAATTTTAAAGTTTTAAAAAGAGCCCACAAAGAATAATTCTGCATCAGGCTAATGCCCTGACCACAAGAGGGTACTATAGAACTGTAAGTGCTATCTGCCATTGCCTTGTGCTAAATTATGTTGTTATTTTTAACCCAGTAGATCTAGTTATAACATCTCATTTGCTTCTTAATTTCACATGTGCACAGTTTAAAGAACCTAGAGCATGGACCTGTCTGTGTCCATTATGGAGCTCTGTTCCCTTGCGGTTGGTACCGACTGTTTACATTAGTTGCACTAGTTTACATGACATTTCCATTGAGAGCTTGAGGGAGTCAAAAGCTTCACATCTAAATTTAATTTTAATGTAACACTACCAAGTGACTTGGGAAACAGAGCGGCTTGATTTAATACGTACTAGTTGGTGATGAAATGAAAATGCAAATGCAAAAAAAACCCCAAAAAAACCCCTGCTTCTGTTGGAGCGAATAGAATTGCAAATGTTTTGTAAACACTAGAAATAAGTTTTGTATCAAAATTCTCTCATTTCCATTCGGTGAGGGATTAAAAGAAGGAAGGCATTGGGTTCAGTCTTTTATTTGTTCATTTAAGAAGATACACTTGATTTATTTATTTATTTAATTATTACTTTCTAATCTCTTGTCCAAAACAAACATGACCATTATCTTGGGAATTATAGAAAAATATAAAGAGACTTAAGTGCCATACATCACATATACAACAGAAAAGTATTTTACATTAATAAAATTAGCATTTTACATCTAACACAAATTGTAGACTTTGGTCTACTTTGAGAGAAATTTCTCTGCTTGACTGATTACTTTTTCAGAAACCTTAAACACTTTCGGAATTCCTTTCTTAACGACATTTTTGTCCATCAAACCTTCCGCAGACCTCTCCAGTCTACGTCTGCAGATCTAAATATTCTACGCAATATCCCTTCTAATTGAACCTTTGTTCTTGAATCAGTAGCCATGCCTTTATATGAACAATTGCAACAGCCTAAGTTCTGCTTCTTAACTGAGGTGTCCATGTTACTGCAAGAGTAATGTTGGATGCCCAGTAAAACAAGTTGATGTCTGTTACAGATGAGCTGCGTTATGGCTAAAATCCCCCATGTTCTTCCATGTACAATATTTGCAGTCTTCACGTACACCAACACAGACACACACCATCATGGTCAATTAGAAATCTTCTTGCGCTTTTCTTGCCATTGTGCCACAGGAGGATTATATGGTTTAAAAACAAACACCCTTAAAACGCATGTAAAATAAGAGATTTAAATGAGGTAAGATTACATTTAAAAGATTTTTTTACCGGTTTTCAACATTTTTGACCCAAATATAGGTGAGACGAGCCAAATGTATCGCGTCACGTCCCAATGTGCCGTAATGTCTGAAAACTTAACCGACATAACAGTTCGCTCCCAGCAGAAATGAACAGAGCATCTGATTATGCTGAAGAACAAAAGAAGAAGAAAAAGCAGAACAGACCTACCATGATCCTTCCGCTCGCCTCTACCTGACTGCGTCAAAGAATGTGAAGTTAAATACCGTTCTGCAGCAAGCTGAGCCTGAAGACGTGAGGTAAACACCCCCTCCCCCGGAGTAAACAAAACTCATCATGACACCATTACGAACCTCTGTGGTCACAAAGGTCAAGGGAGCGCACTGGGCCTCCAGCTTTGACTTAAACTAAGACTCGGCCAATTAAACTTGTGCCCCGTTCATCCTCTTCTCTACCCGCTCCAGGACGAGAGCCTCAGCCAGTGTTACCAGATTAGTAACAGCAGGTCCAAAGCCACTGACGGTAAAATGTAACAAGTCAGACTCTGGTTTTTGGGACAGTTCTTGTTCCATTTTTAACTGGTGTGCCAGTGCTGACTTATTTACGACAAAAGCTACAAACAGTTAAAGGGGGTGTCAGACACGCGTCCCTTTTTTGAACTGTATATCATCTTTGGTCCAATCTTTCAAGTGCTCTCACACTGCAGTATAATTTCTCAGTTCTGCTGAATCCAATGTGGCCAAATGGGGAGAAAAAAAGAAAAGCAGCTTTTTTTGGGGGGGGGGGGTTGGTTTTGCGTAAGTGCAATCAAGCATTTATATAACTTGCATGACGTTTGTCTCAGAATGATGGTTTTTCCTCAAATTAAAAATAGTTTGTATTTCTGTGTAAAGTTTCTGTACCGTAGCCAGTTTTAAATAGGAGTATTAGGATTAAAAACCCAAGCTGAATCAGCGATTAGTAACTAGTAAAGAGATAATATGCAAAAGAACAAACAACAAAAATAATCAAATGAACCTCCCAACTGGTAATGTCTATATAAAGACTGTTACGAGACGTACGCTGCTGCCTTACACACAAGCATCACTCTCCGACTGTTAAGTACCTATTTCACCAGAGGCAAAAACAAAGAGGAATGTCCTCATTCTCGTGTTCTGCTTCCTTTAGTCAAAGTCTGTAGAGACGTGGAACAGGACATCCAGGGCCAGAGTGTCCTGCGGCGCTCTGACCCTCTACGGGAAAGGAGCTGGAGGACTGGGATCTCTACCAGAGTCTCGCTGGCCACCGGCTGAGTCCCCCCACCCTCCTCCATTCTTTTCAGAGGTCCTCTGTGTAAATGATGCAGGGACTGGTGTTCTCGCTGGACTCCAACCTGACCGTGGACACAAACCGGCGGCGTCCCGGGGCGGCACAGGTGCCGTTGTAGCTGAGGGTGGTGCGGTAAGTGCAGCGTGCGTGCTTGGGGAAGACTATGGCCGTGCTCTGGTACCGTTGGGGCCGGTGACGGGGCAGCAGGTGGACCTCCGTCTTGTAGCTCCGCCATGTGCAGTCGCGCACCGCCACCACCGTTTCGCCGAAGGATGTAACCGTGGGAGCTGGGGCGCAGAACACCTGGCTGCGGTAATGTCTGTCTGATGCGTATGTCACCGCTGAGCTGAACCTGAACAGAGACCGTTGAGCACCTTTAGTCAGTCCATCAGAAATACCTGAGAGCTCATTTAAAATTCAGGAATTGCTTAGTCGTTGGTTTCTTACACTCACTTATTACACAGGGCATGTTTATTACTCCTGCTTATTGTACAGAAGTGATGTTTACTGCGCTTGCTTGTTACGCAGGAAAGGTTACTACACGTATTCCGAAGTGCAAGCCAGCATCGGTAGCTCTTTGTCCACTTGCCTGATCTCTTTGTCTGGTCTGGGCTTGACCTCGATGCTTTCCCCATACACCACGGGGTGCATACGGGACTTGGCATCTGTCCCCTGTGAGTTCAGCAGCAGGTACGGAAGCTACATAGAGAACAGCGACATCAACTACAGCTTCTATAACACTCGGGCACAACATACTGGTTCACACTACAGCGTTAAGCAAAACCGAACTAGTGTACAATTCCCTGGTGTGCGTAGTTTAATTTGATTACATTTAGATTTTACATGTTCATTTTAGTTTCTTGTATTATTTCCCCTTATCAAACTGGCATTTTACAAAAGCCTGAATCCAGAAAAGGGCACATCTGTTTTGGTGTGCGTGCGTGCGCGTGTGATAAGGAGCTAGTGCTGTCCATGACATTGCCTGCTCCAGATACCAGCATGGCGACCACACGCTCGCCACCTCGCACTCCCTCAACCTCCAGGCTATGATCCAGTCCACTACAGCATGGGATGTTTCACCTATGTTCCAATAACATGTGCATAGACTCAATCAATACCTGTGTTTACCAACCCTTACTCCCAAGTTATTGTGAGAAGAGAAAAACGGGAGTGTGAAATCTTGAGGACAAATGCGTGAACTGGAAGCACACTGCAGAAAAACATTGTCTGGCTGCACGTAGACTGTCGAGTTCATAGCCTGCGCCCTTGTTGTCTCCGTCCACTAGCTCGTGCTGTCTTGCTATTTCCCGCGTGTGTCTGCACCCCCCACGTGTCTGTCTGCGATTGGCTTCGCGCTGTAAAATCAGGCAGGTTTTGACCCTGTGCAGTGGTCGTGTGTTCCAGCAGACGCTAGACGTGTTTATGATTCAGATTGGAAAGAAGCTGCCTGTGTGAGCTGGAAGACCTCACGGAGAACTCTCTGCACTGTGTGGATCCGCTGTATAGCAACCAGAACACACTTCTCTATTCTGGTCTCCTGCGCGCTGCGCTGAGAGCAGATCCTATAACTTCTCAGGCTGCACGCACCAAACACAAAGTCAACCCAATGACAAGTTGTGGTGTTAATTAACCTTCCTCACAGACACGGAAGGGGAGGGGTGTGCGTGTCTGTGTGTGAGAGAAAGTCCACTTATGCAACCCGCTGCAAGACCTGCTGCTAGCCACGCCACTCAAAAATAGACTGAGCAGACTGTTCATTGCTGGCATAAGCAAACAACTCTGAAATAGGCATGCAACCATCAGGGGCAACAAGAAGTGTCCCTTCCTGCAGATGGTGTATGCATGCCCACCCCCACCCCCGATGATATTGCCCCACCCTAAACATGAATATGCATGAATAGTCTCCACATCAGGATTCCAGTGACTTCTCCACGAGCTGTTGCATCAAACCCCAACAGCTCTGCATCATCTCTTCCTCCCCCCACCCTGGGCCCCGTGAGGTGGAAGAGTAGCGCCACGTGGGCCATGCGAGTCACGAGAGCCATGTCCCACGCTATTCGCAATTGATTTCAGAGAGCAGAGTAGGAAAGGCCCACAGCACCAACGCTGGTAAAGGAGAGGCAACTGCGGCCATGAGGATGGCAATCCCGCGCCGTTCCTGCAGCTGCTCCCTATACTCAGTCACACTGTGACTGGTGTAACAGGCCGAGTGGGGGGGTTGGGTCAGTCAGGTTCCTGATCAGCGGAGAGGGCGGTGTGGAGGTCACGTCTCAGGCAGGTGGCATTAGCTCAGGAGTGCGTAACCTTTTCACTGGCAGAAATAAGAGCCCGGTGGGGAAACATGCGAGCCGGCCAGTCGGCTCGTGCGCTCGTACACAACAACGCTAGCATGCAGAGCTGGGTCATTCGCTGTGAGTGGGTATGAATGTCAAGGGTGCGTGTGTAGACTACACAAGGCAAAGGCCGACATGAGGAGGGAGGCACAGTCATCTGCTACAGCTCTCAAACTGACCGAAGGTAAGGTCAACCTGTTTACGTAAACAATTTTCTTTCTTTCCCTCTTTTCATCTCTCCCAATCTTTTCCTCTCCCCCCCCACCCCCCCGGCTCCACTACACTACAGCTCTTGGCCAGCATGCTTTTCTGCCGTTTATAGATCTAATCTTTCTTCCTTCTTCATAAACGTAAACGTTCGTAGCTTTGTGACTTGCACACAGTTCCCACTTCATTCTCTTCCTCATCATAATTCAGCCACAAAAATCAGATCCTCATAAACAATGCTTGTAGCACTTTTGGCAGATGACCCACTGTGTGAATATTTGCAATAACTGTATTACTATGCTGTACTAAGGAGGAAAAAATCACCTTAATGCTGCAGGGAATGTTCTACAGACTAAAACTAGGTACTGTAATGGTAAATGTCCGTGAGTCATATGAGTGATTAGTGTCTAATGGTATTCCGTGCCTTCACCACAATTGAAACCACCATCTCATAGCTTGACTTTATGCCGTGTTGTCTTTATGCCGTGTTAACCACGCTCTCTGAGTCTACCTGTCTGTGTGTTGTACACCACTATCTCAGAGCCTGGCCGTCTTTTGGTTTGTGTGTTGTAGAGCAGGCTTAAGTGTTGGTCCTTAAATTTGTCTCTGTATCTGGACCCCAGCCACTGGTATACGTACTGATTTCTGCCAAGTTGTCTCCAACTAATAAACAGACTTTCCATTGTTTCTGTACAGTAATGGCACTTCAGTACTCAGTGGGTGAAGAAACGGCCTATACTGAATCCACAGTAACCAAATGATACAGTTCTCTTCACCCCACACTATCCCCTGTTTACCGACTCCTGATATGTGGTGCAGTAAATCTCAAAGCTGTAATATATTATGGATTCGTCATTTTCACTTATGCATGCGTACCAGTTTGCCTTCTCGGTTCTCCTTCCTGCAGTACACATGTTGCTCGGTTGGAGTCGAGCAGGTACCGTGCCGCGATTCCAGTATCCCCGGCGACAGCGAGTAGAAAGGGGGGCTTGGACTTGGAGGCAGACCTGAATCGGGACTATCAAGTAGCCCTTCTCGGTTCTTTCCTTTCAAACTGTCATCCATATCTTGTAAGTGTAAATGCCCCACCATTTCTGGAAGAGCTCGAAACAAAAAAGCAGACCCCCAGCCGAGTTCACTGCTCAGGAAAGGCGAGGCGGATCTATTCAGGTAAGCGTCCGTCACAGCGGACTCAAAGATCCCATCCCAGAAAGAGAGGAAGGTTTCAACGCGGCGCTCTGAAACAGGATCGCGACAACTGTGACTTAGCGTTCATTTCGTTTGAATATTATTTGGTTAACTGTGTAATAACAATTAAATACACTTTAAAAACCTTATGGTTAAGAAATGACATTGGAACGGTAATAAATTGTGCTTCAATTAGAAAATGTATAGTTAATGTAAACAGTAGGTTGCGGGGTCTGTTACCTGAAAACTTTATACCAGGCGAAAGTTCCTAAATAAAGCGATGACTTTCACGGCACTCCGTACGCGGCCACGGGCGAGGCCACTTCAAAGCGTAATCCAGACCAGCACCGCGAAGAGCCGCCCAGGAGTAAATACCCAAGTGTCCGTGTCCTGCGGCCCCCGTCGTGCGAGCAAACGAAAGGCAGACGGCAGCTTCGCTTCAGACCGCTGGACTCGTCTGTCGGTCTGCCGTAGTTCGCCGCGCACCTCGACTGCGCCAGGAAAGTAAACGTCCGGAGCGCGCAGCGGTTCCCTTAATGCCAGGCTCCCCCCACCTCCTCCAGAGCCACTCCAACCGGCTCATGACATGGCGCAGTCCCACCGCTGGAGGGAGCACCTCCACGGTTCGCCTGGGAAGCGCTTGTTTTGACCTACGTTTTCCGACCTGAAAACGATGGAGATTTGGAAGACACATTGTGTTTTAAAATTTTTTTTTTAAAGATTTATTTATTTATTTTCTCAAGTATGATTTTGTCAAACTTTTGTTTGTCTCGTTTGGTCGATGTTACATCAATAATACTACATTCTTTCACCTGACACATTCGAAGTTGTTGCTCGCTCAAATCTTGAAACATGTTTAACCTGCATGGAAATGTAAAAAAACATTTTACTTGCATTTGAAGCTCCCTCAAGATAATGGGTCCAATACAACATGTGTAAGAGACACAACGGTGTGGGTGTGTCTGTGTGTGTGAGAGAGAGAGAGAGACCTCTCTCTTTACACCAGGGCTTTGCATAAATACAGTAAAATGTTTGTGTATAGAAATACCCCAGGTGGGTTAATCAGCCAAAGGGCCTCTTCTAGGACACTGCATGCATAGTTTGCACTGAGCAGTGTTTACAATGAAGTGACCACTGTTGGGATTTGAAATTTTCTTTCCACATGTTTTTGTTTCACATGTACAAGGGCATGCACACCCCCAAACCCACACCCACATACCCGTATGCACCCAAATCCAAAAGCTTTGTAGTTACTCCTCGCAATTTGTTGCAATCACTGCAGAGAATTGCTGAACCATCAAACTGGGTGGGAGAGAGGGAGAAGGAGGGCCAGGGTGAGAGACAGCCACACAGACAGAGAGACAGCCACACAGACAGAGAGACAGCCACACAGACAGAGAGACATACACAACCGCACGGACGGATGGAGAGAGAGGCGCACGGACGGACAGACTGACGGAGACGCGCAACCGGACGGACGGACGGAGGGAGGGAGACGCGCAACCGGACGGACGGAGGGAGGGAGACGCGCAACCGGACGGACGGAAGGAGGGAGACGCGCAACCGGACGGACGGACGGAGAGAGGGAGACGCGCAACCGGACGGACGGAGGGAGGGAGACGCGCAACCGGACGGACGGAGGGAGGGAGACGCGCAACCGGACGGACGGAAGGAGGGAGACGCGCGGACGGACGGACGGAGAGAGGGAGACGCGCAACCGGACGGACGGACGGAGAGAGGGAGACGCGCAACCGGACGGACGGACGGAGAGAGGGAGACGCGCAACCGGACGGACGGACGGAGAGAGGGAGACGCGCAACCGGACGGACGGAGGGAGGGAGACGCGCAACCGGACGGACGGAGGGAGGGAGACGCGCAACCGGACGGACGGAGGGAGGGAGACGCGCAACCGGACGGAGAGAGGGAAACGCGCAACCGGACGGACGGACGGAGGGAGGGAGACGCGCAACCGGACGGAGAGAGGGAGACGCGCAACCGGACGGACGGAGGGAGGGAGACGCGCAACCGGACGGACGGAAGGAGGGAGACGCGCAACCGGACGGACGGACGGAGAGAGGGAGACGCGCAACCGGACGGACGGAGGGAGGGAGACGCGCAACCGGACGGACGGACGGAGAGAGGGAGACGCGCAACCGGACGGACGGAGGGAGGGAGACGCGCAACCGGACGGACGGAGGGAGGGAGACGCGCAACCGGACGGACGGAAGGAGGGAGACGCGCGGACGGACGGACGGAGAGAGGGAGACGCGCAACCGGACGGACGGACGGAGAGAGGGAGACGCGCAACCGGACGGACGGACGGAGAGAGGGAGACGCGCAACCGGACGGACGGACGGAGAGAGGGAGACGCGCAACCGGACGGACGGACGGAGAGAGGGAGACGCGCAACCGGACGGACGGACGGAGAGAGGGAGACGCGCAACCGGACGGACGGAGGGAGGGAGACGCGCAACCGGACGGACGGACGGAGGGAGGGAGACGCGCAATCGGACGGAGAGAGGGAAACGCGCAACCGGACGGACGGACGGAGGGAGGGAGACGCGCAACCGGACGGAGAGAGGGAGACGCGCAACCGGACGGAGAGAGGGAGACGCGCAACCGCACGGACGGAGAGAGGGAGACGCGCAACCGGACGGACGGAGAGAGGGAGACGCGCAACCGGACGGACGGAAGGAGGGAGACGCGCAACCGGACGGACGGAAGGAGGGAGACGCGCAACCGGACGGACGGAAGGAGGGAGACGCGCAACCGGACGGACGGAAGGAGGGAGACGCGCAACCGGACGGACGGAAGGAGGGAGACGCGCAACCGGACGGACGGAAGGAGGGAGACGCGCAACCGGACGGACGGAAGGAGGGAGACGGGCAACCGGACGGACGGACGGAGGGAGACGCGCAACCGGACGGACGGACGGAGGGAGACGCGCAACCGGACGGACGGAGGGAGACGCGCAACCGGACGGACGGAGGGAGACGCGCAACCGGACGGACGGACGGAGGGAGACGCGCAACCGGACGGACGGACGGACGGAGACGCGCAACCGGACGGACGGACGGACGGAGACGCGCAACCGGACGGACGGACGGACGGAGACGCGCAACCGGACGGACGGACGGACGGAGGGAGGGAGACGCGCAACCGGGCGGACGGACGGACGGACGGACGGACGGAGGGAGGGAGACGCGCAACCGGACGGATGGACGGAGAGAGGGAGACGCGCAACCGGACGGAGAGAGGGAGACGCGCAACCGGACGGACGGAGGGAGACGCGCAACCGGACGGACGGAGGGAGACGCGCAACCGGACGGACGGAGGGAGACGCGCAACCGGACGGACGGAGGGAGACGCGCAACCGGACGGACGGAGGGAGACGCGCAACCGGACGGACGGACGGACGGAGGGAGACGCGCAACCGGACGGACGGACGGATGGACGGAGGGAGGGAGACGCGCAACCGGACGGACGGACGGAGGGAGGGAGACGTGCAACCGGACGGAGAAAGGGAGACGCGCAACCGAACGGACGGAGAGAGGGAGACGCGCAACCGGACGGACGGAGAGAGGGAGACGCGCAACCGGATGGACGGAAGGAGGGAGACGCGCAACCGGACGGAGGGAGGGAGACGCGCAACCGGACGGAGGGAGGGAGACGCGCAACCGGACGGACGGAGGGAGACGCGCAACCGGACGGACGGAGGGAGACGCGCAACCGGACGGACGGAGGGAGACGCGCAACCGGACGGACGGAGGGAGACGCGCAACCGGACGGACGGACGGACGGAGGGAGGGAAACGCGCAACCGGATGGACGGACGGAGACGCGCAACCGGACGGAGGAACGGAGGGAGGGAGACGCGCAACCGCACGGACGGACGGGCGGACAGAGAGAGAGAGACGCACAACAGCACGGATGGACAGAGAGAGAGCGAGAGAGATGCACAATGGCACGAACGGACGGAGAGAGAGACGCACAACCGCACAGACGGAGACCCGCACAGCTGGACGGACGCACGGAGAGAGAGACACAACCACACACAACCACTTGCTTAGAATGAGACTGTGAGTGGTGAACCTGGATCACTGAAAGCAAATCCCCTCCTCAGTACACTGCACTCTGAGCAGTCCAAAGCTCATCCCCCTCTCCCTCCTTCCTTTCCCCTCTTTCTGTTCTTATCTGTCTGCCTTCCTCTCCCTCTCTTTTTCCATTCATTTCTCTCAGTTTCTGGGCATTGGTGTGGTTGTGGTGCCACCCAAAACTAGTTACAGTGTATGTGTAACACACACACACACACACACACACACACACACACACACAAGGCTGCAGTGAAACTTGGCAAACAGGAAGTATTCACACACACAGTCCTGCTGCCAACCAAACCAGCTATGTGAACGAGGTACTTACTGAAGTATGAATTTAGGGGCTGTATTTCTTGTTTGTGATGCCTAGGGTTAGGAGAAGCTGTTGACGTGAGATTTATAGTAAACACAGGGCTTCTTAATAACAACACTTTGTAAACAGCTCATTGGCAGAATGTAATGACTAAATGGCACCTGAAACCCAAACAAAAATGCTTTCGTTCTGTTACGGTAGAGCTGTAAAATCAACTTCTTCCCTCGTCTCTCTCTCTCTCTCTCTCACATATAAACTAGGTGGCTCCTCTTCCTGAATCAAAGGAAAGATAACACACACACACACACACACACACACTGTGCTATGGATCCTGTATATTTTGGCCATAGGTACTCTTACAAGTTTGCTTTTCTCAGAAGGGGCAGCCTGAACAGACATGCTATTGACAGAGCTAGCCAACATCTGCTGTGTGTGTGTCTCTCTCTCTCTTTCTCTCACTCACACTCGCGTGCACGCACACCCACACCCCGAGCTTTCTCACCTCACTGAGTGAGCTGGAGAGACAGAGATAGTAATGCTGAGGGAGTGAGAAGGGAAGCCCAGGCCCGTATGCAGTCTCACATCCACAGGTCAACCTGCAGCTGTCTGCTTGATGGATCAGCCCGGGCGCTTCGAAATAGATCTCAGGCAAACCCCGCAACCCCACACACACACACACACACACACACATACACACAGATCCACTGCTATAAAGCTGCATCTGGTTTCAATGTCTGTAGACCCTCAGCAGAGATTTGAGATTTCCTCCCTCTCTCTCTCTCTCTCTCTCTCTCTCTCTCTGTTTAATTTAGTGGTGCTTTATTGGCATGACAGATATTCACATTTGTGCTGTTAAAGCTTTGATGAAGAAATTAACATGGTAAACAAAAAATGGTACTACAAAAGCTAACAATAATAGTAATAACTAATGATAATAAGCCCATCTATTTGTGGACAACTGACCCTGCTCCTATATTGACTGACCAAATTGGTACTTATTCTAGGGTATTGTTTATTACACTGATATTGTCTTACAAATTCTAGCATGTATTGTTTATTGCACTTATCATTGTTTAAGATGCACTTTACGTATTTTGTACTTCTAGGTATCAGTATTGAGTCCTGTATTCTACAGTATTCTAGTTCATTGGTATGTTGGACTCTAACCTTCTGTACTAGGATATTCTATGAGTAAATGACAAAACACTTTTGTAAGTCGCTCTGGATAAAAGTGTCTGCTAAATGCCTTACATAAAACCTAGCCCTAACCACAGCAACAATATTCCTATTACCATTATATAATCATCATAATAATTAGCCTCTGTATCTCTGCTATCTCATATGGTCACTCACTGTCCCTCAGACTGTGTCAGTTGTCTGTCTGTCTGTCTCTCTCTCTCTCATATTTCTTCCAAATATCAAAAATTTTTAGTGATAAATTATCAGGAATGAAAATCACATCACAAAAGTGGACAGCACTTATTTATGCAAATAAACACAAGACAGTTGTAAACAAAGCATGTTTACTACATATGAGTGAAGATGAAATGAGAAAAGTACTGGTCAGTGTGTATATTGTTTATTTGTAACTTTTTGCATAAAAACAAACACATTGAGAATTTCTCTCAAAAGCTATGTTTCCATGTAAGTACTTTAATGTGAAAAATATAATATTGCCAAGAAAAAAAGCCTGTGATCGGCATAACAAAGCAATGTTGTGCTCACTTGAGGTGGCAACGTCAGGGAGGCAGGGCTGATCTAGCTCTGAGTGCATTTACAGCAACCTCTGCCCTCCCACACTGGGACTGGGGGTGAGGTGCGCCTGAGGTGTTTCAGCTGTGTGTGTGTATGCACGTGCAATCTGTGTAAAGTTGCATGTTACCAGCTCATACACATTAATCTATAATCAGCCCTTCACCTGATGCCCACACCCTTTGGCAATTGCTGTTTCCTGTCACGTAGAATGTATGTACGTGTATGTGTGTGTGTGTGTGTGTGTGTGTGTGTGTGTGTGTGTGTAGGAGGGGGACAAGCATACTGTTAGGCTTCACTCTGTTAAACAGAGTGACCGTTCCCATTCAGCACCGTGTGTGTGAGTGAATACCTTCATCAGTCTTTATCTTCCCTACTGGGTCTGTTTAACTGAATGCTATGCAAACACACACACACACACACACACACACTCGACTGCATGTGCATGTACACATACACATGATTGCATGTGCATGCACGCACGCACACACACGACTGCATGTGCATGCACGCACGCACACACACGACTGCATGTGCATGCACGCACGCACACACACAACTGCATGTGCATGCACGCACGCACACACAACTGCATGTGCATGCACGAACACACACACACAACTGCATGTGCATGCACGAACACACACACACAACTGCATGTGCATGCACGAACACACACACACACACACACAACTGCATGTGCATGCACGAACACACACACACAACTGCATGTGCATGCACGAACACACACACACAACTGCATGTGCATGCACGAAAACACACACACAACTGCATGTGCATGCACGAACACACACACAACTGCATGTGCATGCACGAACACACACACAACTGCATGTGCATGCACGAACACCCACAACTGCATGTGCATGCACGAACACACACACAACTGCATGTGCATGCACGCACACACACGTGCATGCACACACACACACACGACTGCATGTGCATGCACACACACACACGACTGCATGTGCATGCACACACACACACACACACAATATATATATGTTTGTATGAATCCTTGTGACCTTGACGCTACTGCCAACACTGTGCATCTTTCATTCTGACCTGTGTGTGTGCGCGTGTGTGTCTGTGCGTGCACACATATATTTCCTGGACAAAAATGACTCTATAGGAAAATCAGGAGTAACTTTTTAACTGCCTTTTAACAGGCAGGGCTTAGAAAATCATTATTGCATATAGGTAGTTACAATAACACAATATATATCTGACCCTATAGCTTGTCATTCTAGAAAAACAAACTGTGTGTCGGTGCAGGGGAGAAAGATTGCACTATGTTGATGTTAACTGTGTGTGTGTGTGTGTGTGTGTGTGTGTGTGTGTGTGTGTGTGTGTGTGTGTGTGTGAGAGAGAGAGAGAGAGAGAGAGAGAGAGTGCACTATGCTAACAGTGTGTGTCTGCACTAACTAGTAGTGTTGAAGTGGGTGTGTTGTGTTTCGCTGCCTTCCACCTCTTATCATAACCTGTGTACACAGGCCGTCCACGACGGCGGGTGTTTGCTTATTTGAAATCAATGCAAAGGGTGCGTGCATACAGAGAACAAATGCGCACATGCACACACTGTCCCATTTCTCTGTAACCATGGTGCTCTGTGACGTAAGCAGCAGAGTGAATCGCTGCTGTCTGTACCGAGAGAGGACATCGACTGGGGCTTCTGGTTTCACTGGAAAACATTTCCACCTACGCCATTTGGCAGGCGCTCTTATCCAGAGCAGCTTCTCTGCGTGACAGGATGTGCGAAGTGAACCCATGATCTCGGGCTGCCGTGACCTTGCTCTGCTTGCTCTGATGGGCGAACCCAACGCGTGCAGAGGTTTTCTTTTGGTCTGTATATTCATATGAATGTGAAAAATGTTAACGAACATGTAAATAAACAGACTAAATCCAACATGTTTACTTCAATGCATAATTGTAGTTACAATCTAGACCTTCACCACAGGTTAGAATTTGTTGCGCCCTAATCGCTCTCTCTCTCGCGCGTGTGCTCTCTTCCCCTCTCTCTCTCTCTCTCTCTCTCGTATTGTAGGTGCCCTTGAGGACAGAGTGCCCAGTGCAGACCACCCAGGCTTTCTGTCGCCTGCTCTGTCTCCCACTGTCTCTGTGTAAGACAGGCCAGAAGAGCCTGTAACCAAGGACCAGAACTATGTACAAGCTGGGATTTAACGATTGTGCAGTGACCGGATTGGATTTCAGCATTTCAAAAGCCCATATAGGAATGTATGATAATATAGGTTTAGATAATGTCTTTAAAAACACGACAGTCTTTAAACCACCTGTCTCTGCTGTCACGGATTAGATGTGCTGGAGAAAGACGGCAGCGTTTTTAGAAAAGCTCGCCGTGTTGGAACATGAACGACTCGCGCATTCCTGACATAGTCTCCCAGAGCCTGGTTCTGTGGCAGCCATGCTGATCCCTTGCTGAATGTCCGGGCGCTCAGGCTCCAGAGCACAAGGAGCTATGTCACAGCTCGGCTTTCCAATCTTCAGGCTGCTTGGTTTGTTTGTCAGGTGCAGCAGCATCATTGCTGACGTGGTTTCTCCTTTCAGGGCCGAATCCTCAGTGTCCTCATCCAAACACGCTGTTGAACGTTTTCTTTTTGCCGGCATACAACAAGAAGTTTGAGGTTCTGGTCTGAAGACAGGGTATTTTCCATTGGTAATGACTCAGGCCAGCTTGATGCCTGGGCCACGTGGGTCGAGGCTGATTTGAGATCTTTGGTTTCGCCACCCAGCTCTTGTGTGAGCGTTTGAGATGCTGGGAAATTGAAGTGCAAATCTGCCTCCACCCACAGGTTATGGAAGTGAAAAAAAGGCTTGGTGAGTAGGTGTAGGTGTGTGTGTGTGTGCGTGTTCGTTCCATTTGATAGAAGGTGGCAGGCCTGCAGGCACCTGCAACAGGATACACACAAATTAGAATTTGATTCACTGCGCAGATATTATATTTACACACAGACACACACACCACTCTCACAAGGACACACGCAAGCACACATTCGGTTATGTGAATTTTCAGGGATATGGAGAAAATACATTTGTTATATATGTATCAAATATATGTAGTAAGAATTGTGTATATGGAATAAGACTTTTGTAATCTTAACCTATAATCCTAATCCTAACCTCAATACAAACATTTTGTTGAGTTTTAAATAAAGAAACGTAACTTTTGCAAAAAGCACTTTGTTTTGTCAGGACTATTTTATTGCTGTTAGTTGCATGGTAGATTACCCCTCTTTTTCAGATTCATATTCAAAACACCCACACCCACCCAAGAAGAAAATCTTTGCCCATATCTTCAAACACAAACCCAGTACCACACACCTGGTCTGACCAGCAGCAAAATGTAAGCATCTGACTACTTCATCCAAGTCCACCAACGCCCCGTGGCTGGGATGAATTGTGTGCCATCAAACTTGTTTTGCTTTCTGGGGCTCAGACAGTAGTGGTCTTACTGAGCGATCCTGCCACTAGTTTTAGCGTGGGGTGATCGAGGGGTGGTGTGCCAGACTGGCCGAGAGGCCGCAGCTCTGAAGTTCTGTTCTCTGGGCCGGTCCAGGAACCCGCACGGCTTGGATGTTTTTCCCCCTTTCCCTCTCGTAGGTGTGGCGACTCTCCCAGACACAATGCATGAGCTGCCCAGCCTTAGCGGAACTTGCTGGAAGCTCTTGCTGGAAACTGCTGCTCCTGAGTGTTTTTAGCTGCGACGTTTTGCCACGCGGTGCGTTTGTGTCTGCCTCCCGCACGTTTGTTCCAGGTCCCGATGTTCCTGTCGGCTCGTGGACGTCTGTGCGGGTGGAACTGGGATGACTTTGGTCGGCCTTTTCAGACCAGATTTAAAAGTCCTCCACGTCCAGAAGATTAAAGGGTCAAGAATATGATTGTCCTCGTCTCGCTACGCGGGACACTCTAGATAAGGCAACACAAAACAAGCCCCACACACCCATTCCTCGGATCGCCCTGCGCTTGTGGGAAGGGATTTAAGATGCCTTGTTAGTAGAAACATTTGCGTGATGGCGCGTGCAATTGTCTGATACTAAGCCAGCTCGGAGAGCCATGTCTGAACCTGAGGTGGTTGTGCTGGGGAGACCCCACTGAACTAGAGTAACTGCTCTGTGCCATCTGCATAACGCTTGTTCATAATGACGCTGGACGTTTCATCGCTTGCTTTCTCTCACGTAGTGGACTTTTGTTGTTCTTATTTTATGACGTGTAACAGCTAAAAAACGAGTCATAGACTATGTAGCTTCTATATCTAGTGATGGGCTACAGCTATAGCTGGATAGAGAAGTTGCCACTATACTCAGGCGCGGAGACGATGAGGTTTGTTGCCTACATTTACCATACCTTCACTCTGTAGATTTAAAATTTCAAACTCTCTCATGATGAAAGGAGGTTCCCTGCACTCATATTAGCAGTCTGCCGCGACATGAAAGTTCATTTTCTTTCTTTGCGCAAATTGCATGCTGCGATGTAATTTTAGCAACTGCGACAGAAGCAATTGTACGTAATTACAAAAAGCTGCAAATAATGGTAGTTTTATTTAGGATGTCACAAAGACATTAATCAGCCGGTTACTGTGCTGTGGTGTATGCATCTGCTCAGTGGTGTGGGGGGCCATCGGTGGGGTCAGTTCCCTCCATAAAACAGCCACTCTCTCTGACCCTGTGTGACCCGACTCAACCCTAATAGCCACGTGCAACTGATGATGGATTATACGTTGACCAACAAAAGCACTCATAAAGTCTCATAGAGTCTCCAGCGTCCAACTCGAATTTGCTTCAGCCCACCAGAGCCAACAACACACAGATGTATCTACACTAAGAGGCTGGAGAAAGCCAATGGAAACTTCTAAAATGTTAATAAATAACACGGGCGAGCCAGAGTTCACAACGCACCATGAGAGCAGCCAAAACTGAACACCAGATAATTAGGAGTGTCATAAAATTCAGTGACCTGGTGTACCGAAACAAAGGATGACCAAGAAATGACGGTAGCATGTGAAAGGAGCAGCATGCAAGGGCACTCTTTCAGCAGTACGTTGGCTCGCGCCAGGGCGGAATGCACAGGCAGACGCACGGGGCTGAGATTTTGAGGTCTCTTCCCCACCGGTTTGACCATTCCGGGTCACTCTGCACTCCTGTGATAATATTTTTACACCGGTGCATGTACAGGCCTCTGAGTAACCGGTGGAAGAAGGGACATAACGGAACGACGGCATATGCTAGCAATAAAGCAATATAGCGGCTCGTGCGGCCGCTCCTCCTTTGAACAGCCGCCCTGTTTGGGTTGGAGAGTGGCTCTTCATTTATTTTCCTGTTCCCTCACCCTCCGCTCTCTGCCAGACGCTCCGTATTCCACATTCATTTTCATAGCTATTTATTATTCCTCTGGGGGGAAAAGAAGAGAAAAGGAGAGGGAGGAAAGAAGAAGAAAAGAGTCAGAATACCATGAGAGAGCGAGAGAGAGAGAGAGAGAGGTTTTTATACAGTCTCAAGTTTTATGTTTGGCTGAATTGGAGTGGACTTTTTAAATGCAGCTAGCCGCGAGCTTCTTTTTCTGTAAGAATGTGCGTTAATGAGTTTAGTCTGCTTGTGTTGGCAGCGCGGAGCAGCATGTACAGTGTAGCACGGGCTCTGGGCTGCCTCTTTCTCCTATGCCTGATAAAAGGCCTCGGGCGACTACTCCGCTATCAGCTCTGCGCCCGAGCGCCGCTCCACGCACACAACGCGCCGCAATAGGTTTCTGCCTCACGCTGAAGTTCTGCTGCCAGATTTGTTATTGCTAAAAGCCCTTGAACGTTAATGGCTTAATCAAATGCAACTTGATTTCTCATCAGGTGAACTACTTCCTAACATTTTAGGGTTGTGCATTTGATGTTTGCCTGTGCATCTATGTTTGCGCATGGTTGCAACGCAGGGCGTATTACTGGAGAAAGTCTCTATCGGAGAGAGATGGATAAGAAGGTCAGGCGATGAACGTTTGCCATGTGGAATTGGCAGACACGTGCGTCACCAGACTGTGTTAACCCCGTGTTTACCGGCTGTCTGTCAAACCTTTGTTAGGGATCAGTAAGACATCGTGCTCCTGTGACCTGCCCCAGGCCCGCACAGGCGTGCACACATGCATGTAGGATAGATTTATTTTGCCAAAAGCCAAAAACACCAATTTCTGTTGCTCTCGTGCATATCAGTGAATTTACAATGCAGTCTTCAGGATGTGGACAGTGACCTGGTATTTGGCTGTTTTAACTCTGCAAGCTGAATTTGAGATGGTATCGTGATCATGAGGCTGAAGTGCTGACAAATCATCAATTAAGACAAACCGCTAGGGCTTTTTATGAGATAAGATGGTATGTTTTGGATTAAGAGTAACTCATCTTGTCTCTGCACTTTCCTCATTCCACACACTGGTTAAGGTTAATCTTCCTCTAATCTTCCCATAAGTCTCTGTCACACTACTCTACTGGCTTTTAAAAGTGTTCCTTTATCAAACTGTAACCTGACCTCAAAGCTGTTCAGTGATTTGAATATAGGGAGGCCATGTTGGGGTATTCTTGTCTTTCTAGTAGTCTTTGCCATAGCTGTGCCTGTGTTCTGGAAAGCACACTCACTCAACTCAGTGGTTTTCTAGAACTTTTTAAAGGTCTCTGGCAAAGGAACAAATGACCATAGCGCAGCACTGCAGCCATTTTCCCATCGTTTTTATAGATGTAAATTTATAGATTTGAATTGGAATTCAGTCTGTTTCTGATTGACACTGTGGCTCGGAGGGCGTGTGTGAACTCTCGCCCCCACCACGCAGTCAGCGTGGGAAATGTGTCGGGGCTTTTCCCTTTGAGCCTGTAATCTGGCTTTGGCACCTTAGACCTGCTGCGCAAGGACCCCAGAGTGGGAGCACCGACGTGAGCTTGCTGTCTGGGACTGGAACGGCAGAGCTGGAAGGATGGAAGCGTGTGATTGCCGTTTTAACTGGACTCAAAATGGATTCAAAAATAGGTCATTTACGTTCAGTTTGTGCTCAGCTTGCAATCGTATGTATGCATGTTTAAAACTGTCCATAATCCATATATATAATGTGTGTGTGTGTGTGTTGGTTATTTACTTATCTCTTTGTGCATGTGTATTTGTGTGTGCATTGATTGTTGGGTTAAGTGGGAGACTGAACTTGCAGTGTTCATTGCAGTGTGCAGTGGTCTTCTGCAGTGTCCATGCACATGTACTTTCCAGTTCACAGTGGATAAAAGTTCTTAAGCTGCCTAAAGTTCTTGGCAGTACATGTTCTTGTCTGCCAGGATCTCTCATCGTCAAGGCCTCATAAAGCCTTTGGAGATTTAGAGGACTGTGCTGGTGATAAATAGATTTAAAGCCATTAGTGTCCTCTG
Source organism: Electrophorus electricus (assembly GCF_041902795.1). Lineage (NCBI taxonomy): Eukaryota > Metazoa > Chordata > Actinopteri > Gymnotiformes > Gymnotidae > Electrophorus > Electrophorus electricus. Next base: position 4,023,586 of record NC_137516.1, on the reverse strand, counting down.
TGCCAAGACCCTGAAGCCCTGAGCCATCCTCCTCAGAGCAGAGCGGCGCAGATTTATTCAGCACACAATGAAAATACCATCACATGTCATCTTCACATCGGCACACCACAGAGGAGAGAACTTCGGTCGAGAAAGACTAGAGAAGGAGCATGCAGACAGGAAGGAAAGAAAATGCAGAGCAAGAGAGATTGTGGAGAGAGAGAGAGAGAGAGAGAGAGAGAGCTGCAAGAGATAGAGATGAGGGAGAGAGACTGGAAAGAGAGAGTGCAAAGGAGGAGAGAGAGAGACTGTAGAGAGAGACTGTAGAGAGAGAATATTGCCTCTGGAACAGTTATTTGCAGGGGTAGAGTGAGGGAGTGTACTGGAGGTAGAGAAAGTGAGACAGAGACAGAGGGGAGAGAGAGACAGGGGAGAGAGAGAGATGGAGAGAGAGAGATGGAGAGAGAGAGATGGAGGGGAGAGAGAGAGAGATGGAGGGGAGAGAGAGAGAGACAGAGGGGAGAGAGAGACAGGGGAGAGAGAGAGATGGAGAGAGAGAGATGGAGAGAGAGAGAGATGGAGGGGAGAGAGAGAGAGACAGAGGGGAGAGAGAGAGAGAGAGAGACAGAGGGGAGAGAGAGAGAGACAGAGGGGAGAGAGAGAGAGACAGAGGGGAGAGAGACGGAGACAGAAAGAGAGAGACAGAGACAGACAGAGGGGAGAGAGAGACAGAGGGGAGAGAGACAGAGAGATGGAGAGAGACGGAGACTGAGGGGAGAGAGAGAGATAGAGGGGAGAGAGACTGAGAGACGGAGAGAGAGAGAGACGGAGACTGAGAGGGGAGAGAGACAGAAAGAGAGAGACGGAGACAGAGACAGAGGGGAGAGAGACAGAGATGGAGAGAGACGGAGACTGAGAAGGGAGAGAGAGAGATGGAGGGGAGAGAGAGAGAGACAGAGGGGAGAGAGAGAGATAGAGGGGAGAGAGAGAGACAGAGGGGAGAGAGACGGAGAGAGAGATGGAGAGAGATGGAGACAGAAAGAGAGAGACAGAGACAGACAGAGGGGAGAGAGAGACAGAGGGGAGAGAGATGGAGAGAGACGGAGACTGAGGGGAGAGAGAGAGATGGAGAGAGAGAGATGGAGAGAGAGAGATGGAGGGGAGAGAGAGAGAGATGGAGGGGAGAGAGAGAGAGACAGAGGGGAGAGAGAGACAGGGGAGAGAGAGAGATGGAGAGAGAGAGATGGAGAGAGAGAGAGATGGAGGGGAGAGAGAGAGAGACAGAGGGGAGAGAGAGAGAGAGAGAGACAGAGGGGAGAGAGAGAGAGACAGAGGGGAGAGAGAGAGAGACAGAGGGGAGAGAGAGAGAGACAGAGGGGAGAGAGACGGAGACAGAAAGAGAGAGACAGAGACAGACAGAGGGGAGAGAGAGACAGAGGGGAGAGAGACAGAGAGATGGAGAGAGACGGAGACTGAGGGGAGAGAGAGAGATAGAGGGGAGAGAGACTGAGAGACGGAGAGAGAGAGAGACGGAGACTGAGAGGGGAGAGAGACAGAAAGAGAGAGACGGAGACAGAGACAGAGGGGAGAGAGACAGAGATGGAGAGAGACGGAGACTGAGAAGGGAGAGAGAGAGATGGAGGGGAGAGAGAGAGAGACAGAGGGGAGAGAGAGAGATAGAGGGGAGAGAGAGAGACAGAGGGGAGAGAGACGGAGAGAGAGATGGAGAGAGATGGAGACAGAAAGAGAGAGACAGAGACAGACAGAGGGGAGAGAGAGACAGAGGGGAGAGAGATGGAGAGAGACGGAGACTGAGGGGAGAGAGAGAGATAGAGGGGAGAGAGACTGAGAGACGGAGAGAGAGAGAGACGGAGACTGAGAGGGGAGAGAGACAGAAAGAGAGAGACGGAGACAGAGACAGAGGGGAGAGAGACAGAGATGGAGAGAGACGGAGACTGAGAGGGGAGAGAGAGAGATAGAGGGGAGAGAGACTGAGAGATGGAGAGAAAGAGAGACGGAGACTGAGAGGGGAGAGAGACAGAAAGACAGAGACAGAGACAGAGGGGAGAGAGACTGAGAGACAGAGAGAGAGACAGAGACGGAGAGAGAGAGAGACGGAGACTGAGAGGGGAGAGAGCCAGAAAGAGAGAGACAGAGACAGAGGGGAGAGAGACTGAGAGACGGAGAGAGAGAGACTGAGGGGAGAGTGAGTAGAGAGAGAGGGGAAGGAAGGAAACGCAGCACCTCACTGTAAAATATGTGGCAACAGGTCAGTGGCTGAGAGACCGTGAGGAACACACTTCTTAGTGCATAATATTCCCCTTTGATCATTTGTTTAATCACTGTTCTCGTTCTATCTAGTTTATTATAATGTATTGTCACTTCCTTCCTATTTATTTATTTTGTGTTAATTTTATTATTTTGTTACTTATGATGATCATGTTCAGTTCCAAATTATTTGCTTTGACAAAATTTTACCTGCTGTAGTCATGCCAATAAAGCTACCATGCAAGAAATTAGAAGTTGAGAGAGAGTGCGCGCGCATGCCTGCACAGGAGGAGATGATGTCTGGAGAACAGGTGTTTGTTCCATCTTCCTCTGCTGCGTGATATATTCACAACACCATTTGTCAACAGCGGCCGTGATGCATTGGTGTGACTAGATGTGATTGGGCGGCTGTTCCCAGCAGACGAACCCAGGGGCCGGAGCGTGATGAATAATGCCTTACACGCAGTTAACCCCGCGTTAACACTCTATCTCTGCGTCTCCCACAAACTGTAACTGCGTCTTGTACCACACCCTTTAAGAGCACAGCTTGGAGGAAATCTGTGCCGTTTGTCATGATATGGTCAGATTTTTGGATTGTGTTTATGATGTATGTTTTTGCTTTTTTGTTTTTTTGTATTTTATACATTTGACAAGAGACTAATAAGGGGTACATATGCAGTTACAATAGGGGCTTTAGTGTTAAGTTCAAGTTCAAGTTTGGTTTATTTGTCACATACATAGTCATACACAGTATAACTCGCAGTGAGATGGTGGAGAGTGCTCTGTCCAAACTAAGGAAAAAGAAAACAGGTGTACATAGAGAAATATATATTCTATATATGTACAAAAATATATTAACAATGTATGTACAATATATGTATATTATGTTTATATACACAATGTGCAATGTATATGGTTGTGTGTGTATATATACGTACACAATGTACAGAATGTACAGATCCATTTTGTAAATTGACAGTTTTTACAGTTTTTATGTTACATGGTGGTAATTGAATATATTTTATATATATATATATGAGAGAGAGAGAGAGAGTGTGTTATAATAAGTACATAATGTTTCCCACCATTTTAGGATCTCTTAGTGATTTTGGTGTCCAGAACGTTCCTTATATCTTTAATACATTCAGTTTACAAAGGATGTAGAATACAAAATAAACGTTTGTGTGCTAAAAATAAATGTCTTGACAGGACACGAAACTTTAATGGATGTATGGCACATTCCTATACTGACAGTCAGGAGGTAGGAGGTTGGGTGTGCAGATATCCCCCAGGGCCCTGCTTGTCTTTCCAGATCACACGCTCTCTCACTGTGACGGTAAGGATTTGAAACTGTGCGTTCTGTCCCAGCTTGACTATACCCAAATATAATCGAGTGCGCTCAAATAGAGGCCACGTCCCAGCTGAGTGGCTGGCCACAGCCTCATGGGCAGTGCCAGCGTGGTGGGAGCACCAATCGCCGTCCTCCTGCCCGTACGTCCGACTTTAAGGCTGAGAGGTAGTGGAAAGAGTTTTTAGACTGCTGAGTCCAAACAAAGTGACCTCAAATGAAGCTAATCTCTTCCATCCCTCTGAAGGAGGGAAGGGAATGTGGTGTTATGTGCCAGTGCATGCCTGCCATTTGCTGGCTGGCTTCAGACCGGGCTCGGAGCCTGAGGAGGTCTGTGGTCAGGGAAAACGAAGCCTTGCCGAACACGAACGGCTTGGCCCCAGGACCGGAGGCCACGTCCGACACACACCAGACGCGCACATCTGTGTATTTTAATGTTTACATGCTGTCACGTGAGCTCACACAGAGCTCGATAATGGGGTATCTTTCGAAAAAGAACTCACTAGGGAAACTCGAGTCATGAGGTTCAGTTGAAACGTTAGAACACTCTTGTGCACACACTCTTCGATGTTTAAAGACTCCAGTTTACTTAATTTACTTCAACAACAGAATAAAGGACATCACCTCTGTTGGTGCAGTTATTTACATGAAGATGAGCTACAATATGGTCCAGTGGAGCATGATGTCTTGGTTAATGGTTCTGGTGGGTTTGTCTCTGCTCTCCTACTGTGCGCTAAAGTGCGGTAAGAGGGCACCAGCGCAGACGTGTGACTGCATGTGTTTGGGAAAACAAGCTGAGTCAGTCTCCTGTTAGCTATTGTTGTCTCTTATTTAAGCTGTACCAATCCTGCAGGCACACAGCATGTCAGCACAGGCATGTGGGGTTTGTGAGTGTGTGCATACCTGTGTGTGTTTGTGGGTACATACGTGTTGGCACTAGATTCCATATTAATAGTTTTTAAGGGGTTGAAACACACCCAACAGGGTGGGGAGTGCCCCAGCACAGGTGAGCTTCAGTCTATGACTCACAAGTCTGGAGCTTAAGCTCCAATCAGTCGCACAGTTCAAGACTGTTCCTGGACCATGCCAGACACACACACACACGCACACCTTATCTGACGCATGTTCATCACTTGCGCTAGACATGAATCACTTACAGTGACTAAACACTGTGATATTTACGGATCCACAGGCATACACACACACACACACACAAATGATCTGATACATGTTCAACACATCACTTACACTAGACATGAATCACTTACAGTGACTAAACCCTGTGTTGTTTACAAATCTGTAGTCAACCAGTCCTGTACCGCCTCGAGACAGAAAACCCGCCACAACTGGGAGAGAGGTGATTCAAATCTCACCGTTGCGTTGCGCAACTTAAAAAAAACCAAAACCAACTCAGTGGGTTCTAATTCTTCATTCCAGGCCAAGAACGTTACTGGAAATCCCTTTAAACCTTGTCAGGGAAATGTTTGTGTACGTAGTTGTTCATCCAGAGCCCATAGTACAGACCTGAGTGAGCTGTTTTTCCAGCAGGGCACGATGAGCGACGATGGTGCTAACAGAGGTGGGTGGCTGTCTACCAGTAAACTGGGATTAGAGATTGCACATGATGTTCCACAGGCTTGGTTCCCTTACACTTAACACCCCAATCACTGACCGCTTCAGCAGAAACATACTGTGATGAACACAGACCACAAAAAGATTACATTAGGAATTTGATTACCCATTTTGTCAACAGTTGTTAATTAGATTTCATACCAAAAAAAGCTGTTTGAATTTGAGAGAGAGAGAGAAAAAGACAGCAAAAAAAACAAGTTAGATAAACAGGTAAACAGCCAGCCAGCCGGAGAAAGGAAAATGACAGCTGTGGAGGAAAGCAGTGTGATCAGTACGCCAGATCCCATAATAAACATAGTGTTGTTTCACAGTCAAAACCAATTAAAACTAAACCAATTAACTCAGTTAGTGCCTAATTAAGAGTATGGAAGCCTAATCTGCATACGTCCAAAAGATGTGCGCACACCAGCCTGTGTACAGTTTTGCCATGTTGGAGATTTTAATAGTGATGCATAAAACAACATGCAGGAAACCGTAAAAGAGAGGCTGCCTTTGTTAGGGCTGCGTAGAGTGCTGCCGAGTTGGCTCGGGTCTGTGCACTAGCTCACTAATGCTGAAGAAAGAGCCCCAGTAAAACAACCTCTGTTCAAGGTTACACACACACACAATCCTTCTGTGACAGCATACAGGTACACACACTAACATCTGAACAGTGCAAATGTGTGCATGCCAGCACAGGAAGCATTTTAAACACACACTCTGCACTTTCTCACTTTACACCTAAAACAAGCGCACACACACATGCACAGACCTGCAAGGACATACTAAACACCCCAATGTGTGTGTCAGTGTACAGACACAGTTACTCTTTAAGAAGCCTGGTGTGTATTCTGATTCCAGGTTTGTATCTGTCTTGGGGTCCTCTGTTATAGGAGTTTGCTTATATCTGTGTCTTTGAGCTTGCCGTTTTTGTGTCTGTACAAAGCTGTTTACTCTTTTTGCGAAGACTAAATGTCCAATGACATTTAAAGAATGAAAAGATTTTGATGTTGTCCGAACAGCTGGTACCCAGAGGGAAAATACTATGCAGAGTATGAGCCAAAGGATTTCCATCTGGTGACGGTGGTTCAGCTCGTGGTTAGGGTTAGGCATAGCAGTTATTAACCCTTCCTCATTCTCTCACTGAACACACTAGCATAGTAAACTGTGTGTGTGTGTCTGTGTGAGAGAAAGAGAGAGGGAGTAAGAGTGTGTGTGTGTGTGTGTGTGTGTGTGTGTGTGTGTGTGTGTGTGTGTGTGAGAGAGAGAGAGTGAGTGTGTGTGTGTGTGTGTGTGTGAGAGAGAGGGAGAGAGAGAGAGAGAAAATGTCAATATCTGCAGTCATTTGGAGTCATTTAGTATTTGTACATACATGTGAGTACCATGATAAAAAAAAAACAGGTTGTGTTTAAGCAACACCACACACACACACACACACACACACAAACATGCATATGCAGTCTCAGTTCCAAAAGAACAAATAATGCTCTATTCATAACAATATTAATGGAGCCAGAGAGACGCACACAGATTAAGATCATAGTTTTGACACTATTAAAGATGTTAATTTGAGTCAATAAACAAAAGGATATTTCTCCCTCCGTTCAAGGCCCAGTAACCAGTCCAGCCATCTGCTTAAGGACTTAGTCATTTCATACCAGATGTTACAATGGATTCTGTTCTTTATTTTTCAATCAGCCAGTCAACATAGAAAAGGGTGAAACCATCAATAACTATCAATGAAAGAGTCCAGAGTCTAAAAGAAAAGACTTGTTTTCATACTACAGCATGTATCATCAATCTGGGTTAAGCAGACTCTCTCTCCAGTTGCACTGCTTATTAGTTACCTCCTCTTCTCCTTCTCTCTGACTCCCTGTCCTTTGACCTCTGACCTAGGTGCCCACAGAGATCCTGGCAGCCAGCTGTTTCACGAACCTGACCCTCCGCCTTTAAAAGGTTCCATAAATCCCACAGGCTCTGTGTGCACAGGAAACCAGCACCTAAGCATTCTTCCTTCCTGGCACCCCCCACCCCTACCACACACACACACACACACACACACTCACACACACACACACACACACACACACACACACACACACTCACACACACACACACACTCACACACACACACACACACACACACACACACACACTCACAGACACACACACACACGCGCACACACGCACACACACGCACACACAGACACACACACACACACACACACACAGGGGCTAGAACTGTAAAAGCTTTGTTATGCTAGGCTCTTGCTACTGTTCCCAGGCTAATTCTATTACTGCCAGTTATCGCCAGTGGGAACAACAGACTTTATCAGACCAGTCACTGTAAACTCCCCCCGAGATCCCTGCGATTAACCAGACCCTCACCCGCATCAGAGAGCCAGACAGCCCGCTGGGGGAGTAGGGTACAGGCTGGTGGCCAAGTGGGAGAAAGAATGTGCGAGAGAGTGAGACGAAAACAAGGAAAAGACAGTGAGTCAAATACGAGGCGACGAAAGAGAAGTAAGAGAATGTTTCTCAGGGATTATCTAATTAGCAGGGATCAGAAAGGTCAGTATGAGAGCGGCTATCCCAGTGGTGTAGCACAAAAGTCTGGAGCCTCACCACGAGAGGTAGGGTGGAGGCAGTGGTTTGGTTTGTACCCCTCCCCATGCCAGTGGTCTGTGCTTCCTTGTGCAGTTTGCCTAGTTCAGGCCTGCAGGCGTGGTTCAGGCCTGCAGATGATGGAAGCAGTCTTCCAAAGTTCACGCATGTCACTCCACCGCTGTGTTCCCTTCATTGGCTTCCAGTAGCTGCCTGCAAGATTTAAAACCTTGATTCTCACCTACAAAGCCAAAAATGGACCAGACCCGCCATACATGATACATATTCTGTACCTCGTATATTCAAACCTCAAGTACAGCTCGGCTTGGAACACCATGCTTCAAGTAACGTGGCATACAACGAACTTCCACTGGCTGTCCGGACAGCAGAGTCCCTTGCAGTCTTCAAACACAGACTAGACATCTATTTGCAACTTCTGGGTAACCGGGTAACTCTAGCACATATAGGTTGATATTGTTTATCGCACTTATCGTTGTCTCATATAGAGCTTATACTTGTTTTGCATATGTAGGCATCAGTATTGATCCCTGTATTTCAACAGTATTCTAGTTCATTGGTTTCTTGGCCTCTAACCTACTCTACTGGTTAGGATATCCTCTGAGTAAATGACAAAGCACTTTTGTAAGTTGCTCTGGATAAGAGCGTCTGCCGCATGCCGAAAATGTACAAATGTAAAATGTACAGCATGTGGTAAAGCGCCGCTGCGAACGCATTACTCAACGTTCATGCCTATTGCGCTCCCATCCCTGGCGACCGTGTGCTCTTACCCTCCAGGGTTGAGGTGGCTCTGTAAGGCAGAGCTGCTCAACTAGCAAGGCCGAAGCCTGAAGGTGTTTATATACCGTCTTTGGTCTGAGCGACGTTTTCCCTGGCCAATGAGCGATTGAGACGCGTCTGCGTCACCCCATGGACTCGCCTCGTCGTTTCAGTTTTTAAGTTGAAAGCACTCACTTTGCAAATAGAGCAGTGTTAAAAATACGATAAAATCTTTTAAAAAGCGAGGAGACCGAAATGCTTATCACTTACAAAAACACATTCAATAAAGCACGCATATCCACGCTTTTAACAGCTTTTTGTTTTTGGAGAGTATAATAGTTTTATGTATTGTTTAGCTCTCAATTCAAATTAGCAGAATTCATGTACAGAATTAAATTGATATGTATTAATATTTTGCCAAAATAATCATCAGACTAACCGACTTTCCACTTTTATGATAAACAAAGTCAAACAGTGCACTAACTAAACCAAAGATTAAACTCGGGCTCAGTATAACTATGACTCTTCATGCGTCTGGCCGTTTTTTAATTTTTTTTTTTTTTTAGCGCAGGTAGCATAGTGCTGGGTACGTCCAGAACGATCACCTCACACTGACATCCTTTTAAACAAGAACAAGAAACGCAACAAGAAACGGATTCACACCATAGGCCAGTGTTGTAGAATCGTTGTTTTAATAATAGAAGAAAATACTATAGCAATATCCGATCAATGGGCCCCGGTTTCCTAAGATCCCAGACACTGTACTGATTTGCGTGGGTGGGCCTCATAGCTGCGCGCGTAGTTAGGGCCTCTTAACATTATTCACGGCAATGTTTTATGCTTTATGTTCTCTAAGGCATCTGCTGGAAACAAACTTTATGCGAAATTTCAAATGGTAAAATAGGAGGTGTTGAAAAGGTAGCATAGTAAATGCATGCAATAGCTACAGGTTTACAAGCAATACATAAGTATATGTACGATGTCACAGTGGCAAGTTGAGAGAAAAGTACATGTCGGAGGGAGACATAGGAAGAAGAGCGGGAGAAAATGAATGTATAAAAAATTAAATCGCCTTGCGCAATAAGCCATATGTATTTCCTTTATTTCAGCGTCTGGTCACGGTTCGGTGTTTTCCTTGCTCCTGTCTTGTTCTCATCACAAAGGCAGCACCCGCGAAACGCCCAGATTTGCCGCTTGGCCTTTAAACGTCGATTTCCACACTTAATCGCTGTTCTCAAAATACTTTCAGGCTTGGTAAATTGCCTTGGGTGCTAAATTAACCTGTTTGCTTTGGCACCGCCCTGTATTTTGCACCCATAGATAGAAACGCAAACTGTATAATCATCATTCATTAAAAACAAGATGGCTGTAGCTAAGGGACGAGCTTGGACAGTTTTGGTTTGCGTCTGCAGATGCTATCAACTACGGAATATGTGCATATGCAGATTTAGTAAATCAGGACCCGATTCTCATCACACACACACACACACACACACACACACACACACACACACACACACACTGCCTGGCCAAAAAAGGTCACCACCTGGATTTAACTAAGTAAGAGCCTCCCATTGGATAATGGGTGATTATTTAACCCTAACTGATGCCGTGAGTAGCTTCTCATTTGTTAAACAACTATGTCGAAAGACACATCCTGTGGTCGTGGAAAAGATGTTAATCTGTTTGAGAAGGGTCAAATTATTGGCATGCATCAAGCAGAGAAAACATATAAGGAGATTACTGAAACTATTAAAATCAGGTTGAGAACTGTCCAACGCATTATTAAAATGGAAGGGCAGTGGGGAAACATCATCTTCGAGGAAGGAATGTGGTCAGAAAAAAAATCTTGAACGATCGTGATTAGCGATCACTTAAATGTGTGGTGAAATCAAATTGTAGAAAAACAACAGTAGAACTCAGGGATATGTTTAATAGTGAAAGTAAGAGCATTTCCACACACACAATGTGAAGGGAACTCAAGGAATTGGGACTAAACAGCCTTAAGAAACCACTTGTCAGTGAGGCTAACCAGCAAAAACGACTTCAATTTGCTAGGGAGCATAAAGATTGGACTCTGGAGTAATGGAAGAAGGTCATGTGGTCTGATGAGTCCAGATTGACCCTGTTCCAGAGTGATGGGCCCATCAGGGTAAGAAGAGAGGCGGCTGAAGTGATGCACCCATCATGCCTAGTGCCTACCGTACAAGCCTGTGTGGGCAGTGCTATGATCTGGGGTTGCTGCAGTTGGTCAGGTCTAGGTTCAGCAATGTTATGTGCCCAAAGAATGAGGTCAGCTGACTACCTGAATATACTGAACGGCCAGGTTATTCCATCAATGGATTTTTTTCTTCCCTGATGTCACGGGCATATTCCAAAATGACAATGCGAGGATTCATCGGGATCAAATTGCGAAAGAGTGATTCATGGAGCATGAGACATCATTTTCACACAGAGTCCAGACCTGAACCCCATTGAGAATCTTTGGGATGTGCTGGA
>NC_137516.1:4000000-4002500 GCF_041902795.1 Electrophorus electricus | reverse complement strand
ATAAGGCTGGTTACTGCTCTGTTCTTCATGTGTTTTAACATTCCTGTTGGTGTACATGTTACTTCTGTTTATAAGAAATGCTTTGGAAATACAATATGATTTTGTCATGGCAATAAAGCTCATTTAAATTTTAAAATTGAAAACTGAGTTTTGAAAGCGAGAGAGCCATGGCATTCTGCACTAAAGAGCAAATGCATGTGTGTCAGTGGTGTTTTACACACACACACACACACACACACACACACACACACACACACACACACACACACACACACACACACACACACTTCTGTCTGAAGCAGGGGTGAATGTGCAGTTTCGTAATGGTCAGCACAGTTGGAGAGATTCACTGGGACTTAGTCCTTGTTGACATTTGGTTCAACACCCTTCAGTCAAAGAGAGGTGAGTCTGCAGGAGTGTGAACCCCAGCGGGGTCACCTCGAGGAGTTATTACTGTCCTAGAGGGCTACGGAGGGAGTAATGATGGCTGAACACAGCCTGCAGAGGAGGGAGGACGGAGACCATGTGGGCCTTCCTGGAGAGAGGGAGGGAGAGAGAGGGAGGGGAGGAGGATAAGAGTAAAGAAAGAGTGACCAACTACGTGTGTTTGTGTGAGAGGGAGAGAAATGGAGAGCTGGATAGAGTGACACAGAGCCAGCCTGTGTGTACAGCTGTGCTGCTGTAACTGTGCTGCTGTAACTGTGCTGTAATTGGGTATAATCAGAACTTTCTGGGTGTTCTCCAGTCTTACTTTCACAACCGGATATCCTTCAACACACACACACACACACACACACACACACACACTCACATGGATATTCATCTGATACATCTGTTTGGCATCCAATACTACACTTTGCTAACAAAAACAAGTTTTTTCTTTGCAAACATCTTAAAATACTAAATGAAAATGTCCTTGGGCATATTTTAAAGTTTACTGGACACAATCTCTCTCTCTCTCTCTCTCTCTCTGTGTGTGTATTTCTCGGTGTGTGTGCGCATTCTGTATTGTTCCCCATGTGTCTGGCACATGTTAATGTAAGTGTTCTGTGTGTCTCTGTGGTAACTGGCATTTTTCTCAGTATTCACTGGACTGACCAGACCTCTGTACTCTTGCACACACACACACACACACACACACACACAAACCTGGAAACCTCTGTAAAATTGTTGCATTTGATCAGCTCTTTGCAACTCTGTGGGGACTGCTTGCTAGATTCTGACCTTCAGATCATCATCTTCATAGCGCGTGTGCCACGTGTGTGTGTCCGCGCTTGTCTCTTCTGCCTCACTTCCTGTACCCTTCATTTGCATCAGTATGTCAGGTTCTGAACACTGAGGCACCAGCTCCGGTGGCACGATGCATTCCAAAATTTCAACATTCCAGCATTCGGACATTCCGGCTCAAGATTCCCAAGATCAAGACTCAGCCGCTTGACACTAGTGTGGAACTCTGTCGTAAGGAGTAGTGCACCACTGTACGATAAAAATAGGGAACGTTACTGTAACTTCTCCACAGTGCATTACCTCACACACACGGTCCTCAGTGGAAATAGCAGTTGTTTAGGAGTACAGGAATAAACACAGCAGGTCCGCTATGAGTCACGACATAAAGGCTGCAGGTATGAATACAGTTCATGCAGTTTTAGGACTCAGGATGTTCGTGTTTATGGAATTCTTTTTGCATTTTCCCTTATGAATCTCTTACTGTGTGTGTGTGTGCGCGCGCGCGCATGTGCATGCACGGTTGTGCATGTGCTTGCGTGTGCACATACATGTGTGGCACAAGAGTGCTTCAGGCAATGTGGAAATACACACTTGGTAGTGCGTGGTGCGTTAAAGAGGTTTCCGTCTTACTCCACTTTACCAGAGTGTCAGTGCAAATACTTAAATGTACTAGTTGTGACAGAGAAAATGGACTTAAAGTTGATTCCAGTGCTAGATAACACCAGTGGAGTAAAGTGTGATGTGTGTGTTGTAGCACTGCCTGTAGAACTGTATTCCTCACATGAACTGCAAATGTTGAAGTGCCTCCAGACCAAAACAAACCAACATAAGTAAGTAAAGGTGGTTTTTTGTTTGTTTGTTTTTTTTGTGAGAACAGCACTCTGCTCTGTTGACTGATGGTTTATACCCAGCTGGTAATGTTTAGCAGACTTCACCGAGCTTCGTTGTCCTGTTCGCCTGTGTTGCTATAAAGAGCCACTCACATGCTGTGCCATGTTCACCTGACTACTGCACATGTCCTCATCGTCCGGCTGGACGCACTGTGTGGCCACCTACTCTCCTGCCCTTTGATGGACAAACTGTCTCCCTCTCTCCCTCTCCCTCTCTCCCTCTCCCTCTCTCTCTCTCTCTCTCTCTCTCTCTCTCTCTCTCTCTCTCTCTGTCCCTCCAGTGTCCTCCATATAAGGTTTTCCTCATCCTCTCTCTCTTCTCTTTCCCCTAAACCCATCATTTCCTCTCTGCTTTGAAGCTGGGCGCCCCACATTCCAGCATT
>NC_137516.1:3890000-3995000 GCF_041902795.1 Electrophorus electricus | reverse complement strand
GCTGCCTTCACAGAGTTCTTAGCGACGCTTTCGCCTTTAACCAACATGTGTTCTAACGTTTTTTACTTTTGTAATAGCTGGTCAGAGCTGCCCACAACCTTCCATTTATTGCCTGATGTAAATGTCCCATGCACGTATAAAATTAAAAGAGAAACAAATCTGTCCCTAAAACACCACACACACACACACACACACACACACACACACACACTCAGCATGTGGTGGGACTGGCTTCCCAGTTTGGAGTTTAACAAAGAGCCATTCAGACCTATGACAGGGAAGCATCATGGCATCGGCGCTTCCACGGAGATTAACAATGCGCAAGTGAAGAACACCCCCCCCCCCCCCCCACACACACACACACACACGAACAACCCAGTCTGTTCTGTGCCAGTAGAAGAGAGAGATGTGTGGCGGGTGTATTTAAACAGATACACAGAGCAGCTGATCTAAATCAGGGCACTCTGATCTAAAGTGCCTGTCCAGTCTCTTGACTCCAGCAACCACAACATGTTGAGCTCTTCTCGGGGGTCGTCAGGTAGGCACCTCCCTTCCTCGGGTTTGACTGACACCTCCGGAAGGCTCAGCAGGGAGGTTTGGCGTCCGCCGTCCGCAAGCTCACTTTAAACGTGAACCCAAACTGGTTTCCCTGGTGACTAAGGTGGGTCTAAAGTCAGTGGTGGGAGGTTTGGAGGCATAGGCGCCACTAGAATGGATGATGAAAGGTGACTGACAAATCAGTCAAATAAATAAATGACATGAAAGAGTATAGAGTATAATAACTTAACAAATATATACTCATGAACAGAAAGGGGAAGAGCAGTGATAAGCAACAAGATGGGCCAGACCCAACTGATAGAACGCAGATAGGGAGAATGTGAAAATCCAACCAACATGGTGAATCGAAGATGTTCTCAGGTGATGTGGGTCCACATCTATTTCTCAATTTTCGTCCAAGCGCTGACTGTAACTGCACAGAATCTCTGCTCAGAACGTCGGCAATCACATAAGTCCCAGCCATACATATACTAGGTTATTATTATTTATCATTTATTCTTGCTGTAATAACACTACACATTGCGAACATTATGCTGTTAATCAATGTAACCTTTGACACCAGACGTGCAGTACGCAAATATGCTTTGGGTCTGTTCTTGTCCTCTTGTTGTAAACCAGTAGTTTCTACCTTGAAACAGTACAAAACTAAGTATTTTTGCTACATTACGCAATCTAGGCCAATAATTAACAGAAAATAACTAGCATTCCTCATTCCCACGGTCACGGTGGAGATATTCGCGTTATGTCCCTGCACACGTGATACCACCTCTGCTATGGAACAGCACACGTCGCGAATTGGCCGTGAATTGAAATCCAGAAATAAACAAATGCATTAATAAATACAGGTGGAAATACCAAAATGTATAAACAAAACATAAATAACATTTATTTATCTATCTATTTGTTTCTTTATGTATTTATTTGTTTTTGTTTGTTTGTGACTCCATACCACCCCACCCCACGCTAACATCCATTCTACTCTTCCAGCCTGAAAGTTGATTTCAGCTTAGTCAGGTCAGCTGAGCTAACACGACAATTCCGCTCTACTGTTACGCCAAATTAAGATGAAAATTTTACTGCATAGGCAGGGCATATTAAACCAGACTGCCAGTACAAATGCGTCCAGTTCTGGGCAGCATGAGGTGTTGGACCAATAGTTCTCACATGCTACTGCTGCACTGGGCCAGTTACTTCTCGCAACAATCTTCAGTGGCATTAGAAAATGTTTAGAAAGGCAGGAACAAGCAAAGGCCTATGCCACGGAGAAGGGGAGCACTAGGGGTAAGCTACAAGATTCCCCACACGCAAGTCTTTGGTGACAAGCCCTCTTAACCTTATCCTGTAGGCCTTAGCTTGTATAAGCTACAGCTCTTACGTTATAAAGCACAGTAACTGCTTGAGACATTTGGAGGAATCCAAGGTTTGTCAGCTATACCACAGACACAAACTAACCAAGCAGGCAGAGATATGGTAGCCTGCAACCGGTTCTGCCCTTGGCCCAAAGACCTGCTCAACTTCCTCTTCTGCCCTGTTTGTTGTATCTGTGATCACAATTTAAGGTTGCGTGCACATGCCCTGGCGTGTTATGACCGTATGTACTCGGTGACCCCGGAGCACAACTTCTCTCTTGCTCGCCCTGGCAAGGAGCATGTCTTATCACAGAGCTGCGATTGTTTGCACATGTGCACCCATGCCCCCGCAAATACATGCGCGCGCACACACGGGCGCGAATTTATGGTGTTTATTTTCGGTTGCGTGTAGCCCCCCTCCCCATGGGTCTTGTCAGAGCGGGCAGCAGCTGCCTCGAGCCCTCGAGGGCAGCGGCAGCGTTTTGATGAATGTGTGGAGTAACTGTTTCTGGCGAGTGGGTTTGTTACAGCGAGAGCACTGGAGAAGGCTTTTTTCAGCCTCGCTGTACCAAAGCTCCACAACATGCATCCTAGCCAGGGCCAGGAGGATGTATTACTGCAAGCTACCTCGTCTGTACTAGTGGGTGCCTGTGTAGTGTCTGACCACGAAAGTCATCAGAGTTTATGTTTCTTGGGCGATTGCAAGATGACTGTAGTTTCTTAATTGGATAGATGTAGTGAGCTGTCAAATAAAATTTCCAGTTCCACAGTCTTCAAACATACCAAATGCAGTGTGTTAGGCTTAAATCATTCTTGTCTCATTTTTAATGTTATTTTGTTTCAAAAAACAGGAGCATATTGTTCCCATCCCTAAAACGAGCTCCCTTATTTCTTAACAGGCTTGCAGGCTACACTGTTGAGCTGCTATGAGCAAACCTTCTCTTTTTTGGACAGTGACTTCCTTGGCAACTCCTCCTCTCCTTCTCTCTGAAGCTCTACATTTTTTTTCACTAAAGTTCAAAGTAGTTCAAAAGAAAAACAAAATAAAGAGGACAGTCTTACCTAGAGACTCACAGTAGGACGGTATCACCTAGAGCTTCACAGTAGGATGGTCTTACTGCGAGCCTCACAGTAGGACGGTCTTACCTAGAGCTTTACAGTGGGATGGTCTTACTGAGAGCCTCACAGTAGGACGGTATTACCTAGAGCCTCACAGTAGGACAGTCTTACCTAGAGCCTCACAGTAGGACGGTATCACCTAGAGCTTCACATCATGACGGTCTTACCTAGAGCCTCACAGCATGACTGTCTTACCTAGAGCCTCACAGCATGACGGTCTTACCTATACCCTCACAGCATGACGGTCTTACCTAGAGCCTCACAGCATGACGGTCTTACCTAGAGCCTCACACATCCTCACTGATGTTGTTGCCTGCCCTTCTCATGCTTGGACTATGACAAAGCTAATGTCTCCTGTGTTTGGGGTTTATGAACCAGTACAGTCAGAGGTCATGACCCTGAGAGTCCATTCTCAGTGGACAGACATCTTTTATCCTTGTGCTGTGGGAGTAGCCCCACAGACAGCACCTTCTGGAGGCAGGAATTCAGGGCCTGGCTCGTACCATCTGTCCTGGGGAGTGTCTAGTTCCCTTTGAAAGCAGTGGTATGGATCTCACTGCAGAGGAGTGAAGACACGGCAATGTCTTGGGGTAGTCCAGCATGGTTTAGTCTAGCCTTAGTATCCATTTACTGGATAACCAATTACAAGAAAGGCTGATATATGAATACATTGGTCTAATACAGTGTTTTACTGGTGGTGAGGCCATTAGTGGGTGTTGAGTGAAGGACTATGTGCTATTGGTCAGAATGACAGAGGATCATGCAGTACTCACATGGCTGTGGCTTCTATATTCCATTTCTTTTCTGTCTCCAGTTTATTTGGATCGTAACCTCTGTCCACACATGCTAACTGCACACGTCAAACGCTTGCTGCAGGTCTTCTGGAAGAGTGCTGACAGCATTCTAATTGGCCTCTTTCATCAATCTCACCTCCCTCCAAAACCAAGCGCCGACCGGCAGCTGCCGTCCGATTCAGCTGTAGGATCCTCTGCTAACTGACACTCCTCACGTGCGATTTGACATTGCTGTAGGTGAAGTGGGAAGCTGGGATGTGCGCTACACCAGGCTCAGATGTGTCAGCTGGGATTTCCCTGGACACAGGCACTGAAAGATCAACAGCCTGCCCTGAGTGGGCTTCATCCCCCTCAGCTGGAGCTTGCCCTGGGCCGGAGCCCGTCAGGCTTGCCCTGGGCCCGAGCAAAGCCCTGGAGATCCAGCCTGGGCTGGGCCCACACCAGCCCCGCTGGTGCTTTGAGGAATTCCAAGCCAAGCACACAAACAATGCCTCTATGTGCATGCACCACGCAGGGTTCTCCCAGCATGCAACTATCCCATACAGATGTCTCCACTCCATGCAGGAGAAGAGGAAGAAAAGAAAAGAAAAGAAAAGAGAGAGAGAGAGAGAGAGAGAGCAGGAGGAGGCCTTCCCATGGCCTGCACCTGAGCTTTTGGTAACAGGACAATCAGACTTAGTGCTGTAGCCAACAGTAAAAGATTGCTATGAGCTGAACAAAGACAGCACAAATAAGCCAAACCACAGGTATTCAGTATGGTATTTGGTATTCAGTATTCCAAATAGTATTTAATATTCAGTATGGTATTTAGTGTTCAGTATTCAGTATGATATTTATATTCAATGTTTAGTTTGGTATTTAGTATGGTACTTAGTATGGTATTTAGTGTTCAGTATTCAGTATGGTATTTAGTATGCAGTATTCAGTATGTTTTCGGAGGGTAAGACAGTTAAAGTATCGTTTTGAAATCATCTCAGATGCGACCTGGCAAACATATATGGCCTTTAGGAGTATGTTTCCTGATCCTACATGTTGTTTACACATCAACAGATGCATTCTGTGGGAGGTACCACATAATGCACCAAAATGAATATTTTGCATAAATCTGTTCTCATAACTGTGGATAAAAGTCTTCTGGCTCGTATTCTGGCTCTGTGCTATTGGTAGTCCCCTTACTGGCCCCCAAAAACTGTCTCTGCCAGTACATAAACATGTCTATCGACTGTTGAAGGCCATCTGTGGAACATTAGACATTACCTAACCAGGAGCTGCCAGGGCCCATTTTAAACGCTGACATTGCTACCTGTTCTCCGAACGCAGAGCATGCTGTGTTATTCCAACTGACTCCCGGACGGAGTCAGAGCGAGAACGAGCTAGCGTCATTCCACCCTGGCCTTCATCCTCGGTAGCTGCAGCTCGCTAGCGGGCTTACTGACAGTTCGGACAGCTCTATAAAGACACTGTCACTGCGGAGGGCCGGGAACTACTGTGAAATAAGGTGGTTTCCCCTCGATACAGGGAATCACTGACAGTTTAATGGACAGGTGCACTCAAAGTCTCCACACACGACTCCGAAGAGGTTTTCTGAGTAGCTGGATGTACAGAACCTCATGTGTTTATGTTTATATTCTACTATACTGGCAGAGCAGTTTAAAAAATTACAAATCAATTTTTAATTTTGCCATGTCACACCAGTTTACCTCTGTGTTTTAATGTTGCTTGCTGACATACTGCAGGTGGAGTTATTTTGTTATTCCTGTTTTTGTTGGTGTGGTTTGTTTTTGTTGGTGTGCATTTTCTTTTTCATTGGTTTGGACTGACTTTGGTTTTCTCATTTCTGTTTGTGCGATACATTTAAGGAACTTCAAAAACCACCCTAATATGCTGTATCTCTCCGTAATCTGGAGTGAAGGCGAAAACAAATTTAAACCCCAGAAGCTCTTTAAGCTCCTGGCATGCCCTGATGGCCAATCTGCAGTTGGACCTCTGGAGGTCCGGGTCCTACAGAATAAACACTGTACAGGCCAGACAGCATGGCATGCTGGGTAATACACCCCCCCCCCCCTTCTCCTGGCCATGCATTCTGCACACTGCACATTTTATTGGCATGTGGTTTATTGGTTTCTGCAGCTGGGGGGGGCGTTCAGGGGAGCCCTTGGTGGGGGAAACGGGATGGATTCTTCTGCCCCTGGCCGCTCTGTGGGTAGACACAGGAGACGGGGTGTTGTAGTAACGTGACCTGCTTCATTTGGAGTTTAAACACACAGCCACACACTCTAAACAAAGGTTATGTGAAGGACAGATAAAAAAAAAAAAAAAAGTCTGACAATCGAGCTGGCTAACGGCCAATAACCTAAAGAGCATTAAAAAAAAGTCTGGAAGCCACAAGCAGAGGTCAAAGGTCATAGTCTGCTATGTCTCTTCATAGATAAATGTCTTCTTAGATACATTTTTTTTTTAGGTTAAGCTTTTTGTCCCATTGTAAACAAAGCAGAGTATTCAGACCTTTTTACCTGTCGTGTCAAGTATTGTGTGGTGTGTTTTTGAGGTTCAGAGGGCAGCAGGATCGTAGATCCTTTCACTCTCAGATCCTTTTCTTCCTCTAAGAGAATGCAGGGATGGATAATAACTATTACTCAGCAAAAAATGTGCCCATGTTTTGACTAGAAACGTTTTCAGTGAAGGCCAAGTTTAAAAGTCATATGTCTGTTCTCTACTTTTCTCCTCATGCCTTCTGTCTTGTGCTAAACGTGAGACCATAATGTGAAAGGACAAGAAGAAATAAATTTACACAGGTTCGATTATTAATAAAAAGAGGCTGAATGTGAATCACATAACAAATACCAATCAAGTGGCATCTTTTCACTGTTTATATTGTAGGGAACAATGAGAAGATGACAAAACTGTGCTTACACTACTGATGAAAACAGGACATGTGGAACTAGAACTAAGAAAGGTATTTTGATGGCACTGTGATATTGGTCCTGGGTTCTGTAGGAGTTTAAGTTGCACACACACACACACACACACACACACACACACACACACACACACACACACACACACGCTTTGCTGGAGGCTTGGTGTATATGGTGCATTAAACTGCAGTGATTAAAATGTCAGCATCTCCAACCATGTGTGTGTGTGTGTGTGTGTGTGTGTGTGTGTGTGTGTGTGTGTGTTTGTGTGTATGTGAATGCATGTGTCTAGTTATGTGAGTGTTGGTGTGTGCATATGTGTAGGTGAGTGGGTGTGTGTGTATGTATGTGTCTAGTAATGTGAGTGTGGTTGTTTATGTGGGTGTGTGTGGGTGTAGGCATTGGGGTGTGTGTGTGTATGCGTGTAGGTGTGCATAATTGAATACTTAATGAAGGATCAAAGTGCAGGGGAGCTCTAAAATCGGATTGTGACATTACATTTTCACTACACACTACACATTGTCACCACATTGTCACATATTAGATTTTCACTACACATACACTGCCTGCTTTTTTGTTTACCTTAAACCAAAAAACTAATTCCCACAGAATGTTCCCTCTGATCCTCTGACTCTGTGTGAGCCCTGCAAGTATTTCCATGCCACACCACAGAGGGAGGAGAGAGGGGAGAGCCACAGACAGAGAAGGACAGCGAAGGAGAGAGAGAAGGAAAGTTTGAACATCTGGTTTAAGCGTGATGAGGGACATTAGTGTAACGGACGGATGTCTCTTTACAGAGGACAGCCCACTGGAACATTTAAGATCATATTTGTCTGCTTGTCGTTTTCGAGCATATGAATTTGTCATTGATAATGTTTTATTTAAAGAAAAAAAAAAGAAAAAAAACGAGCATACAGTACGCTGGATAGCCCACACAACCTAAATGTGATTTTAAATGTTTGGAACAAGTGCGATGGCAGTGCGCGCGCGAATGGGTTTACACGCAACTTGCACGTGCGCGTGAATAAACTCGCGAATTGTCCCGCGTGCGGGAAACGCATGTCGCGCGTGGCCACTTAGAGAGCCGTTTCACTGACGGCCGGCGCATGATGCTGCGCGCTCGTTTGCTTAATAGCGCACTTAAGAGGAGCCCGTTGGCTCGTGAGCTGCGCGCTGTAACGAGCACCCACGCTCGGGGGTTCCACTGTGGCGCGCGACTAGCGCAGATCATTCATTCATTCAGTGGTTATGAATGCGCAGGCAGACCCTGTCGCTCAGAAGCAACCACAGGGGGGAGAGAGAGAGAGAGAGAGAGAGAGAGAGAGAGAGAGAGAGAGAGAGAGAGAGAGAGAGAGAGAGAGAGAGAGAGAGAGAGAGAGAGGGGTCTGGAAAATGGAATTGGCGTCTCTGTTTGGGACTAATCATCCTTGCCAAACCCCAATATAATAACTGTAACACTTACGACCTGAAACGTGTTGGTGTTGGCTGGTCCTCTGGGCGGTGGAGGGGTTGGGTGAGGGGTGTAGTAGTGGCTTCTTTGCCAGGCCTTCTGCATCTGTGGAGTCGGGTTTAAGAGCTCGTAACTGACTGTGGACCGAACGCATGGACCGCCCTGTCCAGATCAGCCAAGCAGAACCCGTTAACCTCCCGATTCATCTTTTCCTTCTGAGCGAGTTTAGCTCTTTTTGCTCTCCGTTTCCAAGCATTTATAAGCGGTATTTAGACGGAGTGTATTTCTGGGTGTAGCACAGTGCGTCCCTTTAAAGGTATCTGCAAAGGTTCATTATAATAACGTGGCTTAAATATGAATAGTTTGAATTTAATTGAATTACACTCTTAGCCACTCTCTATAAACATTATGGAGTCATTTATTTATGAGCATTCTCCATAAACATTATAGAGTCATTTATTTATGAGCACTCTCTATAAACATTATAGAGTCATTTATTTACGTGGTCACAAGCTGACCTTAGATGTGTGTAGCGAGAGATCAGAGTGCATCTGAACACTGTGTTGGGCACCCTTCAGTACTTTATTACAGGTCAGTTGATGGCAGTCACTGTGGTGGCAGGCCCAAACACAAAACACAGCTGTGGCTGGTGCCCTTATGCCAGCGCAACACCCACTATCAGAGTCACTGCTACGTTGAAAATGGTCCGCCACGACCATATTGTCCGCTTAGCTGAGGTCCTGTGGTCAGAAACTGATGAATTGGGTAGAGGGTTCCAACACAGGAGGTCCAGTCTACAGCTGTACTGTACACCTATGGAGCACATAGGATTAGTGAACCTAATAAAGTGACCAGAGAGTGAATGTGCTGCTCTTTCTAAGTTGGTGGGTATATATGTCTCTTAGAAAAGATGCTTGATTACTGGCTCAGATTCACCAGATTCACCTAGTGCTAGGTTACAGGTTTTTCTTAGATGTAGTGTTTGGTTGCTGGCCATGTATGTAATGTGAGAGAAAGAGAAACATAACTTGCATACACACACACACACACCTTCATGTGCTTTCCTGACACTGGAAGAAACTGACACTGCACTCACTAGACAAGCGCTTATGATTGTGCGTGTGTGTGTGTGTGTGTGTGTGTACTTGTTTTTAAAATTGGCATGTCTGTAACTTTCCAATTTTAAACATAAACCACAAATAGGCACAAATACCATTCCACTCTGAAATGTGAAATTCAGTAATGTTTTGTCACATACCTCCAAGTATCACAATGTAAAAGTCATCCTGTGCTTTTAATAGGCCAGACGGGTGTGCTGTGTACCTCAGCACATGGGCCAAAGTCTGAATATATCTGGCCATTTTCTCCCAGTAATAACACAAGGAAAGCAAAAACTGTAAAACTGGGCCAGGGTTTGTTCCACTGGGCTAGCTCGAAATGCCAGAGCAAAGCATTTCTGACATGCTTTGAATAGCTGAGGGTCGCTAGACTTTCACCGTTTGGGGAACAGTGCCAGAAGCCCTGGAAACAACTTAGGCGAGTCCAAGAAAACAAATGCATTTACAGACACTCATTTCTGATCACTTTCTTAGTGTGTGAGACACAGGTGTGTGTGTGTGAGTGTGTGTGAGTCTGAGTGTGAGTGTTAAGCAGTATCCCTAAATATTAGCCCTCTCGCCTCCTCTGGCCCTGATGTGATTGAGAGTGTTTTGAAACACTAGACTGATTTCCACTGGATAGATGCCCATGGAGGCGAGACAGGCTGTTTGAATTGGTGGTCCTGCGTACCTCCTCAGGCAGGGCACGCTTTATAACTACCTGTTATGACACACACAAGTGAAAACACATCGTGAATAAGATATGTGTTTCAGCTGAGTTGGTTTTACTTCTGACAGGAGGACGTATACTTTACACGATGGCTGTAGCCCCCTAAGCACACACACATACATGCACACACACCAGATTTTGGGCTTTGTGCCAGGGTCCCACCAAAAAAAGAAGAAAGAGTGAAGTTAATTTAAAAAATAGTTAAAAGTTAAATTTTAAAAAAGAATAATTCCAGTGTTAGTGCTGCTGCCCTGAGTTTAAGACCATTTTCCCCTTCGTCTTTTCTAATGGTTATTAAAATTGATTTCTTGTTTTGGTTCATATCACCTTACACGGTAGCTGTGCACAGTGGAATTCACAATGCCAGAAAATTTAAAGCCTGGAAGTGTGTGTGTGTGTGTGTGTGCCTATGAGAGAGAAAGGTAGGTGTTTATGTGTGTGTGCGCGTTTGTGAGAGTGTGCGTTTGTGTGCACGTGCATGCATGCGTACGTGAGAAAGACAATGTGTGTGTGTGTGTGTGCGCACTGCTGGAAAGTGAAAGAGTGAGGTAGGGAGGATATAGTGCTCTTTGTTTTTACTCTGAGCTTTGAGCAAATGGAACTGAAGCACTCACTTCCGTCTCAAAGACGGGCGTTTTGCTGGGCCAGCAGTATTAGGCGATGGTTTTAGTGCTGTGGTAAGTGAGCTAAAACCCAGCTGTATTCTCCAAGCATGTTGTGTTGTCTTTGTTATAACATACCTCTCCATGCTTAACGTTTGTTCAGCACATTTATGAGAAGGTGTACAAATCTAAGATCTTTGTGCATTTAACTGGACCCATGAGGATGTAAAAGACACAAAATGAACCCCGTCAGTATTCTTGCTCTAAGAAAATATTCAGTCATAACTTTTTGCTGCAATTCTGATGCCTAACGGTGTCCAGATTGGGAACAGCACTTGGTCACCAGCAGGACGGAACCTCCTGGGGAAGAAAGGGTTAAATGTCTTTGTCTAAGGCTGCAACAGGAGACAGGCTGTATTTAGAATCCTGGTATTAGAGACCCTCCAGTTCACCACCCAATCATCAGCAAGGAAATCCCAGTCCGCTGTGATGATTAATCCTCTTCCTCACTAATGTGTTATGAAATGTAGTTTTTCTGTGAAAATTGCAGGACGTTTAATTAAGGGACTTGATGTGGGAGATGATTGACTGAGACAACATATGCAAATATGTTCAATGAAAATTTGCACTTGAGTTGCATTAAGGACCATAAATTATAAGATCGTACACATGAACAATGGTATAAATCCGTGTGCATTAGATTATACTTTCCCAATAGGTTTAACAAAAATGCAGAGCATTTTGTGATCCATAATAATTCAGTCAGGGATTTCAGGAATATACATTATATTCTTCATTAATCAACAGGCAATGGAGTCACGCCATTCTAAGAGTATTTTTCCTTGAGTAGTTTAATATACAGTACAGAACTCTCTCTCTCTCTTGCTCCCCCACCATGGTCGGAAAATATGTGAAGCACCACTGGCAAATCAATGACAAATTAATGAAAGAGAAATGGTTTGCTTACCAGTACTTGAAGAAAGACTTGTGTTGCAGTATGTCGCTTTAGGAAAGACACGACAAGTTAGAGAACGTTAAGAACGTTAAGAACATTAACATGCTGCCTTCTAGTGGACATATTTTGCATTGCAAAAACCTCCTTTTCATAATTAATAAACGATTATTATTTGAAGACATAGGCTGTCAGCAACAACAACAAATGCAAAATTATCCTGCGAAATATATTAGGACTTGGAACTTGTAAAAACTTGTCTTTATTCGTGCACAGATCGTACAAGCAATGTTTGTTGCTTTTTTTTCACCTCTGCCTCCGTAACGTCTGTAAAGATTTTAGGTGTGTATAATCTCAGCAGACAGTTTGGTCATCTGTAAGACCCATATCACTCGGTCCTCGCTCCAGAGAGCGAGAATGCCACATTACAGAGAATGCCACATTTCAGTTCAGGTTGATTATCCAGAAAAATTAAAACAAAGCAAAGGGTCCATTCTGCAGACACTGATGAGCACATTTCCATCACTTCCCTGTATGTGGGTTTTTTTTTGTTTTGTTTTTTTTAATACAAAATAGACGGCCTTTTGTGAAAACACATTGGCTTTGTTGTGGAATGTTCTTCTTGGTTGTGCTCCAGCCTGCAGGTGAAATCCATTATAATATGATTTAAACTGGGGTAGAAGGTCCTGGCAGATGATGGAAAATGTTAACCACATCCTCCCAGTCTAGTACTTACTCAGACTCACGTTGTTATCATTCCCGGACTGAAAGGGAACTATGAAAAATTAGAAGATGCTCGTGTGACAAACATTTAGGGTTGGTGTAAAGGAACACACCCCCTGACTTTAAAACCTGGCAGAACTGCTTGTTTTCTCATTCAAGAGAAACTCTGGCATCCTGCGAAAGTGCGAAAATAACTTAGTCAGGAATTTCTGGCTGTTAGAGATGTTTTCATTAGATATCCGTAGAATGCATATTTTTGTTTTTGTTTTACTTCAGTAGTGTGGTGTGCGTGGTTCGATTTACGTGTACCCCCTGTACTACCCTAAACGACGTTAGCGCTCCCAACCCACTTCTCCGTGTCTTGTTAGAGGATGAGACTTGATAGGATTTCCACGGAGGACTCAGGCGGATTCCCTCCCTCCGTCACTGAGACGTGCCCTAGACTTGTGTCACTTATCTAGGGAATAATATCTCTTTGGAGACTATGCTGACCATTGCTATACTGAAACTCAGTTGCCGTCACAGAGCTCACAAACTCAGCTCGCTGGAAACTCCTTCGCACTTCCGGTAGTTTCACACACCCTGTGTCATCCTTTTGGCTCTGCTTCCCTTACACAGCAGAGGCAGAGCCAGGCTGTGTTTACAGAGGTGGCCGAGCTGAGGCACAAAAACTGATGTCCCATTAGTTATTTCTTTTTTCCATGTGTCAAATTGCTGTAGGCCAATTAGTCCCGTTTTTTTTTTTGGCCACTCGCTCTTATCATTTGCATGTGCTGGCAACAGTGAATGCCATACACAGTGAGGACTCATATATATATATATATATATATATATATATATATATAAATATAGTATTTAATGTAACCCTCAGTTGATTTAAATACAAATTTGGAACAATTATCAGTCATGATTTTTTTAAAAATTAAGTATAAATCTCATAAAAATAATTAGAATTTAATTTAAAGATAATCACAAGTAACAGACACGTCAAGCAAACTTACAAAAGTCGTACTCTGAGGTTCAGCTGTGATTTAAGGCAAATTGATTCACAGATTCACCAAACCGATTCACAAATCCATCGAAGGGATTTGGCTTCTCTAGACTCTGCACTCAGAACATCCAGGCTGCTCCATCTGCCATGGCTGATCTCAGGGAGATTGTCCTATGACCTCCATTTTGCATACAGTTGTACCTACAGGTGTGGTGACGATTATTTTATACAAGTTCATGAAACTCCAAGTATCCGTCTTGTAAACCGAAGACCACGGGTTCAATCCCCAACTGTGTCCATAGAAGTAAGGTATATGTGCTGAGGGTATATGTTTCCCCAATTTTCAGGCACTTTAGGGGAGTGTTAGCTCAGTGGTTGAGGTATTCGCCAGTTCAAGCCCCACTGCTGCCAAGTTGTCACTGTTTGGCCTCTGACCAAGGCCCTTAAAGCTTAATTGTACTCGGTCATAATTGTACGTCGCTTTGGATAAAAGCATCAGCTAAAATGCCATAAATGTAAATGTAAACACCTCTGTACGGACTCTAGCTGTGCTAGAGGCTTCCTCCATGGCTGTTTGGGTTTTCCTTTCTAGGATTCTTTTTAACTGATTTAATTCATGCCTGAGGTCTTCAGTGGTGCTTTCATAAACATATGTGAAGGAAAACAGCTTCCTTACCTCAAATGTAGCGTTTGTGGTATTTAGTACTTCACAGTTTGGCTCAGAGAACCGCCTGCTGATCTCGGGGAGCACGTTATCAAGGACAAGATGTATTCCTGTACGGAAAGTGTCTTTGTTCTGCTCAAAACGCCCACCTGGTTGAGACACTACACTGTGTCTTCAGAGTAGGTTTCAACGCTGCAGTCTTTGAGTCTGTACGAGATCTGCGAGCGCAACCTAAATCAAAGTGCTGTGGCCAGTCATTTTAGCAGCGTGGTCTCGGCACTCCTGACCACCCCTTGGGAGTCGCCCTTGCTGGGCACTTGTATAGTAATCTCCTATGTAGGACTATAATACAAACAGAATTCAATTCAGTCAGGAAATTGAATTTAATGCCACGAATACTTTACATGAGACCTCTGGCAGTTGTGGAGATGCATTTACTGTAACGTCTAGCTAAAGGCCTACGGGAGGCAAAAACGGAAGTATGGTGTTTTTTTTCTGTTGCTATGGTAACGACGCTTAGCGGCCCGAGATTTTGTTTGTTGGTAATGAGATTTTATATATATATATATATATATATATATATATATATATATATATATATATATATATATATTATATAGATAGATAGATAGATAGATAGATAGATAGATAGATAGATAGATAGATAGATAGATAGATAGATAGATAGATAGATCCCCCAACAATGAAGTGGTATCCCCCAACAATGAAGGGGGATATATATATATATATATATATATATATATATATATATATAATCTCCCCCTTCATTGTTCGAAAGCGCCATACAAAAACAGCTCAGTTGAGAAACTCAGCTTCCCAGCGTGCATTGCTTTATTTTGCCTCGTAGCTCGGGGAGATGAGAGAGACGCAGCCGTGTCTGTCCCCGGAGGAGCAAGCCCGCCGCCGCCGACCGTGAGCAGTGCGCCGGCATGAAAGTCACGACAGTGTCACGCCGCCCCCGCTTCTGGAAGCGCACGTTTTCCGCGTGAATATCTAAGGTACGTGCCCGCGCGAAGTGAACCTTTCGACGGCGACTTTGAAGTGGGGTGAGTCGTCGTCGTCGTCGTCGGAGGAGGAGGAAGACGACGAGGTGGAGGAGGAGGAGGAGAGGCTGGGTGCATCCTGTAGCACCTGCCGCCGTCCTCTGAATCTCACTAAAGCAACATTAGCAACTGCTCATCGTGGAGTTTTTCTAATGCATGCACTCTGATATGGCGTTTCCAACGCAGCCGCCTTATTTGTCTCATAGCTGTTTGCATAAATGTGGTGTAACGTGTATAACAGCACTGCAAAGCTACCGCATTAAATGCACAAAAAAATGCGTCGGATTGTGTGGAATTGAAAGAAGTTATCACAAGCGTGTCATTTGTTGTGACATCCCAGAATAGATCACCGTTGATATCTGTCCACCGTTAGCGTCGTTTAATCAATCGCTGTGATTTCTAAATTTCTAATTATTTAGTGTAAACGTTCATAACTGCCGTTCAGTGATCTGTAAGCCTGTATATGGGCTTCGACCATGAAGGTGTGGTATAACTAGCAGCATCAGTCGCAAGCTAATGATCCCGTTTCCAGTGTCAGAAAGACGGCGAGTCTGCCATTTCTTTGCCCGCTGCTTCACCTATACGAGGGCCATTCTCAACATCGCTCCCATTTCAGCTTGTAGCGGGAGCCTCTAAGGTGCCTTTCATTCGCGTTATCTTTGGAAAGTGTCGGCTTGTCCTACAAAGGAACTTCGCTAGCTGGCCCGGCGCGCCGAAAATGTTGCGTTTGTCCGCAATGCAGGTGCGGTTTATGATGTTATTCGAGGCGAGCTGAATGTGCTGTGTCGAAAAACCAGTTTCACCATCACCAAAAACTCGAATCATTTTCTCTCTCACGTCTTCTCCAGTGTAGGCCTGCTTTACCTTATGCCTGGCAGCTAGTATAAGCTAATGTTTGGGGTATGTTGCATACACTATTTGTACTTTAAATAACTAACAGATGCAGCCTACAGTTTTGAAAGTTTAGTTATCCATAAGGGTCTCATTCCTTGTGTATCCTGCTAGACCAAGTTTAAATGGGAGATATCTGACTCAAAGATCTGGCAAAGATTTCCTCCTTTACACATGGTGTAGTGATTGTGAACATGGAAAGAAGTATGTGTGTGTTGGGCATGTTGTATGCATGTGACTCTGTTCCAGTCTGCATGAGTAATCAGTGATCTCAGAGTTTCCTTGGGTGCTGCAGTTCATTGATTATTAATGTCTAGGAGGAAATGCATGAGAGCGAGAGAGAGAGAAAGGAGAGAGAGGAGAGAGAAAGGAGAGAGAGAGAGGGAGAGGAGAGAGAGAGAGAGTCTCTTAAGGACATGGGAATAGCAAGATAGTAACAGAGAGGACGAGGACAGCCTGAGAGGGGAGATAAGCAGATAAACAAAAGAAAGGAACAGTGAAGAGCATAAGAGGACAAGAGTTGATCTGGAGCCTTGAAGAGCTTTCCCCTAAAGTCCTGACGACACGAAGGCGGCGTGTTCGTCTGTCAGGTCAGCCACACTAACTGCTGGCGTCAGCGTTCTGAAATGTCTGCTCCGCCACAAATGGCCCTCGAGTGAGGAGGTGCAGTGGGGTGAGGTGGGGTGGGGTGAGGGGGAAAGCGAGTTCTCACACTGGTCAGAACATCTCGCCTGAGCAATGGACAGCTCCCCATACTCCTAAGAAGGCTCAGACGTCCGACTGGTCTACAGTAAGCAGAGGCACCAGAGAGAGTGCATCTGATCCTCTGTCTCCAGACCGTTCGTCTTTACAGTAAGTTGTGGAATAACGCTGTCCTTTGTCCTCGACTGTCCTGTTGGGTTCGACCCTGCTTGATTTGATAGGAGCTGCAAAATTGCATGCAGTGAAGTGAAAGGTGTCCTGATTGTGGCTTATGTCAAGCTTGATGGCTGAGTTCTGGTGAAATGAGAGATGTGGTACCTCGGTTACGTGTCATTGTTTTGATGCTGAGGATTACAAGATCAGGCCATGTCTTGCTGATTCTGTTACAGCCATCTGTGGCTTTCTGTGGAACCTGGATATATTCCTCAGATTTGTTGATTTCACCCCATTTCCAATAGCCAATAGCTTTGCTGCGTTGGATCAGCTTACTGGCACTGGATGTGCCCCGCCCACTGGGAGCTGTCCGAGTCTGTGGTGATGTCATAGGAAGGCTCTCTTGTTTCAGGAAGTACTTGGGTGTTGTATTGTTTGCTGTATTGGCAATCCATCATCATCAGGAGTAGCTGAGCTCACACACACACACACACACACACACACACACACACACACACACACGTACTCACTCACTCACTCACTCATATGAGTCATTAATAATAGATTGTGTGTACACTTTTAATGTTATCCCATTGGAGTTCTCTATCCCAAACTAATTCAGGTCATCAAACTGTGTGTGTAACACTGTAGCCATTAAACCGTGTGTGTATACATAACAAGTTATTTCCAATGGCAAACCTTTGTTTGTGGGGGTGGGGAGGGGTGGGGAGGGGTGCGCGCGCGCACGCGTGTGTGTATGCACGGTTCTTCTAGCGGTCAATAGAGGTGAGATCAGATGTTTTGTTCACCACAGCCAGGTTACAATGTAGAGGAAGAGGTTTGTCACACTGATGAGGGGAGTATGACTTACTGTCTTTATTACACGCAGTGTGTGTGCGTGTGTATGAGAAAGAAAAAGATTGTCCCTCTGTTGGCTCTGGCAGAACTCTCAGCCACCACACCATGCACAGAGCACCTGTCTCATACCTTCTGATGTCATTGGAGGTGCTTGATGGGTGTGTCCTCAGACTGAAAGGGAACTGGCTTTAGAATGATCATCATAGGATGATAATATGGTGGTGGGGTGGCGTATTGGCTGCTCCTTTCTGCCTGTTTGTGGCCCCACCCATTTGTGGCCCCACCCATCAGTGGCTTCACCCGTCTGTGCGCATTGTGGCTCTTTTTTTTCACCCCTTATCTTCATTACAGACAAATACGTCATGCGTATCTGCAGACACGCTGAGCCCCCCTGCGACTGCACCACCAGCACAGGGGAATGGAGACATCCGTCTATTCGTCTTTTCTCTCCCCTCCTTTCGTCATCCTCCCTCGCTCTAGGAATAGCCAGATGTTACAGATTTATTACATTTCATAATCGATATCGGTGAAAGTGCACCCACCCGAGAGAGGGCGCTTCAGAACCGGGGGTCCTCACTGAATTATTCAAAGTGCAGGGAGATTTGGGCCAGATTTAGAACCTCTGTTCTAACCAACTCGGCACTGCTCACGAATGGTATCGCATGGCAAGCAGACTGGACAGGTTAAACGACGGACTTCCACTTCCACTGATGGCCTTGCAAGCCAAATGTCAGCCTTGTAGGCTGGCTCATCATAAAGAGTGAAAGGACTGAGTGAGCTAAAGGGGCCGCGCCCTGCGTCCATCGGGGAAACGGCATCAGGTCCGTGGTGCTATTTTAAGCCCGTGTGTGTCAGGATGGATGCGTGAGGGCTGTGCTCTGCACGTGGAGCCGGTGAAGATGCGTCTCGCTCTCTCGCTCTCAGATCAGTGCTCCTCCTGCTCCGGACGCCCAGCCATTAGAGCCAGAGCACTCATTTAGTCTCCTTTCCTGTGTCCCTTTGTTTTCTTTTATTCCCCCCACCTCTCTCTCTCTCTCTCTCTCTCTCTCTCTCTGTATCTGTCCATCTGCTTATGTAATAACAGGCTATCATGTTGTCCTTAGCTATTTATGGGTCTTTGTTCTTAAAGAGAAGGAGGTGGTGTGGTGGAGATTGGTGCAGAGTGGCATGAAGACCGCGTTTATTGCCTGTGTGTGTGTGTGTGTGTGTGTACGTGTGTGTACGCGTGTGTGCATTACTACAACTCAGTAATGACCTCACTTTGGTTGTTATTCTGCCAAGAGTGTTTTGTCCTCCTCCACATATTCTCTCCTACTGCAGCTGTTTGTGCATTACAAAAGAAGTTTATACACACACACACACACACACATATGGAGCCTGCTTCCACATATTTGTAGGGAATAAGTGTGAGTTTAATCAGCTGGTTACAGAACACATGAACAGGTGCGCTGGATGCCGTCACTCTGTGCTGTTCGGCGCGCTTTACACTGAGATCCACTCTCAGGTTGATTCACTGAAAACCAATAGATGTGAGGTCACCACAGTTTGTGCACAACTCCATTAGGAGTCCCGGAGGAGAGGAGACGCGTATCTAATAGGGTTCCTGAACCACTCTGCCATCCCCTCCTTCATAGGAAGGTTCTCTGAGAGAGTTCATTTCAGTATAGTGTGTGCAATGTACAACATGGGCGAAGCACAGGCCATCATGGTTTTGGATAAATGTATTCAAAGAAAAATATTTTTAAATATATTTGCAAGGGAAATAATTTAAATAGTTGTAGAAATAATGATGATGACGATGACCTTGATGATGATGTTGAAGGTTTGATGACCCTTTTGTAAACATATTTGCATAAGTAATGGTGGTGAAGGGTGCCGCCGTGGCCTGTCAGGTGCTGGCGCGTTGGTAAACACTTCACTACTAGAGCTTCTCTTTCCAAAGATCATGTGTTTGTTCTTCAGATGTCTGGCTGTGTTGAAAGTGAAGTGATTCCTGTCCTTTCTGCTTGTCTTTCAGTGTGAGTGTGTGTGCCTGTGCGCGCGCGCGTGTGTGTGCGTGTGTGGCGTTCGTCATGGCCTCTGAGAACGTGACCCTGGAGAATCAGCTCCACAGTGCCCAGAAGAACCTGCTGTTCCTGCAGCAGGATCACAGCAGCACACTGAAGGGCCTCCATGCTGAGATACGGCGCCTGCAGCAGCACTGCACAGGTGTGAACACACACACACGCATGCATGCATGAGCACGCACAAACACACACACACACACACACACTACAATGTCTTACAGTCTACAGTATGATACTACAATCTACATTATAGCATATGAGACACAATATAGTGTCATGTCATCTTCAGTAATGTCATTTCATCTACAATATAGTGTCATATAATCTAAAGTGTATCATGCGATCTACACTATATTATGATGGGATCGTGTGTTCATGTGGTCAAATCACTCTAAAGGTGATTTGATGCTCCGCATTCTAACATTTGATCTCTCTCTCTCTTTCTCTCTCTCTCTCCCTCTCTCTCTCTCTCTCTCTCTCTCTGTTTTCAAAGACCTGACATATGAGCTGACAGTCAGGAGCTCTGATCCCAATGGTAAGGTTTCTCATGCACCTTGGTTTCACACACACACACACACACATACATGCACGCACGCATACACACACACAGTTTGTGGGTATGTGCGTGTATTTGCATGTATGTGCGTGTGTGTGTGTGTGTGTGTGTGTGTGTGTGTGTGTGTGTGTTCGTGTTACCTGGCACTGAGGGAAAGGTGCGCAGTAACTGCTTCCTCTGTGCAGACAAACTCCCGGCATGCACACACAAAGCTTCCACTGTTCCACTGTGATGCACAACGCGGTGTCAGATTCATGTCCCGGGAACTGGAAGCACCGCACGGCATAGCGCAGCTCTGACCAGCCTGACTCATCCTGTAAGCCCTCCACGGGTGGAGTGGGTTCCCACCGGCCCAGACGCGAGACGTGTGATCAAGGCCGGCCCTGTTTACGCGCTTGTTGAGCTAAAAGCGAGTGGCTTCACGAAACGTGCGCCGGACGACGACAGGGAAGGCAGACATCATTATTGGTCTGCACCCCTGCGCTGCTGTTTAGTACTGGTCCCGTGGTAGTACTTTGACCAGTTTAAACTGCAGCACATTGTAAATAATATTTTACGGCCACTGCAGAGAAAGAAGGAGAGAAAGAGAGCAGAGAGAGAGAGATAGAGAGAGAGAGCAGAAGAGGAAGAGACTCGGGTCATTGTCCCTACAAACACACATTGCAAGGCTTTCTGGTGTAACCTGGCAACCGACGACACACCCAGCAGTCAAACATGCACACACAAATGCACAGGCAACCCTCTGTGTTCCATATCTCTCTCTCTCTCTCTCTCTCTCTCCTCCCTTTCTATAAATAAAGTGCCTCTTTTCACGTTCAAATGAAACCTGACCCCCACTAACCCACGGGAGACGCGTAGTCTACAGATCCTCGCTGCGCAAACGGCACAGCCTTCCAGAGCCCGGGCATGCCCCCCCCAAGCTCATCCCGATCTCATCCCGATCAGAGCCTTTTGCTGCTGTTGCCGTGGCCGTTGCTGTCTGGCGTGGGCCAGGTCGTGGCGCTGGCACCAACGTGAGACGCTGCTGTGCCAAAATGATGCTAATGCAGAAGGCTAATGTACCACCTGCAGCCTGTCTCACCCCCAGAGACCCGCAGACACAACTTTTGGCCCACTGAAAGCCAGTTACCACAGCTGCAAACGCACCTTGGCAGCTCAGAGCAAAGCCTGCCGTGAGAGATGACCCGTCGGCTATCGGGGCGGCGGTCATGCCAGTAACTTTCCACTGAGACCCCCTCCCGCCACACAGCGGAGCACCCGCCCTCTCTCCCGGCTTCAGCCCGTGCTCACGTGGAGAGCACGTCAGTGTAATGAGGTTTGGAGATGCGCGTACTGACGGCTCCGTGGTCTGACGTGGTCATGATGGGAGGGGGGGACCCCCTGTATGTGAGTAACTCTGTTATTGTCACATGAGCTCATTCTGCAGGCTTCAGACAGAGAGACAGAGACAGAGGCGGTCTGAATTAGAGAGAGACAGCAGAACAAGAAAGACAGACAGACAGACAAAGACAGAGCGAGACGGCTTGGGGATTTCATATTTATGGACTTGGATATTTATTATGGACAATTAAAATGATAATGAGAGAAATTAAAAATAAATTAAAGAGCTCTAAAAACAAGTCACTCACAGTAAGGAAGACTTTTATACTTCAGTACCTTTTAAAAGGCAAATGATTTGTAGGTTACGGAATATAATTCAGCTATGAGAAGGCCGTGATTTCCATGTTTTAGGTACTACAGCTGAACAGGGATGTTTCTAACTACAGTATCCATGAAGGATGACGTCATTTAACCCCACAATAAAGTGGTGGAGTACACGCACCGAATACTGCTTACGCGTGTTAGAGCTGAACACTGGCTGTTGCCTTTCTATTTTAAGACCTCCAAACATTACAAACCCATCACGCCTCACTGCTGGAGCGCACGGGACCGTGGCGGCTCACTCCGTCTTCATGGCTATTGGAGGGTGAGGGAGGGATGAGAGAAGGAGGAATGGAGAGAGAGAGAGAGAGAGGGAGGGAGGGAGGGAGGGGTGTGGCAGTGCTTTGTCCAGGGTTTTATACATGGGGTGGCAAGTGCTGTAAAATAAATGGGGGTATAATGGCATTATTGCTTTCACATAATAATGGTTAAAACACTGAACAGTGAACTGCGTGCTCACGTCAAGTACGACATGTAATGGGTATCATGTTAATCTTCCCTAAACGGATGAGGACTGGCTCTGTAGTCACAGTGCACTAAACTATATTGGGAATATCTGTTTATGTGAGAATGAAAAATGTATGAGTGGCCTGCATCCAGACCCAAGAATTATGCAAATGACTCGTGCATCATGAGACTGACCGAACAAGGGCGTGTACACAGATAGATGGAGTAGTGGAGTATGCGCCAAGATATGGTTCGGCTTTCTCCCACGGAACATTTCTCAGCCAATAACATTGTGAAGTCGTAAATAACTGTGGCGTCGTTCTTGCTGAGCCAATCGTAGGAATGCACATCAACCCAGTGTGAATGCACCTTAATTTAAAACGCATACGTTTTTTGTCAGTTAATCTAAAATAGAACTACAAAATTATGACAAATGTAATTGTTTAATTCATTCAAGTGATTTCATTTTTGGACTTGAACTGGGCTGACATGGGGTGCCATTCACGTAGCCACGCCTGTGGGGGAGCAGTTTGGGGAGGATGACAGACTGTCTCCTGTTACAGTGCTAATCAATATGAACAGAGGAGCGTCTCTCTGCTGACCTTCCGCACTCCCTGTATCTCCCTTACTGTCTCTTCCTGTCTCTGCTGAGTTTCCATAAGTGTACATTTGTAGCCTCTCCCAGTTTAGCTGACATTACTGCAGAGAGAAAGAGAGAGAGAGAGAGAGAGACAGGCAGAAAGAGACAGACAGGCAGGCAGAGAGGTAATGAGTGAAATAGACATTCAAATATAGACCTTTCGTAGACATTCTACAAATAGACAATTTGGCCGTTATTATTTTGTGCCAGTAGATCTGTGCGCGTGTGTGTGCGTGTGTGTTGAGGGGGGCAGATGCTCACAGAGATCTCTGGCAGTGGGCAAGGAAGTGACTCTTAGTCAGTGGTATCATGTAGATCTGAATATCAAAGGTCAGTACTGCCCTCTATAGGCTGAGTCTTATTTGATCTGGTGGACTTCAGGCTGTGGAGTGAAGCAAATTCATCATGCACACTGTATGTGTAAGGAGGGTTACTTATCTCCTATCCGTCTTTAAGCCTATGCTAACTGACATTTGAAATAATGTGTGTTTGATCTGTGCGTGTGTGTGCATGTGTGTATGTTTGTGTGTGTGTGCTTGCGTGTGTGTATGTGTGGTTTCATGTGTATCTGTGTTTTGCATACGTGTGTTTTCATGTGTTTTCATGTGCGTGCGTGTGTGTGTGCGTGTGTGTGTGTGTGCGTGCGTGCGTGTGTGTGCGTGCGTGCGTGTGTGTGTGTGTGTGCGTGCGTGTGTGTGCGTGCGCGCGTGTGTGTGCGCGTGTGTGCGTGTGTGTGCGTGCGTGCGTGCGTGCGTGCGTGTGTGTGTGTGCGCGTGCGTGTGTGCGTGCGTGCGTGTGTGTGTGTGCGTGTGTGTGTGATCCAGACAGTGGGGAGGAACGCTGCAGGGTGCTGCACCGTCGCTGTGAGGAGCTGGAGGAGCAGCTGAAGGCCAAAGAGCAGGAGAACGCGGAGCTCCTGCGTGACCTGGAGCAGAAGAACGCCATGATCTCCGTGCTGGAGAACACCATCCGTGAGCGGGAGAAGAAGTACTTGGATGAGCTCAAGCACCGCAGCCACAAGCTGGCCGTGCTGAGCGGAGAGCTGGAACAGAGAGCCAGTACCATCTCCTATCTCAGCTCACAACTCCACGCCACCAAGAAGCGCCTCCTGGCTGGCGGCTCGTCTGGGACCGGCCCGGCCGTCAGCCCCGCCCCGCCCCTAGCCACACCCTCAGCACAGCCCCCAGCCCCACCTAGTGCTGCAGACAGAGACGCTCGGCAGCCGGACACGCCTCGCAGGCGTATGCGGAAGAGCCTGTCGCAGCCCTTGCACTGCGAGTACACGGAGCTGTACCGGATAGGCGCTTCCGATGGCCGCAGGGTGGTGCTGAGGGACACCGTAGACGCCATGCCTGACCCCACGCCCTTCCTGCAGGTCCGAGAGCTGCCCGCCCCTTCCGAGAGCCCGCCCCTGCTGAGGGAACGCCCCCCTGTGATCCCACCCATTGCTCCTGCAGCCACACCCCCTGCACCATCGAGCCCCGCCCATGTGCCTGTACCGCCAAGTCCCAGGAGCAGCCCCGCACGGGACAGGCCACATCGAGGGACCGCCCACATAGGGGTGGCGCACAGGATCCACCGCTCATCGTCAGCTGGGGGCGGGGCCAGAGCACAGCCAGAAGTGGAGACCCTGGCTGTGGACCAGGTCAGCGGGGAGAAGGTGGTCCGCAAACACTCCGAAACTGACAGAACTGTTTAAGACTGACAACACACACACACACACACACACACACACACACACACACACACACACATTCAGACCAGTGCAGTATTGGCAGAACTGCCTTAAGGCTGTGAAAATACACCCCCATATACACACACACACACACACACACTTCACACACTTAACACAGCACAAGTGGAAGAAGGCTCTCCAAACTACACACACACACACACACACACACACACACACACACACACTCCCCTATAGAATGGATAGAATTATCAAACTAAAATACTTATGTAGCGACATTAACACAGCCAGAACACACTTGTTAAAGCACTGGATGTCACACACTGGCACAAATACTGGTCGGAAATCCGAACAGAAGACTGGATGTGCGCTGCTAGTAGAACTGAATGGAGAGAGAGAGAGAGTTGATGAGGGGGGCGGGGCGTCAGCTGTGCCGTATAGCCTCCTGCTTTTTATGCAACCCTGCGACAAGTACGAGCAAAGACGAAAACAAGAAGAATTCATCCTTAATATCACCTT
Organism: Electrophorus electricus; assembly: GCF_041902795.1. Taxonomy (NCBI): domain Eukaryota; kingdom Metazoa; phylum Chordata; class Actinopteri; order Gymnotiformes; family Gymnotidae; genus Electrophorus; species Electrophorus electricus. The sequence goes on along the minus strand of NC_137516.1, from coordinate 3,969,763 downwards.
CGCTCAGCTCTGCCGTCTGCTCACATGACTGTAAGCACGCCAAATGCTTCCCCATTTAGTTCTTCTCCTCGCAGTCGCCGGTTTGTCTTCTGGTTTTGTTTTTTGTTTTTTTTCCCCCCTCATATAGCGCAAAACCCACACACGTGGCCAATCCTCAAGCTAATGTGCTCGTATGCATATTCATCTACCCTTATGATTATTCATGAGCACTGCAGTAGTAACGCAGGTATACAGCCTGCCTCCACTGGCCTTCTGTACTCGCCTCTCCCATGACCGCATCTTAATGTAACTTCTGCTGCTTCACAACATGTAGAGAATCACATAAAGTAATTTATCACAAACGCTTCCTGGATTTGTGGGTTTTATTCATATTAAAGCCGTTTTTATTTGCTATAGTGTAAGTAAGGTTTTAGGTCTTAAAAGAAAACAGTGCCTCGTTTCCCAGAGCTTGCGCTACTGTAGTGTAGCTGCCAAAACGTTAGTTCACGTTGTACTTTGGCACTGTTCGTTATAACCACAGATAATAGAAACGTTAAACGTGACTCGCCTTAATCTATTCGTTTACGTGCATTTCAGCACCGGAAAGGTTACTTATATTAAACGAGCGTAACTTTAAGAAACTTAAAGACATGGGGAATTATACCTTAGTATTTCCCAGGCACTGCTCGACTACAGTGTCTGAGTAATCAGAGTTAAAATTGGAGAAATCTTTAATGTTACCTAGCTAGCTAATAAATATTCTTGACTTGCTATTAGCGGCTAGGGTTATAAAGTACCTAATGTTTCCCTTGGGCGATGTGGAGCATTCTGTATTAATAATAATTACAGTCACTAATCCTCATCGCTATTAACGTGATTAAAATTACAATTGTATTTACAATGCAATTACAATGTCAAGATAAGATATTTCCATCAGAGCCACTAGCAAATGTTAGACAAAATTATAATTCTGGCTTGTAATCCATCCACATAACCATGTGGCAGTCAGTCAGCGACAAGGCGACAAGTGAACCCGGCTGTGCCTCAGTCACTTACCACTGACAAGAAAGAAGCAGGAACCCATTTAGTGAGGAGGCAACCGTTACCGGGTAGGACGGGCAGGTAATGGATAACGTGTGTTTATACAGCCAGTGTCATGGTCCGTAATCCGCACGGTGATGACACGCTGCTGAAGACCTCGGCTCCTCTAGGATGTCGGAGCACAAGGGCGAAGTGTCACCACAGGAAGTCTGAGGTATTCCTCTTTTGCTGAGTTGGCAGAACTACTCATCATTTAAAAAGTTTTTTATTTCGTTTTATTGTTTATTTACACAAGGGGAGAAAACATGTAACGGCAATATGCAAAGATATTAATGTGATGTAATGGAAAAACCAGGGGGTTATATAATTGTCTCACTATAAACAATGAGCGGTTGTTAGTTGACAGTTGATTAAAGAGAAGAATGAGTCACTTACACATAAGTCTAGTCTTTTATTCGGGTATTAGCGAACAATAAACACCAGAGGAACAGTTTCGATCTTCTCGGGCGATACAGCAACTGTTCAGATCATTCAAGCATTGAAAAAAATTCACAAGGATACAGCACCTAAAACATATCAGAAATAATTACATTTCCTCTTAGAGTGTGAGGCGGGCTACACCTAGAGCTCAAACGTCTGCGTTCACATTGACGTGGGCTGCCTGTTGTTAATCTAATTATTGGCTGTTTGTATAGTATTTGTGTATTATTTGTGTCTTTCCGGAGGCTGCTTTACGCTGAACATGTTCTTGGGGTCTAGAGGGCACGCGGAGGCGCGTGCGGTCCGTTAGGAGTCACAAAGCAGCACAAAGCAGCACGCGGGCCGCCAGATCCCCCGACCAGCTGCGTTTCAGCTCATCATTCAGCGCTAAAGCTTACAACAAAGCCCTTTCAAAACGTTACATACGAGCTTTTAGCTCTCTTAAGATATAAAATCATTATTCATGTGCTACAGTTCGAAAACATGGCTCACATAATTTACATATTTATGACTCAAACGCCTGTGAAGGTGGAATTGTACCTCTGCGACGTTGCAGGCAGAGAAGGGTTTGGGAGTAAGATCACAACCTTCAAAAATCGCAACTATCAGAACTAGCGATTAAATAAACTCGAGAAGTACGAAGAGGTACGGAGTTACAATTAATTTATCTAAAGTTTACATATAAACAACTAATGTACAAAACTTAAAAAAAAAAAAAAAAAAAAAAAACCCTTTTCTTCCTAGATTTTTTTTTTTCTGATGCTGAAGCTTTCTGGATGCTGCCCCCTAGTGTACATTTTAATGTATGTCGGCTGATGCAGATACTTGCACTTTATTTAAAATAGATTTAACAAGTCATATTAGTCGTCAGTCAAGCATACCAAAGATGCAAGCCAAATATTTGAGCATGGACCGCTTTAAAAGCCGCTGTGGCAAACCTGTTTGTACTAATCTCGTTTCAACAGCCTCTCTGTTGTACGGGTTGAAATCGGATTATGAATTAGCTGTACTCTGTAGACCAGTGTTTCCAGGTCTCATCCTTGGGATCTCCAGACACTCCACATTTTTACTCTGTGTTCATAGCTTGTTCAGGTGTGTAGGGAACTGGGACAGTACAGAAATGCATCGACCACTCTGCTGTTAGGCTATTTTGCATATAAGACAAACTATAAACTCAGGTCACGAGAATTGTGTTCACCTGTCATCTTTCCCTCTGTTTATTGCCTTTTACATTTATACAATTATGAATGAATACAATTCAAGCAATTGAGGGTTAAGGGTCTCGCTCATGGGCCTGAGAGTAGCAACTCGGCAGTGATGGGGCTTGAACTGGCAACCTTCTGATTATTTTTCGAGTACCTTAACCACTGAGCTACCACTGCATTTGGACTGAAACAACAAGGAAATGAGGGGAACTAGGTAGAGTTCTGGCAACACACAAAATCCTGAACTCCCTGTGCATATGTTTTGGTTGTGTTCTAGCTCTGACGGTCCTTGGTCCTGCGTCACACTGCATATGCCCTACAAGAGCCAGTGCGTGAGCGATAATGAGACCGGCGCCCCCAACAACAGTTCCCAGCCGCACGCATGCCCCCTGCTGGCAGATCCTGCGTAGAACTCCATGTCTGTCTCGTTCCGGAACTCGTCAGTCTGCACGTTCTCACGTGCGCCACCGTGTCGGGGGTTGCCATAACCGCCACCATAGCCTTGGCCATAGCTCCCGTAACCGCCGTACCCGTACCCATGACCGGACCCAGGACGGGCCATCGAGCCGAGGCCGTGGCCCAGTAACATACCGCCCAAAGCTCCGGCCGCAGCCGCCCCTGCTATCTTCCCGGCGCTGGAGCTGGAGGAGGAGCCTCCGCTGTGGGCCGGCGGGGGCCTGTAGGCGTGGCCGAAGCCCCCTCCCCAGCCTCCCTGCCTGGCTCCGCCCTCTCCTCCGTTTCTACCCAGGCCCCCTCCCCATCTGAAGCCCCCGCCCCGACGAGACTGCATGTTAGGAATACGTGTTGCCAGTAGCAACAGGCAGGCCAGGAATGAGACTCCCCAACGCTGAGAGAGCATGATGCCGCGAGACTGTGAAAGGAGAGAAGGAGTGGAAGGTAGAACATTGTTATACAGACAACAAAGCAACAGTGTCGATACAACAGAACCTCTGCAGTTGGAGTCAAAGCATACTGGCAATCAATGATATCAGTGATTCTCCTGAGGAAAGGATGTGCTCAATCATCACTGTGTGAACAGACCCTGTGTCTGTCCTAGTCCCCAGTGGTGAATGAGAAGAACACAACACTGGGACACGAGAGAGAGAGAGAGAGAGAGAGAGAGAGAGAGAGAGAGAGAGAGAGAGAGAGAGAGAGAGGGGGGGGGGGGGGGGGGGGCAGGGCATGTTTCCACTGTAAGAGGCATTAGAGCTCAGTGACTTAGTCACTGCCAATTTGTCTTAAGCAACTTAAAGTCCAGTCAGTCTGTATGCCCATGCTGGGGTGAACCAGACACTTGTCATGCAGAACTAGGAGTGTATTTATCCACACAGTACTAAAACCTATATTATAATCAGTATGTGCCCATGAAGTAAACAACTCCGCTGTCTCTTCACAGCCAGACTAGGATGTCAGTGGATGTGCTGTGCTGCTCTGATCAGTGTCACCCAGGTAATCTGGTTTTCACTGACATCCTGTCTTTAGAACAGCCCAGATTTAGAATCTGAACGTACACACTGCCACTCTCTCCAGTGCCCCTCCCACCACCACACACACACACACACACACACACACACCACAGTGACCATGTTTAGACACGCCTTTCATCTTTAAAATAACATCTAAACCCAAGTGCTTCGTATGTGACAATCGTAGATTTTGTCCAGAAGTCAAGGAGATGGCACTTTTAAATATTTAAATGTAATTTAAATGAAAACTGAATCAATAATAAAAAAGCACACGTGCCCACAAATGACTTTATAAATTGTATTATAAAATTATACAATTATTGTAAATCGCTGCATAGATACAACAGAACATGTTAAAACCATAATCAAAATGATAGGAATATCATTGGACATTAAAAACAATTAAACCATTCGTATGAGAAGGGAAGAAAGGAAAAGTGTGGATCGTCCTACCTGTGGGATTGAGGAACAGAGAGACAAACCTTCAACAGTACAGTTCTGAGATTACAGCCTTCTGCGCCACCCCACTGTGTCTGAACGGGGTCATCACCCACATGCTGGAGCTACTTCAATCCACACACACGCACGCGCAACAAACCGGGAGCATATTCGCACAGACTAGCTGTCACTGCCTGGAGCTGATCCCGCTTTCTGATTGGCTGGATGCAGTAACTGTGATGTGTTCAGGGTCAGAGACTCCCGCTCTCTCTAACCTACATGCGAGTCGTCCAAACAAAGCCTGGATTTCCTCTGCCACAGGAACCAAACCATCACATTGCCATGGTGATGACCTGCTTGTGGGCTCAGCGATTTCCAGTTAGGCTTGTTGAGAATCACTCACTGATCACACAAAACAAGGATGGATAGTTAGGAGGCCAGTTTTCGCTCTAATTGTAGACAATAACACGCACAAGGAATATGAACCCTATTGTGTGTGTGTGTGTGTCTGTATTTATACTCCCGCGTGTGTACAGTGCATAAAATTACACGTTAGATGGACGGCTCCAAGGTTTTACACAAATCCAAAGGTATTCAGAATCAACAGTCCCTGTCTCCAAGAACTGAATGTGACAAATTACTGTAAAAAATAAATAAAGTAACCATTTAAAAATAAAAAGATAAAAATTGTAAAAATTCACACCATCTTGTATGTAAAAGCATGCAGCTGATTCAAGTCCCCAAACATGTAGGTCACCCAGCAGCGACGCGCACACAATCCACACCCAGACACGCCTTCATATCCAGGGCACAGCCTGGGCATGATCTTTCTCTACATGTGAATACGTCCTTCGTATCTCAGCACCCATAACTTCCAATCACTGCTGATCTGACTTCTGCCATATTAGATGCTCGTGTCTTACACTGTGCTTATCGTTAAGACTTTTCTCACATCTGAGTAATGTCTCATACTCCTGTGTCGGTCAGTTGTTTATACATTGTGCTGTATGTGTGCTGCAAACCTGTGAATCAACCAAAGTCTTCCCTACGTGTACCCCCTACGGATACCCCACACAAAACACACCCCTACACCGGAGATAACCAACAACTGGCTGAGTGATGTGCCAAACATAACACTACACACTACCCAGACCCCCCTTCCTGGGGAAATGAACTACCCCCTACACAGTATTAAGTACCATACAAGTACTATATAGTCAAGCGTTACGGCCGAACAGGCCGGCAAGCGCGTCAGGGCGGAAAACGCCGGCCGCGCGAGGTGCGGCACTGCACAATTTACACGGGGAGACAGGGAGCACGAGAGAGGTCTGGGTGGAGGGGGTGCAGCGGGTGGAGGGGGTGCAGCGGGTGGAGGGGGCAGGCCATGGCTGGTGGGAGGAGCTTCTTCACATGCTAGTGGAACTCTCTGGTGAACACTGGAGCTGCTTCTCCATGACGTACCGCAGATTCTTATATCTAAAAGGGAAGAGGATGAGCAAGAGAGAGGGAGGAGCAGAGGAAAAGAAAGTGGGGGGGGGGATGAAGGGAAAGAGAGAGAGAATACAGAGATGAGTTATGGTTCTATCAGCATTTGCCTGTGTGTCTGCAGCCCGGGTCTTGACGTCACCCACCTGCGTCTGAGCTTTTGAACTTCCCTGTCCTCTTCCTCTTTCAGTTTGGTAATGAAACTCTGCAGCACAGGCATCTCAAACTTAATGTACTGCGCCACCTGTTGGAATGGAGGACATCTGCAGTCAATTATTTCTTATTTACTCTAACCAAAAAAATAATCACACACACACACACAAAGCAAATACTCACATCATACGTAACCTCTTCTCCAAGGTCCTGTTCCATAAGGAAAATTCTGCAGACTTGTTCACATGGACCCTGAAGTATCTTCAGCAGCAGTGGGTGATCAGAACTCCTGAGCTGAACGCGTTCTAAAACACACACGCACACGATTATTATTAAGTATTTCATTTTATTTACACACAAACCAGAAGATGAATGTACTTGCACAGATGTACTACAAACAACCAGATTAGAAACAAATCTTTGGTATCTGCATCACTCTACTTTGCCCACCAGTTATTACGATTTATTTCATTTTATTACAGTTTTCTAGTTTTCAGTACTGAAACTAATAGCAAGGGAGGCTGACCTCCGCTGGCGTGGACGATGTAGAGGGCAAAGTCATCGGGGCTGTTTTCGATCTTAAACTTGTTGAGCAGCACACGCAGCACCTGTGGCGTCGTCATGCAGCTGTTGATCCGGACGTTGGTGACCGAGCCGTAGGCTGGAGTGAACACTGCCGTCTAGAGCAGGGGGACCAGGAGGGCGGGGCAAGAAAGACATGAGGGTGAAAGGGGGTGGAGACAGACAGAGGTGAGGAACAGATAAGAGGCAGAGAGAGAGAGAGAGAGAGAGAGAGAGAGAGAGTTTGATGGGCATGGCATAGCCTGAGGATGAAATATTGCCTTGTTCAAGTGTGTGAGGCCCAGACACGCCCATGCACCTGCACACAGTCAGGCAAACGTGCTCACGCACACGCACACGCACACTTGCTTCTGTGTCACCTTGTGGTTGTAGAAATGACCGTTGATGGAGTATCTGTGCCTTCTGATTCGCCGCTGGTCGCTAGGAGACCGCTTGTTGCCCCGCCTCAGTACACCCGCATCACTTTTGGTCCTCAAGAGCTGAGACGAGGCATCACAGCAGTCTGGAGGGAGAGGTTGAGAGGGGTGGGTGTTGACCTCCACACACCAGCGCCAAAGTCATTTATATACACCACCCTCCCAACCACAGAAACACATCGCTGTTTAATAGTACCAATAGCTTGTGATTCTTAACTATTCATTAAATATAATAAATATTTGTAATGCTTTTTATCATTACTGTTACTGCTGGTGTTACATTATTCTTGTTGTTGTTGGTGGTGGTGGTGCTGGTGTTACTACTACCACTACTTGTACTGAACATGTTCAGCAGAGTTCATTTTAACAAGTAAAGCCATCTGGAACTGGACTGGACTGAGAGACTAGACTGGGTGGAGCTAGGGAAGCATGTGCACAAACAGAAAGCACACCCCCAGTCTGAGACCAACCTTCTTCATCACCCTCCTTCATCATGTTGTTTTCTGATTGGCTGTCAGGGGCTGTCACCTCAATGGAGGGTGGAGCCTGGTTCTGAGTCTCAGCACTACAAGGAACAAGGAGAGGACACAACATGATTCAAGACAAACAGCATCATGCATCTTGTGTCATGGGATACAGGACGTGGATAAATATAGTGCCTATCTGTGACCTATTTATATTCAGTGTCAAAGATATCTGTATTGGAGCCAGCCTTGAACTAGCTGCTTTCAGAGAGAAGATCTGAATGTGAACGGCTGATTTTGTACTTATAATAAACATATAAAAAAAATAATAGTCTTGCATTCGAAAATTCAACTTAGTTATGTACTCAAAAAAACATAATAACATACTTAACATCATACTCATGAAACATGAGACATGAAAATATGTTTCTGAGGAGAATTCATTGTTTTCAGATCAGCATGTACAACTACAAAATTTATGAATTGACTGATTGATTGATTGATTGATCGAGTGATTATAGCAAGCAGGTGAACCAAACAAGCATTCCCTGGTGATTCAACATGTAGAATGTCAACAGCGTGGCTGGAGTTGCCATGGTAACAAATGCAGATAACAGAATGTGGTGTCTGAGTCAGATCAGCTATGGGGGTTTCAAGGCTAGTACAGTTTAGATTGCTGAAGAAAGAGTGTGTGTATTAATGAAACTGAGACTGACTCTCTGAACATGCCTCTTCTGAAATGATAGGAAACATTCAAAATTCCTCCCACAAATGTTTGTTTTTAGTTTTGGAACCTTTTAATAGGACAGTACTAATTACTAACCCTTTGCTATGAAATGTGTGTGGTGGTGAGAGGCTGTCTGTGCGATTGTGGTGTTTATAACCCTGACCTCTGGTTGTCCAAGTTACAGCCTGAGTGCCAGGAGGTGGAGGATGGAGGTGGTTTGATTCGCTCATGGTCGTCCTGCATCTGTAGTCTGATTGGTCGACGCAAACCCCAGGAGATATTCAGAAGCCCCTCCACAATCAACTCACCTTCTTCCTGTGTGTTGAGAACACAGGACACAGCAGGACCCAGTCAGTGGGACACACACACACACACACACACACAGTACTGCTACACAGACACATAAATTGTACCATTAAATCAATATTACAAATAACATAACTCATTTATTCTAGTAATCTCTCTTTAAATAGTAATTTAAGTAACTGTGGATTTTGTCTATAAAACAAATAAATTAGCATAAGTACAGCAAACCCCTAAATCAGCTGAGATCTCACACGCGTGCACATATGCAAGTGCATGTGCACACGCACACATGCCCTTGAGTCACAGACAGCCACTATTTCCCAGAGACTGGTGAATTATTGAGAAGGCATAGTGCAAGTCAAATTGAAGCACATTTCAGACAAAGAAGCCCAATAATGTGTGTGAGAATGTGTGTGTGTGAGAATGTGTACCTCTCTGTGTCTGTACGTATGTGTGTGTGTGTGTGTGTATCTGTGTGAATACATGTGTGTGTGGGTGTGTACGTATGTGCACATACACGTGTGTTTATGTGTGTGTGCGCGCATCTACATATGTGTGTGTGTGTGTGTGTGTGTGTGTGTGTGTACCTCTCTGTGTCTCAGCTGCAGGTTCTGTCCATCATAGTACAGGTTGTAGGTCTTCAGGTAGGAGAGGACGGTGCTTCTACAAACACACACACAGCTCTGATACTTCAGTATGCGTGTGTGTGAGGGTCAGGGCACTTCAGTATGCGTGTGTGTGAGGGTCAGGGCACTTCAGTATGCGTGTGTGTGAGGCTCAGGGCACTTCAGTATGCGTGTGTGTGAGGGTCAGGGCACTTCAGTATGCGCGTGTGTGAGGCTCAGGGCACTTCAGTATGCGCGTGTGTGAGGCTCAGGGCACTTCAGTATGCGCGTGTGTGAGGCTCAGGGCACTTCAGTATGCGCGTGTGTGAGGGTCAGGGCTCTTCAGTATGTGTGTGTATGAGGGTCAGGGCTCTTCAGTATGTGCGTGTGTGAGGGTCAGGGCACTTCAGTATGTGTGTGTGAGGGTCAGGGCTCTTCAGTGTGTGTGTGTGTGTGTGTGTGTGTGTGAGGGTCAGGGCTCTTCAGTATGTGTGTGTGTGTGTGTGTGGGTGTGTGTGAGAGAGAGAGGGTCAGGGTCTTTGCTATTAGCTTACTATCTGTTACACCATGTCTTCAGTTTCAGTGTGTCTGCTGTGTGAGGAGTAGAGGAGGTGCAGAGTGAGTGAGAGTGAGGATTTGGGAGGCGTTGGGATGTTGGTGTGACTCACTTGCTAATGAATTTTTTCTCCCCAACCTGCACTCCATCACTGCTGTCCTCCATTTTAAGCCCAACACAACTGCATTGATGAGGACTAGAGAGAGAGAGAGAGAGAGAGAGAAAGAGAGAGAGAGAGAAGGAGAGAGAGAGAGAGAGAGAGAAGGAGAGAGAGAGAGAGAGAGAGAGAGAGAGAGAAGGAAAGAGAGAGAGAGAGAGAGAGAGAGAAGGAGAGAGAGAGAGAGAGAGAGAGAGAGAGAGAGAAGGAGAGAGAGAGAGAAAAGCCACATATTTAGTTCCTGTTTCTTAATGTCTCTTCTGAAACCAGGTCAGAGAGACTAGAAGGATATACTGATAAACACAATAAGCAAGCGATCCTCCATGCACTACTTAACACTCCCAGAGGAGTGTACCGTGAAGCACAGATCTGCTCACACAGCACCCACACACACGCACACAGAGCAGACCACACTTGCAGCTGGGAGTATGGGACCAGGATGGCGAACAAGAGATGGGAGGGCCAGCTGAAGGAAGCAGGATATGAGGAGAACAGAAGAGGACAAGGGAGCAGGGACAGTGTTAACACGGGAGAGGCTCAACTTACGTAGGCTTATGAACGCCAGACAGCAGCTCAGTCAATCCATGGACACACACACCCACGCGCACACACCCACGCGTGCACACACCCACGAGCACACACCCACGCGCACACACCCACGCGCACACACCCACGGACACACACCCACGGGCGCACACCCACGCGCACACACCCACGGACACACACCCACGGACACACACCCACGCGCACACACCCACGAACACACACCCACGCGCACACACCCACGAACACACACCCACGCGCACACACCCACGGACACACAAGCAGAAACACAAACAGAAAGGCACAAGCACATGGAAATAAACGCAAAGTAAAATGATCCCACAACAGATTACTGGAGAAAAAGTGATGGTGGTTTGGCTGTAGCTTGTCCACTCCCAACTGTTTGAAAAACAGGCACGTACAGGGACACCCACAACCCGGACAGCTGCATATTCTTATGCTTCACCACACAAGACCTATGACTGACACACACACAGACACACACACACACACACACACACACACTCACACTCACACTCACACACACACAGACACACACACACACTCACACTCACACACACACACACACACACACACACAGACACAGACACAGACACACACAGACACACACACACACACTCACACACACACACACACACATACACACACACACACACACTCACACTCACACACACACACACACACACACACACACACTCACACTCACACACACAGAGGGACTAGAGGTTCCTCTGGCATGTTGCCAGCAGTGCTACTCATGGTTTCCTTCCTACCCAGCTGACAGGCTACAGAGAAGCTTCTGGAGAGAGAGAGAGAGACATGATGTGGGAGCACAGGTGCAGGGCTACAAAATACCATTTCAAATGTGACTCCTTTCTACATCTGCTCCAACTACCTACCGCTACACCTACCGCTACACCTACCGCTCCATCCACCGCTACACCTACCGCTCCATCCACCGCTACACCTACCGCTACACCCACCGCTACACCTACCGCTACACCCACCGCTACACCTACCGCTACACCCACCGCTACACCTACCGCTCCATCCACCACTACATCAAGTCTCAAAACGTTGCGAGCATTTGTAGGACTCTGAACATTTTAGATTTCACTACACATCATCTATGAAAATCATCTATAATTTTCCACAGTACACAGAGGAACCGATATTTTGAGCTGAGCAGTGATGTCCTGGAGACTGTTATCAGCTCAGATGTAGGTGTTCTCACACACAGACACACAGAAGCCACGTCACCGAGTCTTACCCACGCTTCTCTCTCTCCCCCTCTCTCTCCTTTCTTCTTCCTCCTCAGGAGTAATCCTACGATTTTTATTTTTCCCCCCCGGGCCGAGACGGTGAGGGTTAGCTGAACCTGCCGTGGCGTCCCTTGGGTGAGAACGGCTGTCCGCAGGTCTCTCCGCTCGGCGCTGGCCTGGGCTAGCGGACAGGACTTGGGAAGTGCTCCCACTCGCCACTTCCTCTTCTGCAGCTCATGGAGGAAGCTGAGCCTGCCTGTTTCTACTTAACACTTCCCCAGTGCTACTGCTGCCGGCTCAACTCAGCAGAGTTCTGCTGTCTGTTCCTCCCACTCTCTCCCTCCCTCTCTGTCTCTCTCTCTCACACACACACACACAAACACCCCACATGCACTCAGAAAAGAACAATGAGGCAGCTCGATAAAACATATGCCTATCACACACAAACACACACACCCACACACAAAAACACACCCACATGCACGCATGCACACAAGAGAGTGAGACTCTCCCAAAGGGCTCCCTGTTCCCACAGTTCATGAGCACGGCCACGATGATTATCTTTTCACAAAATGAAATACAATACACTCAGGTTCTTATTAACCCAGGTACCTTTTCACTCTGTTCATTCTTGCGTGTGTGTGTGTGTGTGTGTGTATGTGCGCATGATGTGAGAACTTGTCGAAGTCTCTCACACCCCCTCACGTGTTTCTCACACATCGCTTGCTGCTTGCATTCATGCCATGATGAAATATTCAGAAGCAATCAACCCATCGCTCAGTACAAGTGATTTAATATTTCAGCAGATACACACAGCCCTGCTGAAGCCACAGTCAACCAAGGAGAGCCATTCGTCTGCAATCCAGGTCCAAGCGCCTTGGTCTTCAGATACACCATAGATATGTTTAGTGGGTTCCAAAGTTACAGATTATAGATGACAGGCTTCAAGGCTATCGGTTACAAAATGTGAAGTATTAGACATTACAGAGCGCACACACAGCAGTAACGGCTATACACTGACACTGTGTAGTCCGAAGATGATTGTGAGATATTGCGGGGCGGTGCAAAAAGGGCAGGAGCTGGCCAGCAGGACCCTGAGCTGGCCAACAGGACCCTGAGCTGGCCAACCGGACACTGAGCTGGCCAGCAGGACCCTGAGCTGGCCAATAGGACGCTGAGCTGGCCAGCAGGATGCTGAGCTGGCCAGCAGGATGCTGAGCTGGCCAATAGGACGCTGAGCTGGCCAGCAGGATGCTGAGCTGGCCAATAGGACGCTGAGCTGGCCAGCAGGATGCTGAGCTGGCCAATAGGACGCTACTAAAACAAATGTGCCTGAAAAGTCATATGAAAAAGGTGATGTCTTGATGAAATGGTGGAGTGGAGACTATGCTGTGTAAAAGCACACATCACAAGGCAATGCAGGCAGATCAGCAGACATGCCACTGGCCCCAACTGACCCTGGATCAGACAAAGCTGCTCTGCAGATCAGCAGACATGCGATTCGCTTTCAACTGGCCCTGGATCAGACAAAGCTGCTCTGCAGATCAGCAGAAATGCTATTCGCTTTCAACTGACCCTGGATCAGACAAAGCTGCTCTGCAGATCAGCAGAAATGCTATTCGCTTTCAACTGACCCTGGATCAGACAAAGCTGCTCTGCAGATCAGCAGACATGCGATTCGCTTTCAACTGACCCTGGATCAGACAAAGCTGCTCTGCAGATCAGCAGACATGCGATTCGCTTTCAACTGACCCTGGATCAGAAAAAGCTGCTCTGCAGATCAGCAGACATGCGATTCGCTTTCAACTGACCCTGGATCAGACAAAGCTGCTCTGCAGATCAGCAGAAATGCTATTCGCTTTCAACTGACCCTGGATCAGACAAAGCTGCTCTGCAGATCAGCAGACATGCGATTGGCTTTCAACTGACCCTGCAGCTAGCTTGACATGGCGATTTCCCCCACTCAGAAATAATATTCAGTCATTCCGCAATCCATTCATACTCCCGTTAGTGAACAAGCCCCTAACAATGCCTAAGTGGCAAAGGCACTGTTTTTTCCTCTGCTTAAGATGCTGTCAGAGAGAGATGCAGAGAGCTTAGGTAGAATTAACCCAGTTGAAATGGTTAAGCTAAAATAAAAATATTAACAATACTCTTAGTAATAAAATCAATGTGAATGTTTCCTGTGGTTTAGTGTACAATTCAGCATGCACTTTCAGCTAAATATAATGTATATAAGTAAATAAATAAGTAACAAACATTAAACTATTTCATTTAAATTAAATAAATTTAGCTTGCGTCAAAGCTGTTATTCATGATAATTCATGAAATCATACAAATGTATGGAGCGATGAAAAATTAATGAAGAGTGAACAAAAAAATAAGAAGGTCTACACTATATCCCTGTCCTTATTCAAAAGTTGAAGTTGTAAATGTGTGTGTGTGTGTGTGTATTAAGGGAAAAGGTTAAGTAAATAACATGGGCAAGACACAAACAAGGGAACAGTAGTGAAAATAGTGAACGTGTTTAGAAAGTACGCCCGCATATTTTGGCCGCGTGCTTCATTGCTTCCTCGAGGCATCTGTCCAGGTTTTGTTTTTGTTTTTATCAGTTGGGAACCGTGAAAGACTCCTGAGAGCAAAATCAGTTAGCATGACGCTTGCCCGATAGCTGCTAGTCTCCAACTGACCTCTGCCATTACAAAAAGCAAAGGCAAATGACAGGAACAACGTACTTCCTCATTCAGGACAACGCCGTGCGTTTCGGGAGACGGAGGTTCATCGTCAAGTTCAGTTGGCGTTCGTCTCTGTTCTTAAAAACAAACCACGGTCACACTAAACTTCGGTAAAGCAGCTCTCAGCGGTAATCATTTACACCTTGAAACGAGAAGGGAACCCGCGTTCCGTTGCGAATCGCTGCTGTGCAGATTTGGTAAATCACGCACTTCTGCAGTTATATAACCTCTCCCTCAGCCATCACGTATGCCACGAAGCATATAAAATGTTATGAATAGGATCAGGATTATTTTAATGTACATTCAAACTGCTCCAAGCTGTGCAACACGACGAATCGCATCTGAAATAGATCAAATAGATCACACATTTAAACTTAATTGACGACCACTTTTTCAGAAGCGGTCCACGCGACAATTGCTGGACCCGTAGTCTCGAGAGACGTACACGTGGGGGGCTACCGGAACGGCCTAGGAACCCGTGGGCTCGAGCTCACCCCTGGCTCTAACGGCGGACGTGCACGCACGTACAGTTGCCCAATCACTGTTTTCAACCATTTCACTTGGTCTTTCTCGAGCGTGGTTTGCATACGCGCGGGCGTGTACATAATTTTTCTTCTTTAATCTGCGTGTGGCTAACAAAACGGTTCCTTCCTTGTTTTTAGTATCCTAATCAGTCTTTTCATTCATCCACCCGCAGCTGTTTCTTTCATAAATGGACGCACACCCACAAGTCATAAAGCAGCATCCTCACCACACACACACACACACACACACACACACACACACGCCTTCACTTGGCTATTGTTCAGACTGTCATGACAACCTTGAAAACACTCGCGGACCAACAACGAGCTTTGTCCGGCACTGGCAGAGTTCAGGAGCTTGGCCCCCCGTCCGTCTTCCTTCCCCCTCTTCATGCGTTCAGCAGCTTCCCAAACGCATCTGTTAAAAACGATTTCACCATACACGTCGCGCTCTGAAGATTTGTGAAACACCAGGCACAAACACAAACCCGGCTCCCTCGGTATGTGCAGGCTGGAAAATAGGAATGCCAGATGTGGCAGTTAAATATGATCCCCTGTCTAAGTCAGATTGCAGTTTAATCTTAATACGTTTGCGTGTGTGCTCAGCCGCCCACGACAGTATTTGTTACCATACTAGGTAACAAACTACTACCAGACTAGTCTTTTTTAAATCCAAATGTTGCTGCAGTGAGCTGGCAACCGACTGAGCAAGCCTGTCACTTTCCGTTAGACGACCCTGTCAGCCGTGTCGAGATCGCGGACAGCGAGGAGAAAGCCCTTTTGTAAGCTCGTCGGACACTTATGATGGATTGTCCCTTAGTAAACTTCAGCGTAACGTTACTTTCCCTTGTCTTGTAGTCAGTGTTACGCTTTTCCTAATTAGGCAATACGGACACATTTGAAACAACGTAGCACACGTGGTGTGGTCAGAGAAATGACATGAACAGGGTAATGCAATATATCGATAGATCATATGACATCTCCAACTACCAAGTTTTTTTTCTGGCACGTTCGTAGCCCATCGGACTACGTGCCCACATTACACATCAGTATAAGATACAGGAACAGTGGGATTTGTATGCAGTTTCTCTGCAGGCCCCAAAAGATCTCCGGAGAAACGCACCAAAAAATGGTTTGGCCATTTCAGAAAACCCTTGAACGTCAGCGAACAACTCCACTAAACCCGCTTTACTCACCACGAAGGCAGCCGCCGCCGTGGTCAAACGCAAAAGTCACACGAGCCACGCTCTCGCGCGCAGCCGTTCGCCTCGCGCGTTCTGTCTGCCTTCCGCGAGTGTGCGCTCCGAAGACGGTCCCGAGCGGCTTCGCGTTCCGATCCAAACGCTCCGGTAAGGCGCGCGCTCGATTTTCGCTGGTCCGCGCAACTCGAACAATCGGGTCTCGGGTTGGGGGGTTGGGGGGTTAGGGGGTGGGGGTGGGGGTGGAGGTGGAGGGGGGGCGTGAGCACAAGGAATACCCCATCTGTTGTTTCAGACCTCCGGCCCCAGACCAGCCAACCAGCGCACGCCTTTAACGCCTCCTTTGTCCGCGCTGCCCGTTTTGTTTCAGCGAGGGACGGCAAACGAGGGAATCCCGTACACAATGGCGCTTTGCCTCGCGCAAGGTTGACCCGTCTGGACTCCACATTCCCAGCGAGGTGCAACCCTCACGGGAGCTCGTTTATGGGCTCTTCGTTTTAGGGTTGCGGACTTCTGGACACGCAGCCTGCTCCACGTGGACGCGTGTCACACGTTTGGGTGCAGGGGCCTCGTGTAGCCCGTCGTCGATTGAACTTTACGCGCCTCGCAGACTATTAAGTGGCTCACAGTAAAACGGGTTCAGTTCATTCTGAAGGGTCCCGCGTACAAGCACAGCCAGCACTACTGGTAATGTGGTTAAAGCAGAGCGACACGGCAGCCTCAGACAAAGGGAGAGACGAAAGGGGAGTTCTGCTTCGCAAAGCGAAGCACACTTGTATACAAAATTAGTCGGTTTTTTTATTTTTATTTTTTAATTTTTAATTTTTTTTCCAACAGCGAGGCGGTGCATCAACCCACGTCCCCTTTTGCAGGACAGCTGCTTTAAGAAAGCCCGTGTGCAGCTGTCTTCCGTCCACAACTCTTCATTCTTCATTGTCCCGAATGTTAGCAGTAACGTTTTGGTTTTCAACGACATAATCATGTCGGTCCCAGCGCTACATTTTAAAATGATCCGTTGACAAAAGACTGGCACTCTTTAAGGCCACCCTCAGTAGTGTACACCTAAGAGAGGTCTTAACTTGCAGCGTTACTTCAAGATGAACGTTAAGGCCAGATGAACTGTAGAGGTGAAAACAGGGCAAAACCAGTCATACAGATCACCTGAAATTTCCTTTCTCTTCCCTGCTTGGAATTCCACCTCCCATATTACCATAACTGCCCCAAAGTGACTGTTATCCAATGGTAGAACTGTCTCTACAGCACACAGGTGAATGCTACTGAGGAACCCCAAGTATCAGTGGCCACGAGAATCCACATGGTGTCACTGCACAGTTGGTACTCCATTCTTTGGTAGTGGCAGCGATGCACATGCCCTTCATCTGGGTCTCTGCATCCACAGCTGGTAATCACTGACCGATACGTTCATCTAATTGGCCACCGTTATCACACCTGGGCCATAGGTAAAGTATATTTTCTACCCTTCCAGGAATCCATGTTCGAGAAACTGGCCTTGTGAGTGTGTGTGTGTGTTAGTTGGAGATATGTACAGACCTTGGCCCACCCAGCTCAGTGATACTGACTGTGGAAAGCAGAGACCGGCCCTAATGAAAACCTCAGGCCGTGAAGATGTGTTGTCACCTGTGACTTCTGCCCAACTGATAACACAGATCTTAGCTGCATTGTTCCAGTTTTTTTTTATATATCTGGTCCAAGAGCAGAATCACAGTGAATTCACCCAACACCAGAGGTGTACGGGGGGGGGGGGGGGGGGGGGGACGACACACACCCACTGCTCTCATGATTAGGTTGGGTGGAGTGAGCACTGCTTCCTCCAAAGTTTAAATGAAACCTAAACCTCCACCCAAATATGCAAATTCAACCACGCATACATTCTGCATCCCACAGCTGGAAGATGAATTCAGCAGACCAGAGTAAACAAATATCGGGACTGCTCCTTTCTTTTAGCTACTAAAACTACAAAAAAAAAACCCAACAACCCCATATTACTACATATTAATATAAATATAGTGGGTGGCACTGTTTAACAAGTAAACCCTAACAAGTAAAATGTGTTGAGTTAAATTTACAGGAGTCCTCTTATTGGGATAAAAGGGGAAAATTGAAGTTTGACTTTTTTTCAGGTTATTTATTCATGTTATTAGATCTATTCTTGATCTAAATATGACTATTGAAATTCATGGACACACACACGGAAAAGAGTAAACAGACAAGTTCATTCAGTAACATCTTTTAAAATAATTTTTAGAGCAATGAATTAAACAGTTGATGCTACAATTAGTATCCACAAAGCCTGGTCCAGAATACCTCACTCTGTACTCAAATCAATATACATGTATATTCATATATATTTGTCTTAAAAGTATTTTACCTTTCACTTTGTACTACTATTGACAAAACTTGAAGCAATGTTAGAAAAATACATTATGTAAAAGTTCTAGCTAACAAAAGTAGCCATTTCGCTAAACCTATCAATTTCCAAGAAGCAAAACAACTTTCAAAATTTTTTCCACTTAAATAAAAATGTAACAAAATGGTGCGTATTGCAGCATGATTACGATCTATATGCATGATCATTCCTACAAACATGTCTTTGTAAAAACACAAAATTATGTATAAAAAGGGGGGAAAACCGGCACTGAAGAAATATCAAACATTAGTCAGATAACACCCCCCTCAACACAACTGAAGGGTTTGTTTGTTTCCCTTTGACTCACACTCTTATATGACCAAGACCCCTCGCAACTTGAAAGTGAAAACCATTTCTGCCACACGAGTCACTGCACAACAGAGAATCATACTTCTCCATTTCACCTCAATTTGGTCTCAAATCAGTACTGTATTATTTACAGTTGTTAAACTTGATATACAACTATTGTGGTTTAAATTTAAAAACGGTGTTCAAATTTCCATAGCGCCCCCCCCCCCCCCACAAGCCTCCCCCATTACCATGGCAACCCTTGTGACTGACGGGTCAAGGAGCGAGATACACAGGAAGTGAGAGGTCTTAAGAGGCATATGTGAGTCACATTTCGCATGTAATAACATTAAACTGGACTATTTAAGATCAAAGACCTGAAGCAGAAGTACACAGAGAGATCACTGACAGCACAGTAAACACTGCAGGTGTAGAACCATGAGCGGGGAGCTGCGGGTGGAAGGATACGCACCGGAAGGCGACAGGCTCACATGGTTGCCCCATGACGTCTTCAAGGATGACGCATAGTGTGAACGTGATTGCTGCCGCCGCACTCGCCCCGCGCCAATCCAACATCCGCATATGTGGGCAGACGTTGTGCAACGTGCAGTGTAGTTGTGGGTGTTGTGTGAGCACGGCCCAGACCTCTAACAGGGCGAGGGCACGCCACAATCTGCACCCAGTCAAGTATGGTCCTACAGGTCCCTAATACTGGCACGCCCACTGCCCCGTGGCGACAATGTAAAACTGTATTCTAGAATTTCAAAGGTAAATAGAAACAAACAAAACACAAAAAAAAGCCACCATCTCTGCATAGCACATTAACGTTGAAAGAAAACTCCAAAGGGTCACCCCTTCTTTGCATTTTTCTATAGGAGAAATTTACCGTAAATCGACATTAATGCATTTTCAATCGTCTCAGTATGTGGAATGCCCTCTGGAAAAGCACCAGTTCTGCTGCAAATCTCTTACACAAATGATCCAGCAATCCTTCTCCAGCCAATGGCCCAACACCAATGCAAGCTCCAACTGGAGACGCCTGTCCATCTATCTCTGTGTAGCAGAGACGGTTACGACGCATAAATAAATAAATACGTGAACAAAGCAGGTGTCTGACTATGGGTACCCAAGGCCTGTTATTAGGCTGTGAACTCTTGTACGTCGAGTGTGAGTGAGGGGAGGGGGAAATCGGTATTGGTTTGGTTCTGTCCGTGTTCTCTCGCTGTCGTGACCACGTCAGGTTATTCCGACATCACCACCCATAAACGCCACATCAGCTCTGTGACGGCACAGGTGCGCATGATTAAAACGAGGTACGCGGAAAGGTCAAGGGTCATGCATGTGTGCTGTGAACGCCACAGACGTTAAGAGATGACTGCACGGATTCAGAGCACCATTTATGGAAATGTTAACGATAATCTTCAAAAAGGGAATTGCACATTTAAAAAAAAAAACCACCTCACCAAAAACCTAAGTGAACAATGCATGGTATAAACAACATTAAATGAATTTAGCATTTGATATCTAAAAATGCAGTCTAGTGCTGCAGGATGCATCCGCGCCAATGGTGCAGGGTCTTAAGACTTCAATTGCAGAGTTACAAGTGAACAACACTGAGGAAAACACTGGCACCTTTCATTAGAAAAACAAAAACAAAAACACAAACAAAAAACCAGCTATCAAAAAGAATAGACCACGACTCAAGAGTCGCGATCAAGACATCATTTCTTTTGCGCCGTTAGTTCGTCGGCCTCCCGTCGCCTGTAAACCACATGCTGCCAACAACGCTGGCCCTACGCGCACACGCCACCCACAGCACAGGCGTCTCCGTGCGCGCTGGGATGAGAGCATGCTTCCGTTTAAGCGGGCTAAAAGTCTCTTGTCAAGCTGCGACTTTTTGGCGTTTTATTAAAATGGGTGGGGATTGGTTTCGGAGGACGGGCCGATTCTGCCACACCTCTTGATCAGGTCAATTTGAACGCTCCCCTGTCCGTTCACGGACAAGTGCTCATATTAACCTTAAATCAAGACAGTGCAGGAAACCCCCAGAACAGAGTAGTGGGCTGTTGAGTGGCTCTGCGGGACTGAAGGGTGACCGTGGACAGGGGGAGACAGACCACACGAGGACGCTTGGTTCCTCAAAGCCTTACTCCCTCCTGGTCACCGAGGGTGAAGACTGATCAGGTCAATGGAGGACCTGATTGGTGACCGACTGTGCTACGTTCTGCAGGTTTCTTACAATTAGTAGCGTTAACGAACCTCTCACACGTTTTGCATTACGTACACATGGACAAGCCGCCTGCATGCGTAAAACTTTGGCCCCTATGCACACCAAGCGTGCGTGTGCTCTTGATTGTGAGGACCTATTTTGGATGTGTGTGTCCACCAAGTTTACAGGCACATACAGTTTGCATTGCTTAAAGCGAAATCTATACAAGCATCTCACGAATACAAACTACAATTCCCATAATCTCTTGTACACAACAAGCAGTGCAGAAACAAATCAGAACCAACCCACCCCAACTTTTAGTGAATTTGCTAGTTTACAGAAAGCCATACACCAGTGCGACCTATATTGTCACACCATGGAAACGTCCCATGATTACTAACCCCCCCCACCCCAGCGGAATGCTCCACAATTGCCATCTTGAAATGCTACTTAGTGTATCATCACAAAAAAACAGCCGCGTTTTTCAGGACTGCTGGCTAAAGCAAGTAAAAGAAAGTGTGTGTGTGTGTGTGTGTGCGCGCGCAATACAAAAGACACCAAGGCCCATTGCATTTAGTAATTTTGTAAAGCATGGAAAATCAGCACCTAACCAGGTCAACCCCTCCCCACCAACTCTGAGCAGTGGTTCATCCCCCAAACCCTGAGCACCCCCAACACTGCAGACGTTGGTGCTGCACCTGCTTTAACACACCTGCGTAATTGTTTAGTCGAGCCAGGTGTGTCGGTGGACAAAATGCATGCGTGTTGGTGGTGCCAGTAGGTCTGGGATAAGTGACCACGCCTCTGCGCTCTCCAGTTCTGCCCGCACTACACCCTGCTTTCTCCCGCCTCCAACTTGGAGACCACGCCCTCCTCTTTCCGGCTGCCCCGCCCCCGGCAGGCGCCGCCCGGCACGCTCCACTGGTATCCGGCGAAGGTGGGGCTGATAGGAAGGTACTGGAAGATGCGGTGGCGGCGCAGGAAATCCATGCCGAAGGGCAGGTCGTAGGAGCGCATGGGCTCCAGCTCGGAGGCACCAGAGCCGCGCTTCAGCTTCCGAATACCCCTCTCCTCTGGAGTGCCTACACACACACACACACGAAAATGCAAACAAAGTATGTACAAAGTGTGCAGTTTAGCCTTTCCCATATGCGAGGAGGAGCCACTCACCGGGAATAGTGTTGTCCAGAATAAAAGCCACAGAGCCTCCTACGAACATGGCTGTGGTCAGCAGGACGTTCAGCACCTGGTCAACCTCCAATATCCCTGCAGGAGATGGTGGAGGGCAGAGAGCGCAAGTGTTACAAACGCAACCTTCATATTAGACAAACTGTTTTATCGTAATTACCATCAATCAAGTTGCATGAGAACAAGAGTATGTAAAAATGTGCGTGCGTGTGTGTGTGTGTGTGCACGCGTGCACCCACCGGTGACTAGGGGATTCCCTCTGAGGTAGCTGGGGAGCACCAGGCCGAAGAACATGGAGAAGCCGAGGACAAAGAGGTTGCGTGAGGAGTTGAGGTCCACGAACTGCAGGTTGGAGAGGCCCACGGCTGTGATCATGCCGAAGAGCGTGCAAAACAGCGCCCCCAGCACGGGGTCAGGCAGGGAGGCGAACAACGCGCTGAACTTGCCCACAGTGCCCAGCAGTAGCATCAGGACCGCCCCGTACTGAATGACCCGCCTACTGCCCACCTGCACCAATCAGAAACACCACGCGCACACACACACACACACACACACACACACACACACACACACACACGCCAATAAACAGGAAGCATAAAGGAACCAGGCTTTTTAAAAAATTGTTTAATTCTTTAAATATTAATTCTTTAAATTCCTTTTTAATTTTTTTAAATATCACTGAATGATGCAGGTAAAAAGTTGAAAAGTTTAAACAATGCTAATTTCAATTACATGTGTGACTGAAGCAAAGTGGATTGAGTAGTCTGTTTAAACAATTTTTTAAATAATAAAAAGTTTGAGACAACTTTATTTTTCATGAGCATTGCTTTGACATGCATACGCTTCGTCCACTGTAAAGGACTCGTTTTCACCATTTACAGAAACCCATCTGACTTTGGACCGAGACTGTATGTTAAAGCAAACTTTCCAAAATTGGTGATGCCCTTTTTGACAAATGTGACGTCACAATCCGTAGGACATGTACAGACATATGACAGCAGCCACACACACACAGCTTAGGTAAACACTTAATCACCTTGTGTTTTTAAACGAAAACAGTCACTTTTATATGCATTATGCACAAGTAATTAATATTCTAAGCATATGCAAATGGTAACACAATGATGACATTGTGCTGCATGAAAACTGATGTCAGTTACAAACCTGAACAGTGTTGACATGGTAGCATGACCCACTACACCCACTGTGTTACTACTGTCCTCATGATACACATATTACCTGATTACCTAAACAGCGCCATCAGTCTTGTGGGCATGTAATAGTAGCCCAGTCACTAAAGGGTACACTGTGACAATGCCCATTACGCCACCGTGAATCTGTAATGCATGTCCTGCCCACTAGAGGGTGCTGTCCTGCAACCTGTTAAAAGTTGCATGTCAAAGTAATCGGAAATATTGGGGACAAAATAAGGAGGCATTTGATCTGTAAGAGATATAGTTAGTCCTTTGATTATGAAGGGAGATCCGAGCTGCGTTTGAGAATGGGAAGACTGTGCAGCAGAGAGTCGTGGCGACCAGGAGGGGTCGCTACCTTGGTGATGCCCAGGACCCCGATATTGGGACTGGAAGACGTGGAGCCGTTTCCTGTCCCGAACAAACCATCGAGTACACAGGAAAGACCCTCCACAAAGATGCCCCTGTGAAATAAAACAAAGACACAAACATATAATGAGTCTGCAGCATCACTGGGTTGGTAAGAGTGTGTGTGTGTGTGTGTGTGTGTGTGTGTGTGTGTGTGTGTGTATGTGTATGTGTGTGTGGTGTACCTGTTAATAGCATGTACTGGAGGTGGTGGGGCACAGGACAAACGTGCGCAGGCGTAGTAATCTCCGATAGACTCAATGATGCTGGCGACCACAGCACTCATCATGCCAATCACACCCGCAGCGGTTACCGTTGGCAACCCCCACTGAACTACAACACAAAGCCCGATGCACTGCTTACACAGGTCTACTGTTTAAATGGCTTCATGCAATCCTGCTTCAGGTGATTATACAGTAGGTTTGTTTCTACTGCTACACACACACACACACACACACACACACACACACACACACACACACACACACACACACACACACACACACACACACACACACACACACACACACACACACACACTTACAGGGATAGGGTACTTTAAACCAGGGGGCCGCTGCCAAGATGCCCTGGCGGGCGTCCGTCCTTGCGTAGAAGCCATACTTGCCCCTCTCTGGAGGAAACACGTCCGTTACGGTAAAGATGAAACACAGAAACCAAGACACCAGGATTGCCATGATTATCTAGAAAGACACAGACAGATAGACAGAGACCATTAATTTCAAGATGCATAGGTGAGCAGAAGCGTAACGCTAAATGACTTCATTTATTCCTCTGATGAAACTTTGACCTGGTCAGGGTGGGCTCACTCCCACCCCCCGGGCCACGGACAAGACCCAGGACCTGCTTCTGACCCTCTGCCCTTTATTTAGGTGTCATAAAACCCACAGATGGGAAGGTGAGAAGCTGTTACCAGCCTGGTTATGCTTCAAGAAACTGTGACCACAAATTCCATAAGACCCAGACAGACACACCTGTTTTTCCTTTTCCCACAGATTCAAAGTAACAACTTGCCATTTAACCTGCTATGATGTCAAACGATAATCAGCCAGTAATGTGTGGTATTTTAATATAATCTCCAAATTGTGACATTAAGTGTTCTCATTATTCTGTTAACTACCTGTTCCTCATTCATTTTCCATTAATTACCCAGATCACTTCCTTTGCATGCCATGCTTATTGCAAAATCATTCTTAGTTGTGTTTACTTGAAACCCTGTATGAACCAATCAAAAGTTAGTAGTTTGTAACTTCTAGAAATTAGGCATGTTAATTATCCAATTGCTCCACCCCTCCCAGAGCTTGTTTTACAAACTTCATTCTAAGAGCAGGAGATAAAAATGAATATTAAAATGTATGATCTGTCATTTCATGCATTCCTGTATTTATTTAGACGATAAAGACCCTGACTTCTCATTTTCTAAGCCAAGTCAATAACCTCCCTCACCAAGCAGATACAAAGACTGGAATTTAGGTCCATTTTTAAATATTTTTTATGTTTTATCTTTGTTGGTTAGTTTTAATATTTAATAATTGTTTATCATCATTAGTTTCCTAATTTCTTGTTGGAGTTCTATTGTACTGCCTGTAATGAATCCAAACTCCTGCTTCGGAAAGACCTGCCTGCGAAGGCCTCTGGCTCTCCGTGCGAGGCAGCTCCAAAGACCCAATCCCTCGGTCCAAGAATCCCGGACTTTTCAGCCAGCCAGCCATCGGCCTTCATCGCCTGTGCACTGCCGTCCAGAACAATTCCAGGAAAAAGCGGACTCTCTCGAGCCGCTCTAATCGTGTAACAGAGACTGAAGTTCCATCTCAGAGCCACCAGACGACTCGCAGGAAATGGATTCTCTGTTTGGACACTCTCTCTCTACCCGGACGGCTTCGAGGTGCTCCCCCAGATGGTCGTAAGAACCGGCATTTTCTTTTTACGTTACCAGTTGGTGTCCATAGTAACTTTATTGTTCATACATCAGATTAGATCAGTTAACCCTTTACTCTCCTCTGCGATGCCTCCTCAGCCGTATGATTGGTGCCCCCTTTAACTAGTTCCATAGCTTGCGCTTTCCTTTATTGGCCTAGTTAGCTGCCCGCGTCCACCACAAATTGCGTGTGTTGCATTTCACTTGTTTGCATTGTTAGGATTATTCTTCTAGTCAACTCGATACTCATTAGTGGTCATTAGTAGAAACTTGGGTCAAGGATTGTTGTGCATGTTTCTCCGATCTCTGTTATTTCAATAAACATACCTTGGTTCTTACGTCTGGTTCTTGCGTATTGTAACGTTTGGTAGACGAGAAATCATGGGTTGAGCGACTTTTATGAGTTGAGATTGAATTATTAACCATTAAGATATTAATACATTTCCCCTGCTCCAATTAAATTAATCAATTTCCATTGACAATTCATGAAAAGTGTTAAAACTGCTATGATTTATACCATGTATGTGTGTGTGTGTGTGTGTGAGAGAGAGAGAGACACACACACTCACAGGGAACATCTTGAAGAGCTGCAAGCGGTAGGAGGTCCACCCTTTTTTGGCTTTGTAGACAGGGAGAGGGAGCTGCACATTGCGGGCATACTGAGAGAACAGCAGCACTAGAAAGATGGTTCTACACACACACACACACACACACACACACACACACACACACACAGTTTCACATTTTCAGACGGAGATCAGAGTACATATGTGAAATTAGACATAAACCGTGAAGTTCTCCGACACCTGCACCTGAGTGCTGAAAGGGTCTAAAGTTGCTTCCCACTCTGAATCTAAAAAAAAAAAAAAAGCTAGTCAGGTAGTTGTGTTTGTGTGTGCGCATGTGTGTGCGTCCCACTCACAGCATGGCGATGCCCCAGTGCTTGCCCGCTCGCTCTCCGGCAGCCTGGAAACCGGACAGGCCAATCAGGGCAACTGTGGGCGTGATGGTGAGGGGCCCGATGTACTTCAGCAGGACGCCCGGGAAACCCAGCGCCCCGATGAACACCTCCACCAGGGAGGAGATGATTATAGCCCCCTGGATCTGAAAACAGATGGAGGGAAAGAGATGAATAATGATAAATAGAGAAACAAAGGGAGCCGAAAGCGAGAGAGAGAGAGAGAGAGAGAGAGAGAGAGAGAGAGAAGCTCCTGGATAAGGAGAGAGATGTGGACACATAACCCAGACTGATTACAGCAGACGTTTCCGTGACCTGTGTAATCTAATCAGCCTGGCTTTGATTTGCCCCAGGGACAGGATGGTGGGTGTGTGTGTGTGTCACTGGGGACTGAGCACCACCCAGCTCCACTCAGTGACACATCAGCAGCATTCGTGGAACATGACGCACTACAGCGTCTCCACTCCGGCCCCTCAAAGCTCCACAAAGGGCGTCTGCTAATGAAGCAACATTAACCTTTCGGGTGAAGCACAATACAATCGATTTTGCCTTCATCCGAGTGGAGACTGATGCCTCCACCCGCCCCTCTGTCACCCCATCACTCGGTTTTCACTCCCAGGGCTTTTGTCAAGGATACGTGTGAGGGGCTTCAGCACAGCACTGACATGAAGCTGATCGGGAACAGCTGGGCTGACGGCACTAACCTCCCGTATCCGTGGATACCAAATGTGCTCGGTGTGCAGGAGCTCCGTGCTGTTTACCAAAGGAATATCTGCAGGAAGAGAGGTTTACACTGTGTGTGAGTGTGAGACAGACAGGCAGACACAGAGAGAGAGAGAGAGAGAGAGAGAGAGAGAGAGACACACACCTGTTGCGTTACATTTCCATTTCTCCAGTGAAAGGATGGCCCTGGCTGGGGCCAGGAATGCAAAAGCACTGGCCTGGAATAGTGGAAGTCTGGAAGCACACGCACACGCACACTCACATTAGTCTAATACCACAAGGACACCACTGTTCACAGCATGCACACAACAAGGACAGCTCAGTGCAATTCCTAGACAACGGCAGCATGTCAAACCAGGAACTCCGAACACCACGCTGTCAGAGAACACAGCGACTCCAAGAGCCAATAGAGTGTGTAACGTCCGCTCTTCCCGAGGCCACAGCGTCACCCCACGTCTGCAGTCGCTGCCTTCTCTGACAGCATGGTGACCCTTCCGTCTTCCACGTGGTCCTGCAGTATCATGTCGGAACCACTAGATGTCTACAGACGCAACAGAAAAGCATGGCCACTAAAGGCTAGTGGGATGTGATGGGACCCATTCATAAAAGTAGGCGTGTCCAGCGCACACACCGTTTACAAGGCTCTTTACCATTTTCCATCTTCTATTACAACCAGAATACTTGAAACGTGATCAGTTGCAAAGTTTAAATTGGCAAAAACAAAAGTGCACACATACACTGTAGGAAAGCAAACAGACCGTAGGTACATTTCCCCCGCCCCACACTCTGTGTGTGTGTGTGAGAAAGAACACTGCCTCGCTAGGCTTCCTCTCTGATCCTGCTCTACTGATGACGAGTGGATATGAATGAATACTGAGCGTGTTTATCTGTATGTGTGCGCATGTGTGAGTGGTGGGCCAATGTCACAGATAGGGAGAGCGCCGTTTAAACAAAACACATGGGGGAGGGAGAGAGAAATGGCCACAGCCACCAGATCAGATCAGGCATCTTCTCATGATATCCACGAGTGTAGAACGAGGCTTTTTTAGTTCCTATTAATTATTCCATTTCTACATGTGTGTGCTTTTTAGATGTAATCTTGTGACTGAAAGCACAGACGTGACCATCAGAGAAGTGGAGTGGTGCTGGCGGCGTCATGGTAACGTCAGAGTGGCTGGCGTCGGGGAAAAACAAACACTCCTACCCACGGAAACACCAGGGAGGGAACCTGCCCGTCACATGCTCACTGACGTACCCAGTCCAATGGGAAGTTTTCCTCACCTGCCCCTTTTTAGGGTAAATGTCCTCAGACCCTGACTGATAGTTAACTTAGCTGTAGCGGGAAAGAGGAAGAGAAAATAGTCAAACCGAAAAGAGAAGAAAGTCCCAAAACAACAAAAGTGGTTGCCTGTCTGTTCCGAGTCTCCTCAGTGTGTGTGTGTGGTATCACAGTCACTGTAACTCAGCCCCAAGCATCAGCCCCTACAGGGAAAGCGTACAAGGTAACTGAACATCCTCACCATCCACCACACATAGGCCTTCATCATCATGGTCAGTGTCAACATATTCCTCAAAGCCTTTTCTTGGCTGTAATGTCAGACAGACAAGTACTCTAGCAGAACTCAAAACACCACCATGAAGCAGAGATGTTTGTGGTGACGTGAGAGACCAGAGTTCACAAAAGCACACACACACACACACACACCTCTGGAGTTCAGCTCTGAAGTCTGCGCCACTTTGTTAAATGAAAATACTGCTCATCTTCCAGTCTGGAACAGAACACAGATGCACACACACATGCATTTACAAACGCGCACGCACCGGCAGCCAATGGTAGTCTGCAGCAGTGTGGTGATGCCCACACAGAAGAAAATTGTGCCGATAAGCTGGCTGGTTGCCCATTGGTCGAACCCCACACACATGGCCTCAGCCAATAGGAAGGGCACAGCGATGGTTCCACTGAAACAGGTCAGGTAGTGCTGAGGAGAAAACCAGAGAGACTGTCAAATGAGAGAGAGAGAGAGAGAGAGAGAGACAGTGGTAGACGGGTGTGCCAGGGCAGGTCTGTGCCGTTTATTGTACTGCAAGTTCCGGCTGGGTTAAGACCATCATGTTGCTAAGTGTGTATCATATGTATCTGAGATCACTGCATGTGTATACCTGTAGACCCAGGAACACACACAGGTACCAGGGTGGAGTGTCCTCTATGGTGTAGATCATCTCCATCCTCCGGGCGTCCACGCGCTCCGCGCTGTCCACCGTCTCCGACAAGGAACACTGCAGACACACGGAAAGAAGAGGTCTGACGCAAGATAAAACAAGGTCACGCGCGTGCGAGCAGACAGAACCGTGCAACAGACACCATTAAAAACTACACAAATTTACAAGGACCGTGACTGCTGGAGACTGGCCAACCCCTTCAGTTTTCCAAAGGCTTTGGCAAGGCGCGTTCAAGGACAGCGACGTTGGCCAGCCACAGCGACATGCAGCAGAAGGTCTGAATGCCGTGGCATGGCGATGGGGAGGCTCATCTCTAAGGGCTCTTAGTGGAAGTGTTTTGATCAGCCTCTGTCATGCGACCTATAAACCTCGCCCTCGCTCTCTCGCTCGCTCTTTGCACAATTGCTGAGTCACAGTGAGTAAGAAATGAGCAGTGAAGCATTAAAGAGACAGAAGAATGGGGTAAGGGGAGACGGAGCTGAGCAATGGTTGATCCACAGACAGGACCAAGAGCACTAGGCACAGGATCTGATGTAGCCAGCTTAACAGGAAGTGTCTCACCTTCTCAGTCACCTGTCCATCTTTAGTGTAAATGGCCATAAGTTCGGTGTCCTCGGTGTCCTGCTCTCCAGGTGCTACAGCACCCCCATTAACCACCACCTGCCAGGAGACAAACACACACGGCAAGTGGAAGTCACAGTGTTATCACTGTTAAACAGTAAACACTACACTGGTATCATTTTTTTTTTTTTTTTAAATCCTCCCAGATTCAGCAGGCAGTGTGAATACTGACATCACACAGATGAAGCAGCCAATCAGACATGCACACTTCCCTTAAGCCCTCCAATCACGTTGTAGCAGGCTCTGGCCGCACACGTTCACGCGTGTGCCCCGTGTTCAGTAATCTAATAACCATGGCCAGGGGACCATGAAAGGAAGCCCAGCGAGCCCCGGGTCCAAGCCAGAGTTATCCCCCCTCCTCCAGGAACGAGGACATCTGGACAGGAGAGACATGCTGTCTCTGGAGGGGACACATTTAGTCCAAAGTCATAAACGTGTGGCGTGTATGTGGGATTAAGAGCAGGTGCTACTAAAAGCGCCAGAACAGCAGGCTGGCCAGCCAGTGTGTGTGTGTGACCTGGTATGCCCGGGTGGGAGCCACTGGGCAGTGTGTACGCTGTGTGTGTGTGGTTGTGTCTGAGTGGGTGTGCCAGAACAGCACCACGCTTATGTAGAGGGTCACCAGGCGATTTCCATGCAGCACAAACCCACAGCCACACCCTTTAGCTCAATGTCTGGACTATTGATATTTAAATTGTGTGTGTGTGTGTGTGTGTGTGTGTGTGTGTGTGTGTGTGTGTGTGTGTAAATTCACCCTCAACTTTCTTATTTGGGTATGCAAAAAGGTCTGGAGGATGAGGAGGGTCCACTCATGCACGCGCACGCAGAACTTAACAGACACAAGAGGCAGTTCTGAGAAGTGTGGTCTGGTTTACTACCATAGTTCGCTTCTGCATTGTGGGTGTGTGTAATATGTAATATAAATGTATATATGTAAAAAAAAAAAAAAAAGACTCCCAGAGTGTGAACTTGCAAGAACCATGAATAAAAATACATCAACATTTGGTAACCCAGGAAGAGCGATGACGAGCACAAACACACACTGTGACGGATTTTCGCATGCGCTCACACACACACACACACACACACACACACACACACACACACACACACACACACACACACACACACAGACAGACAGACAGACAGACTCACTCACAGGGATGGGGTAGAAGTTAGCGCTGTGTTTGGTCTCCTCTTCATATTGGCCAGGCTCTGCGGCGGAGTCCATGGGTCTGCAGGTGGAGTTCCTCCCCACGCCCATTCCTCCTCTGCCCTCCGGCTCCTGTTCCTGTCCCGCTCCGCTCCTCCACGCGCTCTCTCGCTCGCAAAGGAACACGCCTGCTACGCCCAGCGCCCTCACATGGTCCACCGGTTGGCTGGCCAGCTCATCTGCAGTGACAAAACCGTGAAGTGTCATTGGACGGCCAGCATTTGACATTTACATGTTCTTGAGAAAAAAGAAAAAAACAGACCCACATCGCAGGTGTACACACTAGGGGTTTTTTCTGTCTCTGGGGCCTGAAACAGGAAGCGGTACGTCTTCCTA
The DNA here is from genome assembly GCF_041902795.1 of Electrophorus electricus. Lineage (NCBI taxonomy): Eukaryota > Metazoa > Chordata > Actinopteri > Gymnotiformes > Gymnotidae > Electrophorus > Electrophorus electricus. The sequence goes on along the minus strand of NC_137516.1, from coordinate 3,937,698 downwards.
ACCAGTGGGCACCGGCCGGGGACTGAAGACGATGTCCGTTCGTTCAAAAGCTAAAGAGCAAATGATTCAGACGAGGAAGCAATTCTAATCTGAACACGGAGCGCACTTGACGAAACGCGTGATAAAATCCCTTGACAAAATCACGCCCCCAAGCGAGCGTTTATTTTATTAGCACTGTGGTAAGGATCACAGTGGGGGAATTGGTGAGGAGAATTTAATTATTCGGCGTCGGCCTGACAGCTTCTGGATAATGGTCTGCTGAGCTGTTGTGTTGAACGACGTCTCTGTAGCGAAGGAGTGCCAGGGGCAGAGGAGAAACAGGAGTGATAGACGAGGAGTGGAAAGTCATCTGCGGAAAGGGAGAGAGAGAGAGCGCGAGAGCGAGCGAGAGAGAGATCTGCTGAAGGTTTTTTTTTTTTTGTGCCTCGTCATACCCTGTTTACTGTTCCTCACAATGCCGTCTGGGTCCTGAGCACCACCCGTGCGTTCTCACCCCCACCTGCTCCGACCTTCATCCTTGCGCTGTGAGGGGCCGGATCCAACCCCGGGGGCCCTCCCACCTCTCAGTGCGGCAGACCACCGCTGACCTTTAGCCCGTCCTCGTGAGATGGCCGTTGACCCGCTGCATCACCGTGCCACCTGATGATTGTGCAGCTGGTAACAGGATAAGCCAGCAGAAGCCGACAGCCGTAACGCCGTAACTCATCGCGCTCACACACTGTTCATGCGCCTGCAGGGTCTGACCCAGATAATATTTCCAGAGTCAAAATCAAGGCTGAGCCTTAGGAACACAGATTCCACAAACACACGCACGCGCGCGCACACACACACGATGTCCTTAACAGTATCCTTCAGACAGTTTCTGTCCATGAAAGTGACACCATGCATCCTTGGGCTCTCCAGTAAAGCCAAGCAGGGCCTACATGCTCACGGTTCTTCTATTAAAAGGAGCCTCACTCCTACAAACCCAACACTGGTCCCGGCCTAGATGAGGAGTGGCTGCTAGTATTTTATTAAAAAACCCACTTGGGCACTAATGATGAAACTGGTTTCCAAGTTCTAGCTAGATGCATTTCTCATAAAAACTGGTAATAGAAAAACTTCAAAAATTAAATGGTTTTGGAGTCACAAAATATTAGATAAAGGCCATGTATCTTACATCATGCCTGCCTAAATCAGGTCTGTCAGACTGTGTTACCGTGTACCAACGTAGCAGTCACAGCCAGGATCACAGAACAGTGATACAGAGAATCAAAGCAACTCAAAAAACCTTCAGATCTCAGCAGAACCTGTTAGATGCTGAAGGAGAAGTGGCAGTTTGTCAACCACTTCTCACACTGACAGAGAAAAGAACCAGAAAGACACACACACACACACACACACACACACACACACACACACACACACACACACACACACACACACACACACACACACACACACACACACACACACACACACACACACACACACACACACACACACTTCTCCCTGATACCCTGGTCTACAAGGACCACCAGGGCCAGCGTGAAGACAGACTGAGGTCAGTGAACCTGAGACCAGTGTTTAACTGGTCAGTGAACCTGAGACCAGTGTTTAACTGGTGGCTCTGCACAAGCAGCAGTAGCATCTCGCTACAGGGGACGTCTCGTGGGAGCTTTACGCAGGCCAAAGCAGCTGAGGAAGCCCTCGGGAGTGCGTCCAATTTCTGTTTTTTAATATTCCAGTAAGTACACACAAACATGTTCCAGTGATGGCCAACTAAAATAAAACAGAGTTTTAGTAGGTTTTGTAACACTGGGCTAAGGGAGAACACTGAACTGCGTGAACTGATAACCATCCAGTGGCCTGTACGATCCTTCTTCCCCTTTTATCTGTAATGGGTCGTTGAGTTTGGAGAAAGGTGCATGAACATGTAATGTAGTATTGTTGTTCTCATTCGAGCGAGACAGAAAAAAAAAAAAGGTCGGAGCCACTATAGCTCCGCTGAGCAACGAGGTCACCACAGCACCAGCTCCACACACCTCAGTCTAGTGACAGAGAGACGCAACATCACAATCTATAAAAAGAGACAAACTAACAGAGTAAATTAAAAGCACTACAGATGAAGTGTGCGTGCGTTTGTTCTCCTGCACCTGTCCTTTGTCATCATCCCTCACACACTCGTCATCTTCTGATCTAGCAAGAGACAAGGAGGTTCTATTTGTTTTCCTTATTTCAAAACTAGGAGGCAACCATTTAGATGCCAGAAAAACAAACAAAGAGACTGATTTCCTGTAACTGTAAATAAGTCATTTTCAGGAAATGCCAAAAAAAACATTCCAATGACATCCTGAAACTTTTCCACATACGATTACGTCAGAGCTCATGACCCGAGTAAGGCGAGGTCATAAGGGGATGAACGTCTGGGGTCAGGTCACAATGTCTCAGCATTAAAAACACAAACAGAAAAAGGCACAAGAATACCCATCCAAAGACCTAGACACACGAACACACAGGCATATCCGTCCAGGAGACAGAGACCAAACGGGTTGGACGGAACCGGGAGGGAGGAGATGGGTAGAGATTATAGGAGGAGGAGCTCTGAACTGACTGCAGACTGAACAAACTGAAGTGAGACAGTAAGCAGTAAGTGAGAATATGGCAACATGTATGGTCTCCACAAAGTGTCATTTATAACACAAAACATTTCCAATGAGAAAACAGAAAATTAGGATGAGAGAGAGCAAGCGAGAGAGATTGATCATGTGTAAAGCCACCCTATACCTTCATAATTACAGAGCAACAGGTTTTCAGCAAAATATTTTCACACCCAAATAATCCGCACGCGCACGCGCACACGCGCGCGCACACACACACACACACACACACACACACACACACACGTACGTGAGCATAAGTGAGGCGAGCACTTTCGGCTTCAGGCGTCACGTGTAGACCTAACCATCTTTAAACATGAAATGCCTCACTCTCAAACATTTTGGCAGAACACCACATCAAATACATTTACCCGTTCTTCCCGGTGACCAGGAGCAGTTCCAAACTGCACGGGCTGTAGAACCAGACAGACTCCCACGGCCACGGGAAGTGCCACAATATCATACACACCCAGTACCCAGGATCAAGCTAATGACTACGTTAGCTGAGTCATCGTTTTCGCCTCTGGATCATTTATGCCCGCACGCCCCTGCAAACAGGGGCCGGAGCCTTCTCGTTCCATGAGCGTGCACATTCTTGCACCTGCGCTAATTCACTCTGAAACTCCTCTTTAATTACCTGTCCACAGTAGGTCCAGCTTTCAGCACAATGGCACACCCAGAGGCCACATTTCACCGACGCACCGTGTGGGACTTTTAAAGAGATGTACGATAACTTGATTAAAAAAAGATCCCAGGAGACGCTGCACAGAATTAAAAAGCACCAAAGACCTCGACCATCAAACTCGGAATGGAACGGCATTCAGTGCAAGGGAAAGTCACGGCACACAACGGGACTCCGTTGAACCCCTCCTCATTTTGGCCATGCTACACTTCTTATTGCATTTAACTACTTTTATAAGATGCAAAAAAAAAAAAAAAGTCACTGAGTGTGAACAAACTGATAACGATTGGACGATGGCGTAAACATACCGCACACCTTGACAACACTTCTACAATGAGCCGCATCTCATCATTGTGAGGTTTCCTAACAAACTGGTTAGATTTATATTTACTCATTTATCCAAAGCGACTTACAATCATGACTGAACACAACTTGAGCAACTGAGGGTTAAGGGTCTTGCTCAGGGGCCCATGAGCTACCACTGCAGGATTCAGTAGTGCTACATTTCAGAATGTCTGAATACAATGAAGAAGAAAAAAAAAAAAAAATTATTATTATTATTTTTAAATAAAACATTTTAAAAACCCAGGTTATAGCAGAAGGGGGAAAAATTTATTTAATTTATTAAAATGCTTTGGTCACTGTAACTTTAAAAAAACAAAAACAAATTCACCATAGTAACGATAACACCCGATCACCATCTGGTTCTGGTCACATGCTTTTCAACCATCCTACCACGGACCTGAACCAGAGAAGCTTTTTCTCTCGTGTGAGGGCTGTGACATCTATTAAAGTTGCCCTGCAGTTGCCAAGCAGCATGGCCTTGCCGTTCTTCACCATTGCCGACGGTACAGGGAGTCCAAAACTAGAGACCTTCAGAATCGATCGCTCACACTGACACTTCAAAGCCGTGACGTGAGCCGATTTAACTAAAATTCCCCCGGCCAACGCACTGCATCTGTGGGCTGGGTGTGTGCTGTGAAAACCGCCCACTATTCATAACGTCAAAAGAAAATCTATAGGCTTAAGATAAATATGCAATCTAAAACATTCGAAGGTATTAATGAAAGGCGAGTTGCTTAGCCGAATTAAAACACCTAAAGCTGGACTGAAATCTGCTTGAATGCAATATAGGAATTTCCTTAAGCCTTATATTATAAACACACTACACAGCTCACGAGAATTTTTTTTGTGCAACGGCAAAAAACACTATAAAGACTGGACTTTTACATAGAATTACAATTGTGCTTAGGAACAAGTGGTTAAAGACACAAGCAACAAACCCAGAGCACAACACACATACACACTTCATTAATGGATTCACAGTTCAAAGCAGTTTTTCACATTTTCACATACTGTGAGACGTGTGTGTCAATGGATCAACGAAATTTAGAATGAACTAATTAATTAATGCTCAAAAGTCACACTTTCTTATGGTCTGCTTCATCACACTTTCTCAATCAGGACTCGTGTGTGTCTGTGTGTGTGTGTGTGTGTGTGTGTGTGTGTGTGTGGCAAGACAACCCTACACACAATGTGTACAGAGGTTAAAGGACACAGTACACACCAGCTGTGAGCTGACATGGTCAGACCTCTGGCAGAACCTGCATGGCCAGTCGAGCGTGGGGTGACGGCTCAGCAGCAATAGACAAGGCCGCAAACCAAGAGGAGACCTGGGGAATTTTGTCCAGGTAAGCCACTCCAACATGAGGAGGGCTCAGATTTCCAGCTGAGCGCTCTGCAACATGACACCAGTGACATTCAGCAGATAAGGTGGCAGGTAGGTGCTATGGGAAGAGCACGTATGGGGTATACATTATGGATGATAGGAAACGGGTTAACCTAAAAGAAACAGAAGATGATACTGAGGATAAGGCGAACAGATAAGGCGGCCACCCAGGGAAGGGCCAGGAACTGACGGTGTAAATGTGAGCGCACGCACGGGTATGCATGTGTTCCATACCAAAGATGCACGTTCTATGATCAGAAACAAGTGCTTCAGGTGACACTCCAAAAACATGAAACAAAAATCACCCTATTAACCCCATAATTCTTACCGACATACAACAAAAACACTCCCACCCACCCACTGGTGTCTCGGTTACAAGTCCAACATCATTCTGAGCACACGAGCACTTTAGACGATGACCAGACAATAGCACTGTTGTTCCATTTAAGTAAAAGCATATGTCTTCAGAAGCGTGGAGAGGAGGTTGGCGTGTTAAAGGTAACAAGACACGCTAAAACAGATGAACACCCTTGTTTTGCTTGTCATAAGACTGTAACCAAGCTCCGAGTTAGATAGTGATGACAGTAAATGCATCTTCAGTCGTGAAGACCTGAATCACACGATGGGGAACGGTGAGGTTTTGCGTTGTTCAGCAGACGTGACTGAGCAAGTGAGAAGAGAAAAGCGTGTGAATGTGCAAATGTACTTTATACAAATTTTTTAAAAAGAGCTTGCTTCAAGAGATGCAACTTCTTTACTACTAAAAGTAACGTCAATCTTTGTTTCATTTCAAAAGGAATATTGAATCAGTACTAATGTTTGTAAAATGCAGCTGTTGTAAGGACCCATCCAGAGTGAAGGCACTCCCACTGCAGCAACGCTCAGACGCTACAGGCAGTGACAACAGCGTGAATCAGCGTGCTGGTCAACGTAGTAGCCGGCCGCGGCGTGCCAGGGCTTGCCCTGCATTGGAGATGTCACCTGCCTGGGCACAGATGGCGCTCTTCTGGCAGGTAAACAGAGGCAGAGACGACCCATCCTCAGACTTTTCTTAGCTCTACAAAGAAACGCCTTTTGCACCCGCATGTAGTAACAGCAGAAACCAATATCACCACCACATTATTGGAATGTCAGTTAATGTTTATACACTCTGCATACCATCTTTCATGAAAGCTGATCATTCATAAATGCATCCCAGACCATATCAGCTGTTCTGCCTTAAACTCTGCTTCAAGCCTTTCAATTACAGCTATAATGGCCTACGTTACCTGTTGTTACCCGTTCTGTGTTATTATATTTCATCACTCCAAGTCACGTGCGCTTCCCATTAACCTGTAATTGAGGTGAAGGTGGAAGTGAGGTGAGAACCTGCAGAACCTGAGAGCAGGAAACGTGTGGCATTTCCAAACCAAGAAGAAACGTGATTCTAAAAAAAAAAAAAGTTGTTTTGTTTGGCATCAGCAATCAGTACACTCAGTAGAGAACACCCTGCTCTCAGTAAGGAACTCTGATTAACGTAACGTGTCACTACGCAACTGAAAGGTCCCAATGGATTCAATTGCATGTCTGCGTCCGTTAGCTGAAAGCCCTGCCTAGATTCCAGCCTGTAATAAGCCTGTTGACCACGTGTTTGGCCTCACAGTGGAGTGAAGCTGTCTAGTGAAATATATATTTGTATTTTTAACAATATCCAATAAATATATTAGATACCCCTAAAAAACAGTGTCTGTGCATGTATTATATACCAGTTTTATAAATACAGCTGTACCTGGAGCACTCCCCAAACTTGCAGGTGTTTCTATACTGTACTTGGATATATTCTATGAGTAAATGACAAAGCACTTTTGTAAGTCGCTCTTGATAAGAGCGTCTGCTAAATGCCGTAAATGTAAATGTTTCATGCTCTACAGCAGCCAATGCAATACCTCCACTTTTGCAATAAAGAATTTTTTTTTTAAAAAAGAGATCTTGCACTATAACGCTTCACTAATGTATTCAATGTAAACTAAATGGCTTATTCTTTACATCATGCCAGGAAAACGTACCTTTTTTTAAACATCCAATCTATCAGACCCAAACTTGTTTCACATACCTAAATGTATGATTTTGAAACGTCCATTAGCAATTGAGCCTCAGCTGGAAAGCACACTCTCTCATGCTAATCGCAAGCATTGAGACATGTCTTCTGAGAAACAAACAATCAAACTGCTGTGTACTCACTGGGAAAAGTGTATTTGTAAGAGTAACAATCCATATTTTATGAATGAGCTGCGCAACGAAGCGTCGAATGTGAGTATTTAACTGCTAATTTAGACCAGTTAATAATGTTAAGGCACCGTAAGCTACAAAACAAAGCAATACTAAACTTTCTAAAAATCCTTTCCTTCTCTGCACCACCTCTCCTCTTATTATCCATTTCTAAGATGCTATAAGCACAGACTTGCCAACTTTACTGTACGCGTGAGAGTGGATGAGAGGTTTTTGTTGTTGTTTTTGTTGTTGTTTTTTTTGTTGTTGTTTTTGCTTGCTACATCACAGCAGAAATTCCCGATTTGAGAGACAGTAGTTCAGAGACTGTGTGTATTCCCAAGCTGCGCTGCGCTGTTTAGTTAGATCATCATACGTTCTGACATCGTCTAGTCTGGCCTGCCCTACACAGGTGTCCAATAACTCTCTCAAGAAAGAGGGTACTGGTCTGGATGCGGAGGCTATACCAGTCGAGCACCCACACACTCGTCTGTCTTGCTGTAGGTGGGATACGGGGACCCTCATTGGTTCCTATGAAAAATGTGTCACCATGTGCTTGAGACGTGTCCCGACTGTATCAATACAATACACCCGACGCTTCGATCTGGGTTTCACGTCGATCGGAACTGCAAAGTCTAAACCAAGTGAACCGGGTGGTCAGAGTAAGCACTGAGATATTGCCTCACTTGAGAAAATGACCAGAGGTCACTGAGACTGAGGGGAGCGCCGGTGATGTTAAATAATGAAAACTTACAGGTTCATCACAGACCAGGCGGTCAGTGATTTATGACCCAAGAGGTCCAGCTCAGTAGGACCTAGAGGCTACCTCGAAGGCTACGGATGGCTTAGTTGACAAGATGCACACTTCCTCATAGCAAAACGACTAAAAACGCTTTCATCGAGGCACTTAAAATGTTAGACGCGTTTGACGCATGTGGTTGTACTGGAAATAAATATATAATTGCATGTAGGTAATTGACGTGGAGACTGTATGGGTAGCTTAGTTAGCTAGCCGATTCATGGTTTAATTTCGTCGTCTTTTTGATGAACAACACCGAAGACAAATCAGCACTACCCGGTGCAAAGTGCTGAAACAACTAAATAATCCCTGTTGTATACAAACGTTTATAAACTACAATTCTGTTAGTTACACCCACACAAGTAAGATACAAATTATACCTAGTACTTACAGATACGTGTCGTGCGGACTTGTTACCGGTTTAACAAGGCGATTTGAGAGCTACTAGCCATCTCCTTCAACGTAAGTTTTATGAAAACATTTTGAAGATTATGAAAGATTTCTAAAACCTTTCGGAAGCCAGCGTTTTCAGCTCCGTGTCTTAACTAGCCAGTTATATCGCCAGATACTTGGGCCTTTCTCTCTAACACGATAGTTTCAGCACTGTTGTTTTTAGATGTTTTGCTATAGTGCTTAACTGAAGCGCACACGCTAAGCCAACATGGATGATGTCAGAAAACGTAGCCTGTCTGCGCCCTGTAATGATTCAGGATCATCCCGGTTATCTTATAACCAGACCAGAGTACGAGTCATCATCGTCTTATAACCAGACCAGAGTACGAGTCATCATCATCATCATCATCATCGTCTTATAACCAGACCAGAGTACGAGTCATCATCATCATCATCATCATCATCATCTTATAACCAGACCAGAGTACGAGTTCACAGCTGGAATATGGATAGTATTTATATTATATATATGTGTGTGTGTGTATTTTATATGTATATATATATATATATATATATATATATATATATATATATATATATATATATATATATATGTATGTATGTATGTTATATATATATATATATATATATATATATATATATATATATATATATATATATATATATTAAAAATAACGTCAGCTACCTTTGAGGAAGGTAACGTTACCCTCTTTAGGTACCTTAGATACACCCTACAGAACACTGTAAAAGGCAAAACCAGTGAGAATAAACGCCAGGCCTGGTTTTCAGTGATGTATCTGTAATGCGCTGTGGACGAAGGCTCACCTGTCTTAGGAGAGAAACTGTGGAGGCAAGTTCTTCTCTCCGCTAATTTCCCGTGCGGCGTTTTTCTCGTATGTCTCGGCACGATAACCTTTGCCGACTGCCCTGCTTCGGACACACCAAGGTAAATTCTGTCCCAGCAGCAAACGGTGGCTCCTGGTGGACTTGGTGTCTCACGCCGCCTGAGCGCAAAAATACACACACCAACACGTTAGGATAGCGGAAATTATGCGCAGACTCAGTACCACCCTGACGTTAGGAAACTCCCCGCCCCTCCATCTAAGAGGCCCAGAACCAATCAAATCACTCAGAGTAAATGACGCATCAGTGACCGTTATCGTTTGTCAGTGTGTGCCAAGGACGCGCAGGCGCAGCTTCCATCGCAATCCGCGCACATGTCATCGTGCTGCCCCTAGGGGTGTGAATACGCTACTGCGGCTTTATTTGTCTCGTTACCGAAGGTCATTGCGATGGCTATGACCAGGGCCAGTCCTGACCTCCCTGCTCTAAGCAGAATTGTGCCAAAGCGCATTCATATGAACACATGTTTACGTTTATCTTTTCCGAGATGCAGATTATAAACACCTTTGCCTGTTGGCAATTATCAAGCGTAATTAATAATTGAACTTCACTTCCCCTTTTGCCAGATACGAGGTCACAGAACACAGATCTGTAGATGGATAACTATCAACCTTGATAGGTTAGTGAGACAGACGAGAGAGAGATGCGCTGTCCTTGATAGGTTAGTGAGACAGACGAGAGAGAGATGCGCTGTCCTTGATAGGTTAGTGAGACAGACGAGAGAGAGGTGCGCTGTCCTTTATAGGTTAGTGAGACAGACGAGAGAGAGATGCGCTGTCCTTGATAGGTTAGTGAGACAGACGAGAGAGAGATGCGTTGTCCTTTATAGGTTAGTGAGACAGACGAGAGAGAGATGCGCTGTCCTTGATAGGTTAGTGAGACAGACGAGAGAGAGGTGCACTGCAAGCTAGCAAATCAATTTATTTCATATTTGCTTCTAGTAATTTGCAAAATGACATTAAACAAATAAGCAAGAAGTAATATATATTTGAGAATGTTTCACACAACTTGCCATTCAAAACGACTGAAATTAAACCATGTTGACTATGGCAAAGTGGAAAATATGGCATGAGTATCATATATTGGATTATTTCTGATATTATTATTATTATTATTATTATTATTATTAGAGTTAGAGTTAATAATTAGTGTTCGGTTCTTAAGCAGGCTTTTGAAGAGAGGAAGGCCACAGATGTTGCCTGGAACACTACCAGTGTAACAGTACTGCTACTATACCAATGTATGGCTGAATTGAGTTGTATGGACATGATAATGTTAGAAATTAGTTAAACAAGACATTTAATTAATATTATATAGTATCAATTAATTAATTAATTAATTAAACGTAATTAATTTTTAATCAATTGATATGCCAGCGCATTATTTTCAGTGGAAACCTAACATAAAATACACCGACCAGAGGCTCTGTACTGGACAACACAATCGGAAAACATTGGATTTTGGATTTTATGCGTCACTATAATATGATTGCATTTTTATGACCATTAATTTAAGGGCCCCCTATCATATAATACTGAATTCCCTCACTTTATTGAAAGAATTAATTAACACGCGAATATTGTTAAAGTTTCAAATTACACCTTTCGCTCCCCCAGTCCACACAGTCCATATATGGAGTCTAAGTTTCAACAACAGCATGTTTTGAAATCACTGTTTGTCATTTGTCACAAGAACAAACTCATTTACATATCTCTACCTATACAGTCTACAGCTGATTAGCCCCGCCCACATACCTGGCAGCTCTCAGGTATGATTTAGCTCTGAGTGGTTTCTGAATGAGACAGGATACAGGGCAGCCAATCAGAACAGAGCACATTAGTTTTTTATTCTCCATCTTTAAGGAGTAGTAACAGAAACAGCCTGCTTAATTCTAAGGGATAAAGAGAGGTTATTGGAACATAAAGCCACACAAAAGTTACGGACATCAAGGAAAAATATCAAATAACCATGTGGGATATGAGCCCTTTAATATCATACGCCTCTCATTGCTCTTCTGACATCTAGCATTTATATCAATTTGTGATTAGAAATAAACCATACGTGTATCGGAACAATCAATGAAGAGAATGAAGAGAGATGCAAAGCTTTGTAAATTTTGTAAATGTGAGACTACATACAGATGTGACAGTTTGCACACTAAGATTCTTCGCCTGCACACAACTGGCAGTGTGGGTATAAAGTAACACAACTACAGTTCTTGTGTATAAATGTTTAAAGTAGGGTTTAGGCTACACCACACAGCGCTTCTGGTCCCAAGTCAATAGCTGTGTATAGTTTTTCCTCTGGTCCAACCTACCTGACTGAACTTATGCAGGAACATGTTACATAAACCCATGACATACCTAACGTAGGTAAGTAATGTACGTAATTACTTGAATCAAGTTTTCTAAATAGGAAAACTGGCAGTGCAGACCGATAAACAATGATTTATAGTAATCAAATTATGAAAACAGTTTTGCCCATATGCCCAAACATGTGTTTAAAGCTTGTTATTACAATTTCTTGACTTTAAAAACAAGGCATAGATGTTTTTCAGTGATTTTGCAAATTGTGCAAGGCACAATTGCTTATGTTTGTTCCCTCAGAGTGGTTACACAGACACTGATGACCCATAATTGTGGCTAGGTAAACACTGAGAGCTAGCTTTACTGACGCCAGTGTCAAGAAGCAGTCTCATTTAACAGCTATTAACAGATATGCTCTAGAAATGATGCAACAGAGGGGAAAATGCTACTGTCTGGCTGACTGAGTGAGGATAACGACCCCCTACATAATCTGTATTGTGTCTCAGCGTTCTTGCATGGCATCTGTCGTACCGCCAGTCTGCACTTGGATACTATTGCATCTGTGGCCAGTACAACAGTCCAGTGGTCAATTTATCACACCAGTCAGTTTTCATTTGCAAAGCTTTAATATGCAAAATGTTTTAGAAGGTCTAAACCAAACAGAAGTCTACAGCAGAGGACACCTCAAGATAGTTTTGATATATATTGCTTTGCAAGTGTAATAAACTCACTGTACTGATTTCATGAATCAGCTATCTGGAGACGTGTTGCGTCGTCTTGTAATGCTCTAAAGGCAATGCAGTGTGACAGCGCGTAATGTGCGTAACTGCGCTGTAAGCAAGGGACATTGTGAGTAGTAGTGTGTCGGGATATGTCTCCCTCTAGTGGCTATACTTAAGAATACACGTGGAAAGGGATGACGATATTGCAGGACAAAGAGGCTAGCGAATGGACAGCCTGGAGGGAAAATGCAAAGAGAAGCGGGGGGGGGGGTGAGCGTGGGCAAGAGAACGTCAGTGGGCCATTACACCAGCTCTGCATGACACCTGCGGTTATTGAGATGAGGCAGTCAGCCACTGTTCCACTTCTACTGTACAATTACACCGTTCTCAGTTTATTCAGAAGGTATGGTTGAATTTGCTAGGCTTTATTTTGGCACATCTGTCAGGAGCTGTCACTCATCAGGGTGCCAGTGCTCCCGCTGGAGGCGGTACAGGTTCCCGTCAACGAGCGAATCTTCTGTGAACAGACTTTTAGTTATAAATGGAAGAATAACAGGTAGACATCTTCATGTGGTACAGCCAGGGTCCTGATAACAACCTTTTCCAGGCAGCAACCTTTCTTTTTTTTTTAAACGCAAAAAACTGTTTGTGATTTTGGCACCAGCATTGGTACCAGTAGAAAAGTGCTATGTGTCTTTTGCTTTGCCCTGGGGGGACATGGCACTTGGAATCCTGGTTGTGGAACCATGTTTGAACTCGAAGGAACTATTTGTAAGGTGAAAGGTTTTTATTTCCTCCCGCAGTGTTGCCAGGGGTCTTCAACCCTTACACTATCCCAAAACATACAGGAAGAACCAGTTAAAAACTTGTTTTTGTTTAGTTTTTTAAATTATTAGCTGTTGGGTGCCATAGCATAATCTAAAAATATATATAAATAGAATTTTAAAATTAGTTATAGAATAGAATAGATACGAATTAGATTAAGATTAGAATGTTGAGGCTCTGCTGGAGTAAAAATGAAATTAGAATGTCTTTTCTGAATATTCATACGACATAATTCAAAGTAAGGTGATCCATGCTAATACTTGGGTTAGAATATGAGAAGAGCATTCTTTATTCATCATATCAACATAAGATTGTAATATTCTCTATCAAATAAACACAGAATAAATAATTTACATTTACATTTGTATGTATATGGTCATGTATGGTGGGCATTATAATTAAATAATTAAATTGAGATTATGATCAAAAGAATATAGTAGGCTATAATTTAACTTTCTGATAAATGCGTTTGCTCTTGTATGTGAGTTACGCAATGTGTAAGAAGATCAGCTGAAAGGGGGAAGACTTTTAAAAAATTATATTTAAACCATATTTTCCTGCAATGCAAATTTTTCAGGCAATATGACACCAAACACACAGCTACATATATTCCTTAAAGTATATCACATATTCTCATAATCTGTCTGATATAACAGCATTCACGATATTTTCAACAGTGCTTGATAACAAACAGTGATGCAACACATCACTATTGATCACTTGTCCACTGTAAGTGCAATCAAGACTCGAGCAGGACTGTAAATGACATGTTACACTATTTTATGCTACACATATGAGTCCTTTAGTCTATGTGTAAATCTCTAGAAAAACCTACTGGCCCACAAAATAGGAGGGAAACTCTGTCAATCTCAGTGCAAGCAAACCACAAAAAAATCACACATTTTTGAATAGGCATGCTTAAGATCCGTGTTCTTTTCCTTCTTTTTTGTGTTTGTCTCATTGTTGGGTTTTTTTGGTGATTACTACTCCATTGTCATTAGAGAGTTCCTGTGGTTCTTTAAGTCTTTATTGCCCCCGGATGTTCTTGACGATCCATAGACGAGCTCCTGTTCACACTGGGGCAAAAGGTTAAACAGAAAGTTGCTGGGTCCCTGTCACCACGTCTCTGATCAAGACGATCACAAGCTGATCTCTGAGCTCACTCAGTTTCTCTGGAGCGTGGGGGACTCTGGCAGTGCTCTGGGGAAATGTGGGAAAGTGTTTGCAAAGCCAAATGGATGAGGCAACTCCACTAGTTTGTCAGTGAAGCAGCCAATGTCTGGTGGACAAAAAGAACTAAGCTGTCCATTCCACTTGTCTGATTGGTCGTATCTTTTTACTGTGCAGTACAAATAGTTCTCCCTGTTTGCCAAACTAACTAGTCCCTGTGTACCTGTCCAAGTATGTCCATCAGAGGGCTGCAGGTTTCAGTGTAATACTCTGTGCTAGATGGAGGGCTGGGGCAGGGGGTGTGGCATGGTCTATGATTGATGGGAGGTGTGACAGGGGGTGTGTCATTGTCTATGATTGATGGATGGTGGGACGGGGTGTGTGGCATGGGTGGGGCTTCTGGAAATGACTGGATTTGGAGGAGCCTTGATTATCAGGAGACTTCATTCTAGCTGCAGTGGCAATACTATATCACATTCTCAAAGAGCTGCATAGAGCTCATGATGTTTTCATCCTAAAATAAACAACAAAGATGGAAAACAGAGCAGTAAGGCTGAGAGCCAATTCAAATACACATGTAAAAAGTCAGTAGAAGTTCACCTGCCATTCTTACCTTCTGACATGTCTCAATGAACTCCTCTATAGTCACCACACCATCTCGATTTCTGTCCATTTTCTACAGAAAAGCAGAAATAGCATCAGGGATCTGAGGTTAATAGCATAATTAATAGCATAAAACATAAAGGATTATAGAGATTCTTTGTCCTTATAGAATTATCTATGTACAGACTTCTCCAAAGGATTCTGAGTAGACTTCTGCAGACCTCGGTGTAAGAGATATCATCTCTCCATCAGGCACATGGTACAGAAAACCAACCTTATCTAAGATGAAGTCATTTTTAAAAAAGAAAAAAAGTGTGTGTGTTTGTGTGTGCATATATGTGTGGGTTTGGGTGTGGGTGTGTATGTGTGTGCGTGCACGCATGTTTGTGTGTGCATATGTGTGCGCATGAGTGTTGATATTACCTGGAAGAACTTTTCCACGTGTTCAGACGGCGCTTCGTCCCTTACCGTGGGGTAAGTGTACCGGCCCATCATATCATAGATAGACTTCATTATGAGCAGCATTTCCTACACACACGCACGCACACACACAGAGCGCCATTATGTGACAGATAATGATTTATTAAACGCATGAAGCACATTCTTTTTGGACAGCTTTTTTCCAGACGATGGCGCCGTCATGCT
Organism: Electrophorus electricus; assembly: GCF_041902795.1. Classification (NCBI taxonomy): domain Eukaryota; kingdom Metazoa; phylum Chordata; class Actinopteri; order Gymnotiformes; family Gymnotidae; genus Electrophorus; species Electrophorus electricus. The sequence continues at coordinate 3,922,014 of NC_137516.1, read as the reverse complement.
TAGTGTAAGAATACAAAAATGGTGAGAGGAAAGCTTGTTTCCTGGACTGTAAATGGAAGAGCTTGCTGATGTTGAGGTTTAACAAACAGCTAAATCTTTCTCAGGAGGCAAACCTAAGTAAACCGTTTCCAAGAAGTCTGAGAGAAATTATCTGAAGGTGCTGGAGAAATCTACAAAAAAAAAGACTGAAAAAATGACCACACAAAATACACACAAAATCCCAACCCTTTTTGAAATCTGTATTTCTCAGAAAAAGGTTCAGTGGGATCAGAAAGCATTCAGACTCTTTAAATTGTTACACACTTTAGATGTTGAGGATTGGATTTTGAATGGATATAATTTCCATTTTTACCCATCAGTCTACGCTTAATCATCTATAATAACAAAGTGAAAAGACATTTAGAGAATTAAAAAAATTAATACAAAATAAAAAATGGAGATCTTTTATTCACGTAAGTATATGGTCCCTTTGCTATTGCACTCCCAATAGTGTTCAGCTGTATCCGGTTTGTTGTAATTATTATTATGTAATTATTAAGAACTCTGTGTCTAGAACTCTTCTGGTGTCCATCTGTTCAATTTGAATTGATTGGACATAGTTTGCAAAGTCACACATCTGGGTCTATAAGGACCCACAATTGACATTTGATCCAAGTGCAGTATTAACACTATAGATCACAACATTTGACTAGATAGACTCAAAAAATGTTGCTGGGATTTGGGGAACAGCCCCTCCTGGTTTAAATCTTATCTAGCCAGTCACTACCAGTTTGTTAACATAAATGGAGACTTCTCAGCATACAAGGTTAGCTATGGTGTCCCACAAGGATCTGTCCTAGGGCCTTTGCTATTTTCTTTATATATGCTACCTCTAGGCAACATTATACGTAAACACTGTGCTAGTTTCCACTGCTACGCTAATGATACTCAGCTATACATTTCAGCCAAACCAGAGGACATATCAGTTTAGTATTACTGAAGAATACATAAAGGACATTAGACATTGGATGTTGAGGAACTTTCTCTTACTTAATCCTGACAAAACAGAGGTGCTTCTATTAGGCCCAGAGACAGCTAGGTCCTCACTCTCTAATTACTCAATGAACCACAATGGTCTCTCAATCACATCTTCTCTAATAGTTAAAGATATTGGAGTGATTATGGATCTCAGTTTCTTGTTCAAAGCTCATGTAAATAATATTTCTAGGACCACCTTTCTCCACCTTAAAAACATTTCAAAGATTAGGCACATGCTCGTCTCACGTAATACAGAAAAACTAGTCCATGCATTTATCACTTCCAGATTGGACTACTGTAATGCCTTACTATCTGGCTGTACCATTAAAACTAAGAATAATGCCTAAAAAAGCTTCAACTAGTTCAAAATGCAGCAGCCAGAGTTCTTTTTAGAACTAGAAATTTTGATCACATAACTCCTATCTTAGCTACTTTACATTGGCTCCCAGTAACATTTCGTATTGGTTAAATAATACTTCTAATGACCTACAAAGCACTGAATGGTCTTGCCCAACAGTACCTTAGTGAACTCCTAGTGCATTACAACTCACCACATCTACTTAGATCAAAAGGTACAGGCTCTTGACTAGTACCAAGAATAAGAAAATCTACCGCAGGGGGCTGATCATTTTCCTATAAAGCTCCCACATTATGGAATAACCTTCCTATAAATGTGCAAGACTCAGACACAGTCTCAATATTTCAGGCTAGGCTGAAAACCTCTCTGTGCAGTCAGGCATGTTATTAATTCCTTCCCATTTTAGGTAATGGTGTAGATCTGGGGGTCCGTGGGCATTGAGAGTTCTGGTAAACTGGGATGTTATGATGCTGTCACTTCTCTTTTTTCAGAGTGCTGATGTTCCAGGGTGCCCTCATGCCTGTGGTTTCTTTCTGGCTCTTTCCTTTTAGCTGTGTTGCCATAGCCAGATTTGCTGGAGTCCATCTTTGCAGATTATAGTTCCCTAATTTACACACCCGCTACCTGGACATGCCTAATAATCTATTCTCTCTTTCTGATGAGGTTCACCTACCGCTGATGTCAAGATATTACTGAGCCTCAACCCGTCTCAGCTGCCATGGCTACTCCCACCAGCCCCTGACGCCCCCCTGCTGTAGCCCACCACACCTCCAACCCAGCCAACTACTTCTCCATTGCCCTCGATGGACTTTCTCCGGGATGGGTTTCGGCTACATGCACACCATCAGGACCAGACTAGGACTTCTAGAAAACTGAACTAGACATTGCTTATTTTTTTCACTTTATTATTGTTTATTTAATTCCCTCTTGAAATTGTTACTATTATGGTGGCCGTTATTTGAGGTTTCTTCCTCGTGCTCTAAGGAGTTTTTCCTTGCCACTGTTACCCTTGGCTTGCTTACTGGGGGCTTGAACTTAGACATTTGTAAAGCTTCTTTGTGGCAACAATCTCTTGTATAAAGCGCTTTATAAATACATTTGATTTGATTTGATTTTACGCTACATTGTCTGAACAAATACCAGGCAATGAAGTCCAAGGAACTGTCTGTATAAGCCTGTGATCAAACTGTGGGACAAGACATAGATCAGGGCAAGCATATAATTGTACGTAAGTCATTCTGGATAAGAGCAGGTACCCAATGCACAAAATATAAGTGTAAGGAATATAAAACCTTATCTAAGGTTTTGAGTGTTCCCAGGACTAGAGTGGCCTCAGTGCTTTTGAAATGGAAGAAGCTGGCACAACATTGAACCTTCCTGGCATTGGCTGTCCAGCAAAACTGGGCATTCATGTAGGAAGGGCTTTGGTCAGAGCGGTAAGAAAGAACCCAACAGTCACTCTAAAATAGCTCCAAATGTCCTGCGCAAGGATGGGAGAGCCTATTGGAAAGATGACCATCTGCAGCACTCCATAAATCAGGCTTCTGAGGCAGAGTGGCTGGACAGAAGCCACTAGCATATGACCGGCGCTTTGGAGTATGATAAACGGCATGTAGTGGACACTGGAAACATGGAAAAATATTCTCCAGTCTGACGAGTCAAAAACTGAACTCTACAAACATTAGAGTTCATCATTATGGATGATCAAGTGTACAAAGATGGTTAAAATGGCAATTATTCCCACAATACAAGACATTTCCACAAGACAATAAAGTGGGCAACAAGTAAAGGGGTCTGAATATTTTCTGAATCCACTGTACACAGAAAAGAAAACTTAACTAGGACGTACCTCTTTGGTGATATATCCATCTTTGTTGATGTCATAAAGGTTGAAGGCCCAGTTCAGTTTTTCTGTGACAGAACCTCTCAGGAGTACAGAAAGACCAATCACAAAGTCCTGTCATTAAAAACAAAATCTATCAGACCAATCACAAAGTCCTGTCATTAAAAACAAAATTTATCAGACCAATCACAAAGTCCTGTCATTAAAAACAAAATCTATCAGACCAATCACAAGGTCCTGTCATTAAAAACAAAATCTATCAGACCAATCACAAAGTCCTGCCATTAAAAACAAAATCTATCAGACCAATCACAAAGTCCTGTCATTAAAAACAAAATTTATCAGACCAATCACAAAGTCCTGTCATTAAAACAAATCTATCAGACCAATCACAAATTCTGCCATAATACAAAACATCAGACAACTCAGTCCTGTTACATTAAAAAAAACACAGGACCAACCAGTCCTGACACTGAAAGAAACTTCATCAGACCAATCACATAGAAAACTGTTCTGTCACACTAACCACAAGTTAACTGTGTGAGTGTAACTCAGACAAGATTTGGCCGTTCACCTCAAAGCGAATGGAACCGTTCCTGTCCAGATCAAATGCATTGAACAGGAAGTGAGCATATGTAGTAGCATCTGCGAACAGACAGAAAGTGCAGGGCGGTGAAGTCTGGCGTTCATACAAAATTAAATCCACCTTCTACTTTTGATAATAGCGGCTCAATCGACCGATTGTACAAATAGGCAAAGACGATGAAATGGGGTCTTCATTACCTCCCTGGGGGAAAAACTGAGAGTAGATTGTCTTGAACGTTTCCTCATCCACCAGCCCACTCGGGCATTCCTGAAATGGAAGGAGGAAGAGGGACTCATTAAAGATCTAATTAAACCTACAGCTGGGCTGCTACTGCCCTACATTTCCACCAGAACTCGCGTTTCAACGGCACTCGTCACGTCACACGGCCGGCTGTGTCACCGTAACCCCTGCTGAGCACAAAGGTGATAAGTACTGATCCCCAGCCTCAAACCTTCACGTCTCTCTTGAGGGTCGTTCCTGGCTTAAAGTCTAGATACTAGGTCCTGCAAGGTGCCGTAAGTGTACACGTAAATACAAATAACTGCGTTAAAACATTCATCACCCTGCTTCCATTCAAATACCATGCAGATCACCCAGCATAAACTCCTGTATTTGCATTAATATCTGCATGGAATTGATTCCACTCTTCCAGGGTTCATTCATAATGTGTAGAAGCACTATTGGTGATATTTGGATGGCAGCGTTTTTGCAACTCGCCTCCTTGCCCCCGAGAGCATGCACCAGCCTGCCCCCCTCCCACCCCATCCTGATTGGTGTGTTCCTGAGAGCAATGACTGCCCTCCCACCCCATCCTGATTGGTGTGTTCTTGAGAGCAATGACTGCCCTCCCACCCCATGCTGATTGGTGTCTTCCTCACATTCTTGAAGCCCCTGTAGAGAGACTGCAGCTCCTTCCGGGTGAACTTGGTCTGAGACTGCAGCTGCTCGAGTCCCTCAGGCTGGTGCCGGACGCTGGACAGCTCCAGGTCACTGTCACTGCTGTCTACGGGGGAAAGAGACACGGAGGCACGGAAGACGGAAGACGGAGGGTGGGGTGGGAGAAAGAGAGAGAGAGAGAGAGAGGGAGAGGGAGGGAGAGGGAGGGATGATAGGGTAGGGAAACAGAGGAGGCAAACAGGTGGGACACAGGGTGAAAGGACGGAATGCATAGGCAGAGTCACAGGAGAAGGAGGAGACGAGAGGGGAGCAAGATTGAGAAAGAGTTAGCAAAACAGCAGAAGGAGAGAGAGAGAGAGAGAGAGAGAGAGAGAGAGAGAGAGAACAAGAGAAAGAGGAAGATGGGAATCCGAAAAGGGAAACACCTTCTTGTTCCATGTGAAGGGTTACTGAATGCGAATGGGAAAATGGGAAATGGGAAATGGGAACACAGAGCCATATTCCCTAATGGACTATCATGACTAGAGCTAGAGCCCGGAATTACTGGCTCATGCAGCAAGAAGAGACTAACAGCTCTCATCCAGTAATAACACCTGATCCTGCACCTTAACCTGCTCTGTGGCAACCATTCACACAGAGACAGAAAGCACTGGGGTGGAGGAGAGCCAGCAGACAAGGACGAGGAGGAGGAGGAGGATGAGGAAGGAGAAATACTGCACAGCACCGAGGGGAAGGAACAACTGGGAAGGAAGAAACCACCGGGCTGGTTTTCACTGTGCTCACACTCACCGTCTTTAGAGGCACACATGAAACACACACACACACACACACACACACCCAAAAGTGAGGGATAGATATGGATGATAGAGAAAAGAGAAAGACAAAGGAGGGAAGAGAGAAACAAGTCAAGTTAAGCAAAAACAAAAAACTAAAACAAAATCAACAGCAACAATGTAAACACAGTGTCACCGTAGAGGTGCACAGCAAATGTGCAAAAAAGTTCCAATGATGTTTTTCTGTTTGTTTTTGCATATTTATTGGAACAGGTACACATGCAAATTCAAGTCCAAGGAGTACACAAAATCTACTGTAAACTGGAAAGCAATCTATAAGCTCCTCAAGGTTTTTTTTTTCACCCCACACTCTCTCTCTCTCTCTCTCGCTCTCTCTCTCTCTCACCTGTCTCAGTGATGTCTATAAGTCCAAGTAAGTGCATAAGTTTGAGGAACATGAAAACCAGGCAGACGATGCCCACTGTCTGCAAGCCCTCTGTCTCCCACCTCACACCCATCCTCCCCCCCGATCCCTTCTTTTGTAATTTCTCCTTCGGCGTCTGGCTCTATAAGAGCTCCTGCGCTTCACCTTCTCGTCTCGCTGAGACTACGCTCCAAGAACAGGAGCACGAGCCAACCAAGAGCCGAACTCCGTCAGCTCCGTCGGAAACTATCGACGGCAGCTGCTCACCACGCTGGCCCTCCGGAAGATGGACGACAGTCACGTAAATGCTTTTCTATCGCTTCCATGAGGTCCGCCTGTTGACGGTTAGTCACGTAAACACTCTTCCTCCGCTCCCATGCGGAATTCCTTTGGGAAAACCAAAGCATGCAGGGTTCATGGTGCACCCCAAATCCACCCCTTAGAGGACAAAAACGTCAACAACAGTAAAACACTCCAGAAACGATGACCACCCTTTTCCTGAGGCTCGTGTCCAGCCACGAAGGGGAAAGCGAGGGATGAGTCTTTTCTCCTCCCTTCTCTGCCTTTCTTTCCCTCTCCACTCCTCTTTTCTTTCTGTGATCTAATTAACCTTTCACTCCATCAGCATTCCGGAGAACCCTCCGAGGGAATTCCGGCCCTTCCAGCATTCCCGTAAAGTGCCATTTTTTTGTGACAGCCACCCAGGGGATGCGTTTGTCCTAATTACACACCAAATCAAGGAAAATCAATCTGTCATGTACATCAACTATGACTTTAGACAAGAGAAACGCAGCTTAAAAGGCATGTGTGAGCGGCAACGATGCTGAACTTTGTCGGGGGGTTGAAGAGACCACATGACTGTCACCACCGTCATGTCTCAGGCATGTCAGTCACACCATATCTGCATCTGGGCTTATGTGTTGCGGTGGGATCAAACTCCGCTTGGTGGTACAGAGGACTACAAAAAATGAAAACAACTTTCCGAGTAACCACAGAGTGACTACATCTGCCTCTCTACATTATGATCCAGTTGCTTTAATTTTCCTTAATAAGTTTAATTTCAGTCAAATTTACAGATATAGAAATGATACCAAATAGACAGACACGTAAAGAGTTTTTAATTTGACAAGTCAAAGAACGTGCCTCATTTGTCCTGTGTTTAGTGACCTGTCAGAACAGGGGTACTCGGCAAAAAGGTTCTCAGCAAAACGTTTTGCATCCCCACCTTAGAGAAATGTGCCGCCCTCTAGTGAACGACTGAGAGAGCTACAGTGAATTCAACAGCACTTTAGACGTGAAAGAAAAAAGTTATGAATAATGACATAAGCTCCATGACATAAATAGCCTATGGAAACTCCAGTCTCCTCTCAGGTCCTGCGCACACTGACCTCTGTCCAATACACCCGGAGTCCCAACAAAACAAAACTCTACACCAGCCTGGAGAGCTTCTGCACTAAAGATAGCACCATGGCAACCTGATATGTTTGTAGCACAGTCAAATGTGTGTGCTTCTTCTAGAGTTCTTCATAACCTCCAGCATACTCACATAGTGTATATTTATACAGTCAGGAAATTATCGTAAATCTGATCTAAAAGACAAGTAGAATTCACGTCTGATCACCAGACAGCGGAACACAGTGTGCAGTAGCACTGCAGTGGTATGCAGAGTATTTACATTATATATCATTGGGGTCTTTTTGTTTTTTCAAGCAGCCAAATGCTAACATGAACAGAGTTAGCTAGCTAAATCACAGAGGATCTGTACGATGACTACAAATGACCCAATATATCTGCAGCACTGTGCTGCTACACAGGTGTTGATGCAGGGCTAATCTGAACCAGACACAATGATGAACGGTTAATCTGAACCAGACACGAAGATGAACAGTTAATCTGAACCAGACACAATGATGAAAGGTTAATCTGAACCAGACACGACGACGAACAGTTCATCTGAACCAGACACGACGATGAACAGTTAATCTGAACCAGACACAATGATGAAACGTTAATCTGAACCAGACACGACGATGAACAGTTCATCTGAACCAGACACAATGATGAAACGTTAATCTGAACCAGACACGACGATGAACAGTTCATCTGAACCAGACACGACGATGAACAGTTCATCTGAACCAGACACGACGATGAACAGTTAATCTGAACCAGACACAATGATGAAAGGTTAATCTGAACCAGACACGATGATGAACAGTTCATCTGAACCAGACACGACGATGAACAGTTCATCTGAACCAGACACGACGATGAACAGTTAATCTGAACCAGACACAATGATGAAAGGTTAATCTGAACCAGATACAATGATGAACAGTTCATCTGAATCACACACGACAACGATGCTTCAGTGGACACACAGTCGGCATGGTGCTAAGAAATGAATAATTAACATCCTTATAATTGTTTGTTTATTTAGTTTTGTATTAGTATAATGTTAAATTCAAAGCAATTTTACAGCCACCATTAGTATATACATACGAACAGAAAACAAACAGATCCAAACTGTGGTTGGATTAATGCAGAGTGTTACAGAAAATTCAAAAACAAACATGCCAGTAACCTCATCGCAGGATGTAATATTGTTAAAATCCCACTTGCTTTTTAAAAAAATTGCCTACAGGTGTGTCAAGCACACAGGTTTTGGAAAAAAGCACAAAACTGATTAGAACGCACTGAACTGGGGACAGTTTATTTTCCTCCACGACTGGCGTCGCTGTGGCAACCCGTTTCTTCCACCTCTAGCCCACAGAGGTGGGCCTGGTATTTTCACAGCTACATCGATCGCCTCGGAAAGCTGGAGTTTCCTAGCCTTTCTACGGCGTGCTTGAAACTGGAGGGCCTGTGCATGAAATGCAATAACCCCAGCAGCCTTTAGCGTCGCGAGGAGGGGCAGGCAGCTGACGACCCGCAGCGCGTGACGAGGGGGCTCGAGGCTGCCATGAGAGATGGCCACCGAGAAGGGATCGATACTTTTGTGGGATGGGTAACTGTGATAGCGGGGCATGTATATCCACTAAGGGACAGGCCTGTAGGAAATACCAAAGGCAGCAGTAGTGTCAGGGTGTGGTTATGGGAGAGAAACGTGTGTGTGTGTGTGTGTGTGTGTGTGTAGAGGGTATTTTGAGGGAAGTAACAGCGTCTTTCAGAGCTCAACACTAAGGAGAGAAAACCTCATATTTAGTTGGCAGTAAAACAAACCCACTCACTGCTACATGCATAATGAATGAAGTGTAATGCTAGACTGAGTTTTGGCTCAGAGAGTGAGAAATAAAGTAGAAATAGTGAGAAATATAGAGAACAAGAGAGAGACATCAAGACACACAGCGAGAACGAGAGAGAGACCGTCAAGATACAGAGAGAGAGAACGAGAGAGAGAGAGACATCAAGACAGAGAGAGAACGAGAGAGAGAGACGTCAAGACACAGAGAGAGAGAATGAGAGAGAATGTGCCTTCAACTGAAATATTTGGGGGGATTCAACTGTTCAAGTGTGGTAATTTATGCACCATTTTTTCAAAGACGTTTGAATTGTTTAGCTCACAGAACAAACAATACTTTCCTGGATATGTCATACAGCACAAAGACACACCAATAAAAATACACAATAAACCACCTGATACTCACAGCACAAACCCAAGTACAAAGAACAGCACATTCTCACTTTCAGTGTTGTACTGGTTTTGGCCTGGAATCTCTCTGTTTCATACACACACACACACACACACACACACACACACACACACACACACACACACACACACACAGACACACACGCATTTAGCACCAACACACCCCACCCAGGGGTCACACATTAACACACCTCCAGCTCACAGCATTCAAGTTATCCATGCATATTTCTTGACATATATCCACCTATATTTGCATGGAATAGAAAATATATAGCTTCTGAATGAATATTAAGAACGTATTCTCCTTAATGAATATATCACGAATGTGTTCAAACCTGTGGAAAAAGAGACATTAATTCATGACGCACTCTGAAATCCTTGATGCTCATTGGTCAACTGGATCCCAGTTCTAGAAGGACTGTCAGTGGAGATCAACCAATAGCAGCATTGAGTCCTTCTCTACTGACTGTTGGTATGTTTACATGACGTTTATTACAAGAACAACAAAAAACAATTCAACTGACTTTTGAACGATCTGAAGACAGCAGCCAGAAACAAGTAAAAATGTCTCTGAAGTTCTATCAATACACTAGAGGCAAAACTATTATTGTTATTATTATTCCCATCATTATTTTCACGTTATACAACAAGCGTAGCTGTGCGGTTAAGATTTTAGCTTCGGCTTCTGTCTGTCAACTGTTTAAACTGCCGCAAATTCCATGTGCGCATCTGCGATGCATGACATAAACCCGAGCACGTCGCCCATCGTCTGCGGCAACGGCAGCGCAGGCTGAGTGTTGTCAGCATGCCCGAGGAAGCGCGGTGCAGGGGGCTGGTCGTAGGGGGGGCTTACCTTCCAAAGACATCGGTTCCAGAATGCCGAACTGCTTGAGAACGGCCACAAACAGAATGACGACCACTACTATGGCGAACAGTTCCATTCCCTGTATACTCATGTTGCTAAGGGCTTAGAGAAAGTGCACAAGGCCACAAGTACGCAAGGGCCCCCTACTGAGGGGGACCTCTTTTGGCTCGGAAGGAAGGAGGTGTGCTAGCACCCGCCGGCACGCGCCATAGCGGCACGTAGAAGGAGCAGCTTGTCCCGCTCCCGCTTGTCTAGGAGGAAAAAACGGAGAGTGGGAGATGTTTACGGAGCTGCCCGGCAGGCCCAACACGCTTCGGGGAGCAGGAGAAAACACGGAGCCCTGTCCAGTCTCATTTATTTTGTTGAGGAGCTGAGAAGCCAGTCTTTCCATGTTAGGTCATCCCTCCCAAGAGCTCCGGCAGATAAATAAAGGCTCCGATTGGCGGCTCTTACACAGTCCAGACGTGTAAAAGCCATCATGGGCTGGAATTGTTATTTGCAAGTGTCAACAACAGGGCTCTTTTTTAAACTGCGCCGCAGGACACGGTGCGAACGGCCGCGCCGGTTCGCGCCGCACCCACCGGCCGCCCCGTCTCCACGGCGCTGAGAACTTTCGCCAGCTCAAACGGAGAAAGCAGGAGCAGAAGAGAGAGAGAAGAGGAGAAGAGACCTCACTGGTGCTGGCTAGTCTCTCTGCACGTAATCCGGCCAAGACAGCAGCGACGGTTACATGCAATCACGTTTCATGTGAGAACAACCATTACTTCATACGGTAATCTGCAGAACGCAGCCAGATGAATAATTTAGGAAAATCACTTACGGCTTCCTCAAATGAGATATAAATCGTTTAGGATTGGACAGGTTTATTTCCTCAGTAAGAGCAGAACGCACGCGCCATCTGAGTTACGGGCAGGTCGCGTCAGCCAGCAGCTTTGCGGGCTGACCGTGCCAAAGAGTCCCTGTCACGGTCCGCCACGCCGGCTTAAGACGATGTCCCGACCGTTCCACGAGCCTGTATTTTCCCGACCGGGCGGCCGAACCCGAGCCGAAGTCACGGAACCGTACGGGACCTTCGCGTCAGTCGTCCGTGCCCGGGCTGCAGGGAGGACGCACACGCCTGCATTTCGTGCAGGATGGCAGGAGTTTGGGGCGACGAGACGAGGCGTTCGCCTTCGTCAGGGGCCCGGGGCGGACGCTCACGACGCAGACGCGCTCTGCTCTGGAGTTATTCACAGCCCAGCTCTAAGTCTCCATCCGGGACCCTGGGGAGGCTGGCCAGAACGTCCTGGGAGGGTGCAGAGCTTTGGAAGGAGGCATGAAGGGATGAGGGAGGGATGAATGTGACAGTTTCTCCACCTCCTCCGGGCTCTCCCGTCGGTCAGCCCCGCTCCTCTTTTCTTGCATTTCCACCCTGTCAGCAGTGTGGGGGCTTCTGTCACTCTCCTCACTCTATCGCTCCTCCATCTCTCATTTCGACCTGTACTGTGCTCCCCCCCCCACCCCAGACACACGCACACCCACCTCCTCGTTAGTTGTTCATGGCTGCGCTCTCATTCCTCCTCCAGGAGAGCTGGAGGTAGTGCTTCTCCTCATCCCTCCGTCCATCTTGCTTCCCTCCTCTTCTCCTCCGACATTCTGTCCAGTCCATCTTTTCTTTTTCTCCATATCCCTCACTTTCCCTCCGTCTGTCATCCCAAGATCAAGCTGCCTTTCACTCGTTCACAGAACCTGTCACAAACATCAGGCCCCTGTAGTCCATCTCTGTCCTTCTCTCTCTCTCTCTCTCTCTCTCTCTCTCTCTCTCTCTCTCTCTCTCTCTCTCTCTCCCTCTCTCTCTCTCTCTCTCTCCCTCTCTCTCTCTCTCTCTCTCTCTCTGGCTCTTGCTCTCTCATAGACTCTCTGTTTGGGTACCTGGAGAAAAGTCACATTTTTAAAGAGTGAAAAAGAGAGCGAGACAGAGAGAGAGAGAGAGAGAAAGAGAGAGAGGGAGAGAGAGAGAGAGAGCGAGAGAGAGAGAGAGAGAGAGAGAGAGAGAGCGAGAGAGAGGGATCAGATTCCAGGGACATCCTCCCCTTCCCTCCCTCCTTCTTCTGTTCTCTCCAGCCTCTATCCATCTACCCACACCCCTCTTCCAGACTGTTTCTCTCTCTCTCACATATACATATACGTACACACACACACACACACACACACACACACACACACACAGTGCAGAGACTCAAATAACCCTGCATGGACAGGGCCTCTGGAAAACAACCTGAGAACGATCCCACTAAAACAGCTGCTCCTGCTCATCTGACCTGCTGCTGTACAACAGACCACATAACAGAGTCTAATTCAAAACACAGCTGTACTGAGAGAAGAGGACAGGAGAGGAGAAAAAAGGAGGAGAGTGTGTAGGAAAGAGGAGAGGGGGAGAGTGGGTAGGAGAGGAGAGGAGAGGAGAGGAGAAGAGAGGAGAAAGGAGAAGAGAGAAGAGGAGAGGAGGGGAGAGGAGAGGAAGGGAGAGGAGAGGAGGAGAGGAGAGAAGAGGAGAGGGGAGGAGAGGGGAGGAGAGGAGGAGAGGGGAGAGGAGAGGAGAGGAGAAGAGAGGAGAGGAGAGAAGAGGAGAGGGGAGGAGAGGAGGAGAGGGGAGAGGAGAGGAGAGGAGAGGAGAGGAGAAGAGAGGAGAGGAGAGAAGGGGAGAGGGGAGGAGAGGAGGAGAGGAGAGGAGAGGAGAGGAGAGGAGGAGAGGAGAGGAGAGAAGAGGGGAGGGGAGGAGAGGAGGAGAGGGGAGAGGAGAGGAGAGGAGAGGAGGAGAGGAGAAGAGAGGAGAGGAGAGAAGGGGAGAGGGGAGGAGAGGAGGAGAGGAGAGGAGAGGAGAGGAGGAGAGGAGAGGAGAGAAGAGGGGAGGGGAGGAGAGGAGGAGAGGGGAGGAGAGGGGAGGAGAGCCCTTGACTGTGGGTGCTATAATATTTGAGACAGATAAAAAGGTCAATGGAACCATAATGGCAGTCCAGCGAACACAAGGTGAAATCAAACGCAGTCTCATCTACTAACCCCCACCCACCCCCCACACCTCCCCATTTAAGAGAACAAACGACTCCACACATCAGGCTCTCATACCCAGAGCATTCGGACCACCTATCGATCTCCCGCGATACTGAAATTAATTATCAAAGTGACACGCATTAGAGAAAAGGCTCGTGTAGCAGGACACGGGCGACCCTGGGTCAGTCGCCGTGGTAGCGGGCCGTTCCGTGCCAGGCCGCCCGCCCCGATGCCTGCATCGGCACTGGTATTGAACGGGTAGGGAGATCCTGCTTTTACAAGTGGTATCAGGAGAGAGGCTGGCAGGGGTGAGGCTGAGTGGTGCGAACCGCTTCCAGCAAGACCATTAGAGCATCGGCAGCTCTTAACAGGGCGGAAGAGAGGAACGACTGCTGACTCATCACCCCCCCACCTTTATAACTCCACCATGGACACACCGGGGACTTGCTTATAATCATATCACAATCCAGGAGGCCTAAAACAACTAAGACCGCCTCCCTTTTCAGGCTCCGCCCATCCAGGAAAGATCGCATAATTGTTTATCTTGCTGACATAGGTGGAGGGTCTACAGCTTGATCCGCTACCTCTAGCCGGGCACTTGGAGTTTGGCTTGACTGAGCCCCACTGACGTTGCTGTAGACAGCTTGGAAATACTGTTCAACAGAGGCCCTTCAGGGAAGGCCAACACTACTGTGTTATAAACATACACGTGTTACCATTTCACAGAAATATATGACAGTACAACAGCTTCAAAACATGAATCTGGATGTTTGTCGCCAGATAAACAGTGAACAGCAAAAAAAAAAAAAAAAATCCATTCGCCTCATCTTTAAATTAAACCTTTTTACAGAATTACTGAATTTGTGTTCCATTTTTTGATATATGATGACACACAAATGGAATATGGATTTGTTCCATACAGACCACACCGCATTATGGGTAGGTTCATTGCCCTCGAATCAACCCGTCGCCTCACAGAGAGGCAGATGTGGTAACAGAGCGGCGATTAAGATGGCGTCGAGTATGTCCCTGAAACTCAGAGGGCAGTGCCCAATCAGCAGAGGGGGGCGATCGGCTCATGGGGCTGCCTGCTAATGACCGTGTCTGATCGAGTACTTAACCATTAAAACAACTCGGAAATGCAAGCAGTGTGCACTCACACCCAGTCTGTCCCTAATGAGAGAAGAGCTGGCAGAAGAGAGAACATCATCCCGTGTATTATACGGAAATCCTGTCTGTATAACCCTGACACTATTACACTCTTTATAAGGAAAAACAGTTTAGAGTAAATAGTTTAGATTTTATTTTATTTTATTCATATAAAACTCATAGACATGTATCGTGTTATATTAATTTATTCGCGTGTTTTGACTGGGTAAAGCCAAGCTTCAGGAAGTATGCTACCTGTGAGTCGGTAAACACAGGTGGTTGATAGCTGAGTGATGATCTGATAAAGGGGTTATATCTGTGAACTTACTCTGTGTTTCCCATGTTAATTACTGATGTCTAGTTTTTCTTTAACCACACTCGTCTCTGACACTAGCCCAGCCTTCCCAATCATGCTCTCCTTACAGGGTCAGATGGAGGCCCCTAGTGGACAGTAATGACCATTGATCCAAAAATTTTTATCTTCCCGCAGCTTGGAAATGAGGAAATCGATCAAATCCTATACAGAAGGATTAATGCTGAAGTTTTACTTTTGCACTCTTAAAATGATGTCAGCAACCTTCCTGTGAGGCAGTGAGACCTGACTGAAGAGCACACGGTAGGGCTTGTGTGATGCTGTATGTGTATCCAGATGTTACACTACCCACCAGCTGCAAGCATGTGAGACGTTCTGAAAACTGAAACAGGATACAAAGGTGTTGTCAAAAATTGCTGTGATTCTTAGGGTCATGTTTTGGTGTTACTCAATAGCACCTCAAAGAGTGTTCAGAAGGTTGCCAGTTCAAGCCACTGTTGGGTCCCTGAGAAAGACCCTTAACCCTCAATTGCTCAAATTTTACCCAATCATAATTGGAAGCTGGTTTGGATATAAGTGTCAGCTAACTGCCATGTACCATGGACTGTATCTAAAGATGGCCTGAAGTGATGCCTGATGGGATATCTATACAGCCTCTAACATATCCCCTCCTGCTCTTGGAAGTAGAAAGTGACCCTACCATTCCTTCAGGAAAACACAATGCTTTTCAACAGCTTCTGATAGTCCCTTATAGTCTACGTTTGGTGGGTCATTTAACAAAGCTAAACACAACCAAACCACTATAGTTACGGAGGGGCAGAGACAGGAAGCGCAGTGCTACGCTTACAGGACTGTGACCACTACCACAAAGGGGGATGGGAGAAGGTTTGTTACACCGTGAAACTTTGGAGAGGTTTCTACAGATTTCCTCGGCATGTTTCTAGAGCTGGAAGAGCAGAAGAACTTTTGATACACTGACAACCTCAACCTTTGACCTCCATGAATAAGATGTCATTCAGAATAACTTCAGAATAAGAATTTACTATTTAACTAAATTAGAAATTAGAAGTAAATGTGCAAAAACTCAGTATATCCAACTATCTCAGATGGCACTAGGAAAGATAACAGCTGGCAGAAGAATCATACCATTTTGTTTCTGTGTCTTTCTACAGGTTAACGTAACACAGGAAATGTCTGGCCTTGCTGATGTTCTTAAAGTGATAAAATGCTGATTTAGCAACTGATTTCATGTGACTGAGTCTATTAGTACATCATGGTCATGAGCTGGAGCTTTACATTTTAGGTTTTTCAAGACTAGTCCTTTTTTTTGCCTTTATTCAGTTTCAGGAGGTTTTGGCCCATCCACTTAGTGATGTGCTTAAGGCACCTCCAAAGAGAGTCAAGGAGACTGTGGCTGTCTAAGTTTTGTCTGCATAGCTGTGGTAAGGCAACCCAAAATCTTGTATGATTTGGCCAAGGGGAAGCACCTATAAGTTAAATAAGAGTGACCTGAGAATCAAACCCTGGGGGACGCCACCAGATACCGACTCTTTCACAAATATTTTCTATTTTGACAAATAAATTCCAGCCTTGCACTGAACCATTTAAGAACTGTTCCTGAGAGTCCAACCCACTTTTCAAGTCTGTCTATAGGAATGTTTTGGTCTATGGTATCAAAAAGCTGCACTGAGATCAAGCAGTATCTGTATTTAAACAAATGTCATTTACCTTAAGTAGAGCGGTCTCAGTACTAAGAGTAGGCTGAAATCCTGGCTGACATTTGTCCAGCTATTTGAGAATAGAAAATCAGTAAGTGGCTTGAAAACTATTTTCCCAGTGAACTGTAGATTTGAAATGGGTCTGTAAGTACTTCCAGATTTGTTTTCCTTTCAGTGTTAATTGCACTGTCTTTGCGAGGATCTAAACTGAGGCTTTGCGGTGGTTCCTATCTGTTCTGCAAATGATCTTGCTTTGTGCTGCGTTCTTTGAGCAGCAGTGTTAGCTTTAGCATTAGCATCGGCAGTAGATGAGCGGTTTGTGGAAGCTGTGGGGTGGAGGACAAGACAACAGAGCTGTACGTAGCTGCTCACCTGTCATCTGTACGTAGCGGCTCACCTGTCATCTGTACGTAGCGGCTCACCTGTCATCTGTACGTAGCTGCTCACCTGTCATCTGTACGTAGCGGCTCACCTGTCATCTGTACATAGCTGCTCTGTTCAGGCCACCAGCATGCCTTCTCTGATACACCTTGTGTAGTACAGGACTGACAGCTCTTAAACACAGATAACAAGCTCCAAAAACTGTTGTTCTGAAACGGCAGGTTTACTTACGGTATCATACGTTTATATGTTGTTCTGGAACGGCAGGTTTACTTACGGTATCATACGTTTATATGTTGTTCTGGAACGGCAGGTTTACTTACGGTATCATACGTTTATATGTTGTTCTGGAACGGCAGGTTTACTTACGGTATCATACGTTTATATGTTGTTCTGGAACGGCAGGTTTACTTACGGTATCATACGTTTATATGTTGTTCTGGAACGGCAGGTTTACTTACGGTATCATACGTTTATATGTTGTTCTGGAACGGCAGGTTTACTTACGGTATCATACGTTTATATGTTGTTCTGAAACGGCAGGTTTACTTACGGTATCATACGTTTATATGTTGTTCTGAAACGGCAGGTTTACTTACGGTTTCATACGTTTATATGTTGTTCTGGAACGGCAGGTTTACTTACGGTATCATACGTTTATATGTTGTTCTGAAACGGCAGGTTTACTTACGGTTTCATACGTTTATATGTTGTTCTGGAACGGCAGGTTTACTTACGGTATCATACGTTTATATGTTGTTCTGGAACGGCAGGTTTACTTACGGTATCATACGTTTATATGTTGTTCTGAAACGGCAGGTTTACTTACGGTATCATACGTTTATATGTTGTTCTGGAACGGCAGGTTTACTTACGGTATCATACGTTTATATGTTGTTCTGATACGGCAGGTTTACTTACGGTATCATACGTTAATATGTTGTTCTGGAACGGCAGGTTTACTTACGGTATCATACGTTTATATGTTGTTCTGGAACGGCAGGTTTACTTACGGTATCATACGTTTATATGTTGTTCTGGAACGGCAGGTTTACTTACGGTATCATACGTTTATATGTTGTTCTGGAACGGCAGGTTTACTTACGGTATCATACGTTTATATGTTGTTCTGGAACGGCAGGTTTACTTACGGTATCATACGTTTATATGTTGTTCTGGAACGGCAGGTTTACTTACGGTATCATACGTTTATATGTTGTTCTGGAATGGCAGGTTTATTTATGTTATCATACGTTTATATGTTGTTCTTGAATGGCAGGTTTATTTACAGTAGCATACACTGATATGCTGATATGCTAGAACGGCAGATTTATGCTGTTTATGCCTTACGATTGCAGCGGAAGCTAGTCATCTAACACTACCTCTTCTGCTTGTTTAAAAGAGGAAGCTCCAGAGTAAGAACACACAGACACACACACTCACAGTTTTGCACTTAAACAGAGTGGTGTGTCTTCTGTTTATCAGTATACATATGCTGCATTCGAACACTGACAACGTCCTCAAGCCAAACAATAGCAGCAGAATGTGGGAGGATGGAGAGGGTATCAACAAATCAACTGGGTATCAACAAATAAACAAACGTACGGTGTCTGACACTCAAGCCAAGGTGAGATTCACTTTTCATTCAGGATGCAGAGGAGCCCCACCACACACACCCCCCCACACACACACAGACACACACACACACACACACACACACACACACACACACACACACACACAGAGACTGTTCTGGCACACACAGAGATCTACTCAATCAAAGTAGCAACACCCGATCAGACGCACTTCAGCACCTGTCAGAAAGAACGTACAACACAGTCAACCCTCACATTCACGGGATTAATGACACAGGACCCCCACATAAGTGGAAAAAACACGACTCTCTCTAGGTCCCCCCAAACCCCGCAAACCCCAAAACCGTAACTCTTAATAACTGCCACAGTGGCTTCACCAAACAGTCTGCACTGACCTCTTTCACAAAATGTACCTTTATAATACATTTGTGATAAATATATATTTATGGTAGTAAATGATAAAATAGATTAACAATACAGTTTTTGTGTATGACTTAAACTTTTTAAAATTTAGTTAGTTCGTTTTTCTTAGTTTTTTTTTTTTTTTTACATTCTCTAGTCCACACGTAGTAAGCTGCAAAACACCCCCCAAACTTCCCATTTAATTATCAATGGAAATCTTGACATGAATAATCAATTTGTGAAAGTTAAACCTGTGAAAATTGAAGTTTGGCTGTATGTTATATTTGTAGAGACTAACAACCAGATATCACCTTCTTACTGTAATATAGCTATACAAACATCTCAGAGCCTACCGTATATTACATATATAACAAAAACAAGACAGTCTCTTCATGCTGTAATATATAGCTATACCAACACGTTTCATATCCAACCTTCATACACTCTCTCCTCAGAACACTCATCTCAGTGTGTGTGTGTGTGTGTGTGTGTGTGTGTGTGTGTGTGTGTGTGTGTGTGCGCGTGCGTGTGCACGCGGTGAGTGCTGCATTACCTGAGAGCTGGTACCTTGCTGTGTTCTGCTGACACTCAGACAGGAAGTTGGGACGGGAGAACCGACGTCGTGCCTCTAGAGACAGAGTAGCCGTCACGTTCCCCATTGACACCTGCCGAAGTACGAGCACGCCACGTACAGCAAGCTGAACCCAACCCTCAACAGACAGACCTCAGCGAGCTATCAGGCGTGCAGCTAAACACTGTTCATGAACAGGTAATCACAAGCCTTGGAACAGCCCCTCTGCTCAGGGCAATATTGTTATAAATTGGCAAATAAAACCTGCTGTGTGTCTATAGTGGGGGGTGGTCTTACGAAAAGGCCACACTGATTAAATAGTCTGTTTGGTGACTGCAGGCAGGGCATAACCACAAATTCCACAATGCTTGTTTGTGTGTGTGTGTGTGTGTGTGTGTGTGTGTGTGTGTGTGTGTGTGTGTGTGTGTGTGTGTGTGTGCGTGTATGTCCACCAGTATGTGTATGTTTAAGAGACAGAGACATCAAAGGTTGTGTCTAGTCCTAACCTTTCACTTTAAAAAGAACACACGCTGTATATCTTCCCAAACTATTCTATTTGAAGTATTGTTGTCATACACTATTAAAAATCTCTTTGAGCCTACTTGTTATGAAAAATGTTAAGGAAAGTTATGAAGTTATGAAGTATGTTAAGAAAAACCTTTTTGGAATTCGTCCAGCTGACACCATTCTAGAGTAAATGATGGAAGGTTGTAATGGCAATTTTATTTTAGTATGTTGAAGCAGTAAAAAAATCTAATATACATATTAGATACACACCGAGATACACATTATTCTGTATAAAGGCAGTTTTATACAAAGGTTCCATTCATTGCAGTTGCCATAATATCTTTCATAGGTGTAAATGAGTTAACTGGCAGTTATGCATTTTACTGTGCTAGAATCTCCAGAAAGATTTTAAGGTTACGAGGGACCAGTTCTGCAGGTTCTACACATGCGCAACACGCCATATTGTCCACAAGGGAGCACACTCGAGACCTATTGAGAAGTCAGACTTACAGCCTCACTGTACAACAATCATCCACAATAAGGAAAACTGGTGAAATATGAGATGGCAGTTGTTTCTGATTATTTACCAAACAAATAGTTTTTATATTTTAACATGAATAGTTGAATATATATGACCTGTTTTTATTATGTAAATGTTTGGCCACATAAGTGTTAAATATCCTTAACAGAGCTTAGTAGTTGAGAGCACACGGAATGTTCACAGAAAGGACATGGAATCATACCACGCGTGATTCCTCGGACACACCTGACAGTTTTGTTTCACTGGCTGTTTGCTTTGTACTGTGAGAAGACCCTACCTTCATCTGTCTTCTCTTTCTATAGCCAGATGTGAAATGTCACAGACCACCATCCACCTCACCCCCCAAACAAACACCACCTCAACCCCCAACACCACTAACACTGCCTCACTACACCACTGACTCCACCTCACTCCCAAACACCAGCGATGGCCACCACCTGCTCTACTGCATGCCATTATGTGAAGCCTCTGCACTCCTATATAAAGTTATGTCTTCATGAGTATGTTCTGAATCTGGTTCTTACCATAACCATGGACCCCAGACCTCTTTCGGTCCTGCTGTTCCAATTACTCTCTAAGTGTATCATAAGCTCTCTATTCTTTGAAATTATTTACATCATGGAAACTGATAAACTGATATTAAGAGCATTGTTTCTCACACCTACTGATATTACCGGTTTAGCTCTAAACAAGGGTTTGTCTAATAAACTCAGTCCTGCTTTCCCTGAGCAAGGTCTGAGGGAAGACAGAATGGGATCAGAGATGACACAGCTGGGTGCACCGGTGTGTGTGTGTGTGTGTGTGTGTGTGTGTGTGTGTGTGTGTGTGTGTGTGTGTGTGTGCGTAAAGGACTTGGTCTCAGACTTGGAGGACAATGTGTCTGGTTTTTAAAAAAATCAGAGACTTGTTAAAACTGTAGTCTGATTAGACAAAACAAATTATTTTTACACAGTCAGATTTGACCTTCAGGGAGCCCAGGAATTCATGGGACCCCCCTGCCCCCAACATTCATACATTTGTGTGAGGATAACAGCATGATACATTACAACAGAATGTGCAAACATAGTCTTACACTGCATGAGCAACAGAAGGACACACAGAATGGATCATCAGCAGTTTACTGAAACAACACCAGAGGACAGTTGGTCTCTCAGACAGAGTAATCGCACTGAGCCTCCTTCCTGATCCTTTTCACCCCAATCCAAACCTTACAAGTCATGATCTCTTCTCATCCGCCAATCGGCAGAAGCCAAAACATTACGACCGCTAGCCTTTCGCCTAGAAATGCACTGGGTTAACAAATGTTTGAAGCTTCTAAGAAAGAGAGAAGATGAGGAGAGTGTGATCTGAGTGGACGGGAGATGACTGGGCGTGAGTGCGGCACAGTAGTATGTGATGGTACCTTGAACAAGGGCGCCGGTGACGAAGCCAAAGAAACACCGCAGGATATTCCTCAACTCATGCCTGCATCGGCACGCCAGCTCCATGCTGCCACCGCCCTGCCGGGCCAGATCCCTGCCGGCCGAGGAACTCCCGCTGGACCTGGGGGCTCGCCTCTGACTCCCCACCTGCGGCACCCCTGTCTGTGGGGGTTAAAACTGCAACCTCGTTTCCTCGGTTAGGCTGGGACGCCTCTGCATGAGGAACGCCAGCGGGTGGCAGCTTTGCGCTCTCACCACTGTGCTGTAGCGTCGCTGCATGTCACGATCTAGGCTTCCTTGCTGGTGAGTCACGCGTTGTCTACAGGTATTGTGACCGAGTTTGTCCCGTGAGAGTCAAACACACTCCTACCGGGACACATAGGCTGAGGGAGTCCTTAAAGAGGAAAGCATATCAAAAAAGTGCCAGGACACCCCAGACCAGCCATTGCACACACCACCTATTAACACAGAGCACTTACGGTGTCTCCTTGATAAAGAACCAAATATAGCTATAATACACCGCACTAGGAGACCTGAGCTATGGGTATGAGAGAGGGAGCGAGAGAGAGAGAGAGAGAGAGAGAGAGAGAGAGAGAGAGAGAGAGAGAGAGAGAGAGAGAGAGAGAGAGAGACTGGCTGTTACCTGGAATGGTTCTGTATAAAAACCCACAGTTCTGCCTTTGTTCTGTTTACACACCTGCCTTTCTTTCATTTCCCCTATCATTCTCAATCCTTGTTATAACTGGTGTCTCCTCACCTCCTTCTCAGGTCCATGTCCTTTACACAGCCAAATGTCTGAAACAACAGCCCCTTTGTATAAGGCCCCATTTATGAGAGGAACGTTTCGTTTCCATCTAGAAGCTGAACCACTGATAACTGATCATGTAATAAAAGTGTGGTCCGGTGTTTCCATGTTACTAGTGTTGTTCAGTCCTACAATGCGTGGAGGTGTGTTTACTAAGCAACACAGTGAAGCATTCTGGGGAAATTATAAAAGGTAGATTCACGTGTTTTTTTACATGGGTATTTTTGCAGCATGATTCCCCCAACCTTCATCATTTATATTTATTATTATATTTAGTCATATTGATTTCTGCTAACCTATAGATGGAGCCATTGACCTCGTCTGACAAAAAGGAGTGAAAACCCGTTAGGTCTCCATATAGCCACTAGATGGCACTAGCAGGTATGCGCATTGAAAAGTATAGCAGATTAACAAAAAAGAATTAAGATTAAAAACAGAAAAAGGGGATATGGCACTTATGGGGTGGTTACAAAATTGGGTCAGAAACACCATTTAAAACGTCCTGACAGTCATCTAGAGTACACTCTACTCATGCCTCTGGTGCTGACAGATGCAGAAGAAAAATGCAACATAGCTGCAGGGAGCTTTTGAATTAATGAGACCCACCATACAACAGGAAAACATCCATAATAAACAGCTGCCTCTGACAGAAAGCCTTTCATTTTTAGCACATCTTCAACCCTTTCTTGGACTCCCAGTAAACACATTTCGAGCTGAACATGCAGAAGAGTCCCAAGTTCGTGGCGAACAGATGGCAACAGCTAACAAACGCTAATGGGCTTCTCCGAATGGAAACCACCCAGGTGGAATAGCAAAGAAGAACCTGAATATTGACTTCAAACATGACCCCTTTCCTATTTGGTGTTACCGTAATTGTGTTCCACCCCGACACCGATGACAAAAATAATGCAAAACAATCCTGATTCCTCCTCTTAATTTGTGTTCATTTGAATGTTTTCGAAAGAATTCATAAATCAAAAAGCTGTTACAGATCATATGTGTATGTGTGTGTATATGTTTGTGAATATGTGCATGGGTGTGCGCGTATATATGTGTGTGTGTGTGTGTGTGTGTGTGTGTGTGTGTGTGTGTCCATGTGCACATATACGTGTGTGTGTTCATTATGAGCTCTGAGTGAGTGCAATCTGAGCTGCTTTTTCAGAACTCCAAGTGTGTGTCATTTTTATACAGGTGGGCCAAGGACATTCATCACACAAATACTAAAAGGTCTGCTTTTAGCCATGATCCCAGATCTGACCTTAGCCCTGATCCCAGATCTGATCTTAGCCATGATCCCAGATCTGACCTTAGGTACACTATGGCAATTCCTTTCCAGTCCCTACTGCATGAACGCCTGAGAGACAAGACACTAATCTATCTAAATCACATGACCTCCAGAGCCAACCCCCCCCCCCCACCACCACCAATATCGCTGAACTGCTAAGATCAGGTAAATCGATAATGTCAGCCACAGGTCACATGCACAGGGGCTAAAAAGGTTGTGAACATATACTTGTAATCTCATTAGTGCAGTCAGAAGACTTTGTGGAAGAGAGATGTCAATTCTCCCCACATTTATTTGTGAAGAGTGTAAGGTTGTTGTTTTTTTTATTAACTGCTTGTTCAGCTGGAGGACATAAAGACAAGGCACAATGTGGTTTATGTAAGGAAGTGCGGCTCATGAGATCCACATTAAGACATTATGGCACAAATTCCATGCAAATTGCAACTAAAAATGTACTTTACAAATTTAGAACTAAAGCTGCAAGGTCCTGTGACAGAATAGACAGGAACGATGATTAATTTCAGTAAAGAGCTAATCCTGATGAGCAGTGTCTGTGCAAAAAAAACAAAAACGCAGCAAACCATTTGAAGCTATTTAAACTTGCACAATGACTAAAGGTTCACAGTATCAGGTTCTGTTATCGTCGTGAATTTCAGAACACTGAAATTCAAGCCCACCCCAGTCCAATCTACAAAGCCTTCCAAGCCAAACCCACAGACATTCAAGGATGTTCGCATCCTATCAGAAGTCACTGATGATTCAGGAGACTAAAGGCTGAAGCAGCATAACTCCTCGGTCAGAACCTGAGCCCTCAATGACGACCTTGCGTTGCCCCGATTTGAATCTTTGTTCTGACCACAGTCTGAGCAGAAATCCTTGACAAGCCCTCCGAAACCTCAAGGTTTTGCGCATAATCTTTCAGTGTTACTCGGCTAATTAATTCAAAAATGATGATGAAGAAGAAGAAGAAGCCCGCACTGCTCCATTAACCTCCCTGACTGCTGGCCTCTTCGACCAGCTAAAAAAAACAACCCAACAACATCAAAAATCCGACCCTGCAAAGGCAATCCAGCTGGAGGAGATTTGGTAACAGGGTTACAGTACCAACTACAGTATCCCTGGATGAACTCAAATGCTCATGGACAACTATAAAAATCACTAACCAATACCAAGGGTTGCAAAAAAAAAACCCAAACTGATTAAATTAGTTTGGTATTTCTGCTTCTATATATTTTGGCTATTCTTGGATAAAATATCAATATGTGATGTTGACATCTAACAGTAAGGTATTCAATCTCATTCCTCCTATTTAAAGTTATTTTTTTTGTAACCTGATTCTGAAGCACCATCATCAACTTTGTATGCATTCATATTTATTAACCTGAAACAGCGCTACTGCCTCAAGTAGCGAGCTTTTGTTGTTGCTGTTCTTGTTTGTTCTTGTTTCATTAGCGGATGCCAAATGTCCCTAAACATAATGGCTACGGTTTAACCAACTCTGCCCTCAGTTCGGGAATTTAGCACAACTGCCTACCACCTCCTCCCGCAACCCAGGAAGCGTCGGCTGCCCTGTGGGCGTCCCCGTGCGGTTCTGGTGCCCCCCTCACCCTGCTCCTTGGGGCCGGTGCTGGCAATGATCCACCGCACCAGGCAACACCTCATCAGAGCTTTCCGGGTGAAACGGGGCTTCTGCCATTTCCCACAATCCTTCTTCCTTCCAGGCCCCACCTCCACACCATTGGCACCGCCCACACCGTCTGCCACCTTGCTGTCCTTCTGTAAGAGGGAGAAAGGAAGAGAACAGCATGGGAGAGTTGTGTGAGTGTCAGTTGAGAACAAAGGAAATCAACGCAAAGGTTTGTTTTGGTGACTCTGAAAGCACAAAAGCTACAGTACCAAGTGTATAGTTGGTGAAGAAGGGTCTGAAATATGTTGATCTTTATAGATCTCAAACAAGGAAGAGAAAGTAGCATAGCAAGCGAATGAAGATTATTGATAATAATCAGTCATGTTGCCTCATCTTGTAATATTGTAGATCATCTCTTTCGATACTGTAATATTGCCATAGCCTTCAGGGAGAGGTTTTCCATAAATGCCACAAAAATAATTATATTTGGTAATAAAACTCTAATATGACAAAGTGCTATGCTGTATAGAGGAAATGGTTTCATCTTGCTGATTTCGGCAGGAAGCTTGTCACCTTATATTAACGGAATGTGGACGAATGTCTTCTGCGTCGGGATAGAAATCTAAAATTAGCCAGCAAATATGTAAAAAAGAAAGGAACCCTCAAAGACGGCAGTATTTTCACAGCCAGCCACTCGCCACCACCAGGGTGGCAGGCAGCAGGGCAGGAAGCAGCAGTGGCATCACTGTGATGATTGTCCATTACACAATGCGAAGGTAATTATGCCCATTTTCACACTAATAATATCGTTTGACTAGCTCATGCCAGTTGGGAAGGCTACATCTCAACTTCACCAGGTGCCTGAATGGCCAGTAAAAAGCAGCCTTGAGGAAGGGAGGGTGGATGTCAGCAGGGTGTGTAAAACATTGGGAAGTGCTGGATTTCAGATGGATGTGTCAGATTTAGAAAGGTGCTGGATTTCAGCTGGATGTGTCAGATTTAGAAAAGTGCTGGATTTCAGCTGGATGTGTCAGATTTAGAAAAGTGCTGGATTTCAGATGGATGTGTCAGATTTAGAAAATTGCTGGATTTCAGTTGGATGTGTCAGATTTAGGAAAGTGCTGGATTTCAGCTAAATGTGTCGGATTTAGGAAAGTACTGGATTTCAACTGGATGTGTCAAACTAAGGAAAGTGCTGGATTTTAGCTGGATGTGTCAGATTTAGAAAAGTGCTGGATTTCAGATGGATGTGTCAAATTTAGAAAATTGCTGGATTTCAGTTGGATGTGTCAGATTTAGGAAAGTGCTGGATTTCAGCTAAATGTGTCGGATTTAGGAAAGTGCTGGATTTCAACTGGATGTGTCAAACTAAGGAAAGTGCTGGATTTTAGCTGGGCAGTTAAATGAGAGTGCAGCTTTTTGTGGAAGATTAATGGTGGCATGGATCTCAGAGAAGTGGCTCAGAATACAGCACCTTGCTGAGTCATCCGGGGCGTAGCCAGAGGCGAAAGCTCAGCATGTAATACAGCAGCATAAAGAGTGGCATCTGAGAGGAGGAGCAGTCGAGGGAAGGATAGATAGATAGATAGATAGATAGATAGATAGATAGATAGATAGATAGATAGATAGATAGATAGATAGATAGATAGATAGATAGATAGATAGAGAGAGAGAGAGAGAGAGAGAGATATAGAGAGAGAGAGCAAGAGAGACAGAGAAAGAGGAGAGATAGAGCCTTGTCTACCACTGCAAGAAGAACACCATGTCATGTATGCAAGTTTAGGTAATAAGTGCATACAGCCATGCATGCCTTCTCTCTCAAACATACACACACACACACACACACATACACCTAGCATTTCACCATATCATAGCTCAAACATTATAGTTCTTTAAAGGTGGAACTAACAGTGAATCTCAATTTCTGTTATTGCCTCCTTCAAATTGTAATTCCAAAAATTAGAACAGTTTTGGACGGTTTTGACAGATTAAAATTTACGTTCCTAAAATTTGCATACATCAGCCCCCATGTTCTACCGTAGGCCCAGCTGAAACAACAGCTCTGCAGTTATTGTAAAGAAATAAACAGTGCACATTCAGGACCATGGACAAGTTCCCCGGACAGGACCCCAGACAAGACCCCGGGCAGGACCCCGGACAGGACCGCAGACAGGACCCCAGACAAGACCCCAGACAGGACTCCGGACAGGACCCCGGACAGGACCCCAGACAGGATCCCAGACAAGACCCCAGACAGGACCCCAGACAGGACCCCGGACAGGACCCCAGACAAGACCCCGGACAGGACCCCAGACAAGTTGTTAGTTTGCTCTGCACATTTCATTCCACTCAAATCTTAATATCGAGAAGGCTTTGATTAACATTAACGTTTGACACTGAACAGAGGGGCAGTTCCAGCTTTATTGGCATCACAAGCCGACTGCAACCTGTGAGCAGCTAGCTATGCTATGTGATTTTATGCATTTTGTTGTCGCTAAGTTATTGTACATTGAATGTGTGTGTGTGTGTGTGTGTGTGTGAGAGAGAGAGAGAGAGAGAGAGAGAGAGAGAGAGAGAGAGAGAGAGAGACACTAGCATAACTAATAGTATGACGACCTAACCTAAGTTCATCTTATTTTTCCTGCCTGTGTGCCATTAAAATAGCCTGTGTTGACATATAAATCTACAATATAAGATTAATATTTGTCAATCCCTTTGTTAGGTAAATTTGTAACATATAACCAACATAACTCGGAAACTAAGATAACTAGCTAACGTTAGTTCGGTTCTGTAGAGATATCCGCTCTATATCTAACTAGTTAATGCTAACTTGTCCACCACTGAAGTGGAAATGTGTTAAAATCCGATTTGTTTGACAGCTGAAATATCCTCCGACGTCTCACAGTTGATGTTGGCCTGCTGATTCTGTAGGCGCTAACGATGCCGCAACGTAAACCAGCCAATCAGCGCAGAGCTCGTTAAAAAAAAACCAAAAAAACAAACAAACAAAAAAAACGCGTTGAAAAAAAAACGCTCGTTTCATTCTAGGGCCAAATCACGGGGTTATAAATATGCGTGTAAGCCCACATATCGGCAATTTTTGCCGCTACCAAAGTCACATATTTTCTATATAGACATCAGAGAACAATTTAAAAATACTCAATAAATGCGGTCTGTGGCGCCTTTAAGACGGTAACTGAATAAGAATGATGGAGGCCCTACAGCCGTGAGTAGCGAAAACATAAACCTTCAATAAACCACACCGCGAGAGGTGAGTCTACTCTGTTGTGTCTGTGATTTAGATCAGTTATCTGGATGTTTGGATTTCACAAATCGCATCGGATTTCACCCTAGCGTCAGCTCTCAGTCTCCGCGCCATAAGCCCCCCATAAACGACTGGGGTGTGGAAGCTGCTGACTGCTTTTAAAAACTAGGGCAATGTTTTTACTGAAGGAATCCGACAGGCACAGAGTACCTCCCTACATCACAGCACAAGGCCGACTCTTATACGAGCGTTCAATTATTCAGTTACTGTTTAAAACACATCTATAAATGTGTGTGCGTGTGTGTGAGAGAGAGACAGACAGAGAGAGAGAGAGAGAGACAGACAGAGAGAGAGAGAGAGAGAGAGAGAACAGGAATCACCGAGGAAATACTCTTTTTACATCTGCAGACAAAAGCGCAGCAGGTATACTTAGAAGCATGTTCTTTCCCCAAGTTCAAGTTACTAAAACTTCACAAAAGGTTGCGGTGGCAGTCTGAGGGGAGCTTCATTGTGATAAACGGAGACATCGATTCAGCTCCGAGTGGGAGTCGGGAATGCTAACCAGCGCGACGCCAGTCGATGCACCACCGGCTATAGACGAGCCTGAACTACGAGAGAGAGGGATGGTGTGTGGGAAAAAGAATCAAGGACTTGTCACTACAGCCGGCAGCGGAGGGACACGAACGGACCATGGGCCTCCAGTTGCTTCACATGGAAAAGCGAGAGGCATCTCCATTAGAAGGCCGATGGAAGTTAGTACAGGACTGCGGACAAGCTGACACAACAGTAAAAAAAGAAGGAAATATCGTTTCTGATTAATATTGCACATTCATCAGATATTTATGAAGAATCGTCATCAACCGTGTTTTTGAAACCCTTTAAAATAGACTTTAATAAATCAGACGCACACTGAGGTTGTCGTTGTTTTCCCGAGTTCTTTATGTAGGAGACGGAGCTATAGAGCACTTGAAGGGTAATTCCAGCAGTAATCACCCGTAACTAATCCTTCCTACTGACTAAACATCGTCTGACTTGACGGTAAAGCACCAAGATAGGACGCACGATCTGAGAATTTAGATCGCGCCATCAACCACATTGCTATGCGGAGAGCGTGTGATCAGATCGAAGGCGCACACTCTCTCTCTCTCTCTCTCTCTCTCTCTCTCTCTCTCTCACTCTCTCTCTCTCTCTCTCTCTCTCTCTCTCTCTCTCTCTCTCTCTCTCACGCACACAGACACGCAGAAAGATCGCCCAAGCAGAAGGCTCGTGGAATACACGTCTGCGTCAGCGAAGCACAAGGCGGAACCGCGAACAGGGGACCCACATTTGTGACGATGGAGGAGAAAGACGAGCCAAGTGGGAGAGTAAACCGTCGGTCCACATATGCTCACCCGGGAGAGAAGTGCAAAGAAAGAAACACAGACAGACAAAAAGAGAGAGAGAGAGAGAGTTAAAATAAATACAGGAAGATTCGGAGAAATTGATTCCAATGAGTAACGAATTTGAGAATGGCCGGAATGGTAGTGAAGGATGAGAGTGCACATGATGACCGTAGTGGGTCTGAGTATGGCCGTATGAATCGCTATTTCTGTGTATTCCATGGGTTAGAGAGAGGACAATGAGCAAGAAAGGGAGGGGAGAGATGGACAGAAAAAGCCCGAGCGTTACAAAAGATGTTTTTACGGAAGATAAGATGAAAGATTTTGCTTTTTGTGAAGTTGTGGTGTAAATATACTGAGACTGAGTCCTGTTCAGCTTTCCCCCTGTATTCCGTGTAGGAACATTTTTCCTTTTTTTCCAATCAAAAAGCACACACACACACACACACACACACAACAGCATACAATCCATCACTACTGGCCACAGGTATATTAAATGTGAAGAGATGTAGAATAAGGTGAGAAGTGTGTGTGTGTGTGTGTGTGTGTGTGTGTGTGTGTGTGTGTGTGTGTGTGTGTGTCTACGCTCGATTAATTGATCAAGTCTTTTCCATTAAAACACCATCAGACATCCAGAGCTGAGCATACAGCTGAAAGACTGCAAGGGAATGTATGGGTGGCAGTACACACAGAACCAGAGCAGCGTATCCTAAGCTGCCTTCTTGGAAAAAGACTGCAGTCCCTTGGAAGTGTTCATGTGCTTTAAAGCGTGAGAAGTCCAAATGCAAAAGACAGGAGAGCACAAGACTGCTACCTTCTATAAGCCCCGAAGCGCATCTCAGGCCTTGTAGAGGGGAAGGGAGAGAGAGAGAGAGAGAGAGAGAGAGAGAGAGAGAGAGAGAGAGAGAGAGAAAGAGAGAAAAGAAGGGGCAAGAGAGAATGATAGAACATGAGAGACAGAGGAGGGAGAGAGAGAGCGTGGGAGATAGAGATTGAGATTGAGAGAGAGAGATTGTGCAGAACTTATCCATTATTCAGTATTAGTCACAGGCTGGGTGATACACTGTACATAGAACTTCAGATCATGGATGAGATGATCACAGAGAACCATGAACACTCTCATTATTTAAAAGATATCATATACACCACACACACACACACACACACACACACACACACACACACACACACACACACACACACACACACACACACACACACAAACAGGAAGAAAAGCAGAGATTTAATCAATGGCCCTTCCTCTTCAAAGCCTTTGTGTGTGTCAATCCAGGAAAGATGCCTAAATAAATGAAGGATATTCAGTTTGAGAGACGAGAGGGAAAAAAGCTGGAGACATAGGAGGAGAGAGGGAGAGAGCGGGAAAGAAAAAGAGAGAAAGAGCACCTGTGTGAATGGACGGAAGACAAAGCGGGCCTGTGTGGGTTGGGTAATCAGTTACGTACGCTGGCCTGTGCTGTTCCCCAGGCTCTGTCACAGAGCCACAGACAGTGAGACACTGACAGAGGGGTTATTTTTAGACCGTCTCCAAACAAGCTCCTATATGGGGAAGGAGGGGGAGGGGCCAAGAGAGAAAGAGCAATAGAGGGATA